>NC_090816.1:64610732-64935277 GCF_000390325.3 Nicotiana tomentosiformis
CTGCTGCTGACTGGGACCTGATGGAGGTGCACTAACTGAAGACTGAGAAAATGACTGGGATGGCCCCGATTACCCTCCCCTAAATGCTGACCTACCACCACCACTATCACCGAAAGAACCACTAAAGTTTCCCCCGGATCGGGCCTTATTGCTACCCTCTCGCTCCATTCTATTCTTCAATTTGTGGGTTTCCGTGGCTTGAGCAAATGCTACCATATTCCTATAGTTTATATAAGAGTTTAAGGCAGTTGTAGCGGCCTCATTAATAACTAGGGGGCTGAGGCCCTGCACAAATCGACGCACTCTAAAATCCATAGTGGGCAACATGTAAATAACATACTTGGACATGTGCGCAAATCTCATATGGTAGTCCCGCACACTCATACTACCCTGCCCTATGTTCTCAAACTTAGTGGCACGGGCTGCCTTAGTCTCGACAGGCAAGAAATGATCAATGAAGGCATCGACAAACTCACTCCAGCTTGCTGGTGGGATCCCCTCCTTACGGGACTCCTCCCACATTTCAAACCAATAATATGCCACCTCTTTCAGGCGGTAGGAGGCCAAATCCACTGCTTCCATCTCTGTAGCACGCATACATCGGAGAGTCTTGTGCATCTCATCAATGATGTCCTGGTGGTCCTCCTCCGGATTGGTACCCATGAACACTAGAGGATCCAACTGAAGAAACATGTTCACCATGAAACTAGAAAAATCCCCTTGCTTGCTGGAAGAAATAGGTGCAACATTCGATCTCTAGGTCTGGGAAGCCACTATCTGAGCCAACATTTGAACGACTCCCCTAAGGTCCCGATTAGAAACATTGAGACCGGAAACTGAGGCTGGAGGTGGGGCTGGGATATCAGTTGGAGGAATTGTTGCATCCTCAGTAGGTGTGGTAATTGGTGTAGTCCGAGGAAGAGTAGTAAAATCAGGCGGTGTAGTAGTTGGGGAAATATCCTCACCCCTCGGGTGTTCACCCGCATCATTAGGTATAAAATCAACTACCACTCCTGGGGTGGTATGGGCTCTTTGGATAGTTCTTGCATTCTTCCTAGGCTCCATGTAGTCATACAATTAGCTCTATTGCACGATCTAGATCATCCAAGAAGGATGACATTCCTAAATGTCCAAGTGGCCTCCTAATTATTGATGTGGTCGACAACACACCGATAAGAAGAACTCTACTAGAAATGGCTCCGAGACATCCTAGGACACTCTAAAACCTTAGGCTCTGATACCAAGCTTGTCACGACCCAACCTCGAGAAGCGTGACTGGCGCTCAACTAAGGTACCTCGGTCAAGCAAGCCTTCTAGATGCTTCCTACCCGACCTTAACCATGAACAAAGTGAGGATGTATTCCATTAATTAGACAATGAGAAGATTACATGAGCAATAACAAATTCATTACAATTAGTACATCATTTGAGAATTCCCAAAATATTAAATTTCACATTCATAGTTTATAGGTGGAAACATGTGATACAAATACAACATCTTTAGCTTGACTTTTCCAAACCACAACACAACCCACACTATGGCTACGGAGCCTCAAATGGACATAAAAGAGTAACATGATGGTGCCGGCAACATGGCTCCGGTTATACCTCACAACACTATACATAGATGACAAAAGATACAAGACCCCGAAATAATGTGGGGCTCACCAAGTCAGCTGAGTAGAAAGGGTGTACCGCTATCACTGATTGATGCCGCCTGCTTTGGAACCACATAAATCCAATAAAGATGTAGCGTCCCCTACAAAAGGGACGCTAGTGCATATGGAATAGTACTAGTATGCAAGAGTAAACACCCTCTCAATGAATCAAGTAACAGTACAAGGAGGAACAACATAGAATCAATGAATGCCTTAACAATATAAAAGCATCAAATTAGGAGCAAGATAAGTTACAGATAAATTCCAATACTTTAGGTTGGGAGATCTTTAGCACCGATATACCACCATGTTTTTAGCACGACATCCGATCACGGCCCGATCGGCCAAGCCATCTCACCCAAAGACATCCAATCATAATACTACCGTGCTTTTAGCATGGAGTCCGATCTCAGCCCGATCGGCTAAGCCATCTCACCCCAAGATATCCCACCACAACACCACCATGTGCGTGTCATGGCGTCCAATATCGACCCGATTGACTCGGTCATCTCCCCACATGTGACGTCTGAGTCGACATTAACTCCAAGGTTAGCAACAATATCATCCCAAATAAGGGGAAATAATATCAATACAACCATCTCATCCCATCTAGGGGAACAATCTCAACACATCAGTACGGGGATTTACCCCTCAATCACACCTACACCGGCACGTGTAGTTTCGGGGTTAGGTTGTTTCAACCTACCCTTTCTCGGTGGCTAATTATTCTCCCATATGATTTATTACATAAAGAAGTTACAGTTCGTTTCATAGTATTTCACACATTCTCTTCATTTCATCGGCACTATTGGCCACAAGTTAAATTCTAATTCTTAGCACGTCAGCCGTATTTCATATTTCAACACACTCCTTTCACTTTCAGACATCATCATGGATTATCAACAAAAATGCATTTCTAATCAAGACTTCAAGCATACATATGAGCAATAAGGGTCTTAAGCACATTGAGATTTCTTCCTCAAATTAGCACGATAAGTTGCAATTGAGACATGATTTGGAATCATACTATTTTGATAGATTGGTCACAAGAACACAATATGATAGGAGCATTTGGCACATATTTTTAGTATATATCTATCAACACGAACTTATTTTGAATAGTCAATTTTATAAAAAACTCGAAACATGAGACACAAGTGCTTGGCCCATCATACTCGAACTTACGAGAACATCGTGGGATTCGATTCTCAGAGAGAAGTTTAGCCAACATACCTCGCTTTGAGCTTTCCTTAAATTACTACAATGTTCCAGAAATCCTAGTAACTTCAATCTATTTAGAGGCATAACAAAATTAAACCATAATTAGGAAGAAGTTCATGGGTTCAGCTCATTTGAGCATTTTATCAAACACTATCTGTGTAAATTTGACTACAAGATTCTTCTGAAACGATTCCCTTCACCCTACAACCAATTTAATACCAAGAGTTTACTCATACTAGCTCAATGACTTCCCCACCATCCCCATTGGCACATGCATGCATAAATATCAACTCTCATACCAAAGAATCACACTCCCCATTACCCAACTTCCGCCCAAACTCGAAATTGGAGACTAGGCTATGAAACCTTACCTCTTAGATGAAGACCTTATGAGCTTTCCTTGTTAAATTTCAATGCTTGAGCAAGGATTGATGAACAAGATGCTTGGGGTTCTTCCTCTCACTCTAGAGTACTTTCCTCTTTTTAAAATAGCAGTTTTAACCAGCCAAAATGACCCCCAAGATTGTTTTATAAAAAATGGGATCGGGTAAAATTTTCCCCAACTGAAGCCTATGAAATAGGGTTTGCGATCGCAGACGGACTGCAAAAGGTTTATGCGGTCTGCAAAGGGGACCGCAAAACCGGTCCCAAAAACTGGCTACTCAGGTTAGGTCTGTGGCAGGTTTGCGGTCTGCAGACCAGTTATGCGGTCACATAACGCACCACAAAAGTCCCCATCTGGAATTCTTCATACATGTTATGCGACAAATGTGCAGCCCGCAAAATGGTTAAGCGGTTGCACAATTGACTTCAAAATATCCTACAAAGTTTGGCTTTGGTTCTGTTGCATTATACGGCTGATCTGTTGTCTGCGAAGTGATTCTCCAGTCGCATAGTCGACCGCAAAAATGCCATGTTCTGTAAAATTATTCTTCCAACTCTCCAACGTATTGTACAACCCAAAATGTCCGTACCGTGGCGAGCAAGTTCCCCGCAAAGAATTTCTACAATCCTCAAACACGTCCGCCTACCTCGGCACCACGAAACCCCGGGTTCTAGGAAAAAATTTACGGGGCCTTACATCCAAGGTGGTTTTACCTAAACCTAACCTCAAAAGTTAGCCTAAGAGAAGAAAAAAGTCTCTATGGTGTTGTGATTTCATTAAGAGATCTTGTAAGCTAAGGGAACCTTTGTTTTGAGTTTGTTATGATTATTTAAGATAATTATAACACCCTATTTATCGTGCTTATGCTTATCTATGTGTTGGCTAAGTTCTTTGGATGAAGAACTACAAGATAGCACTTGAAGTGGTATAAGATGTTGTTGTCTCTTGTTGGACTATTTTGGAGTTGTATATATGACTTCGTTTGGATGGAAATCATGGGGAATAGCTTGGTTATAATGTTTTTATTGTTGTTGTGCTTGTAAATATGTTTAGTATGTTGATGATGTTGTAATTAGGAGAAGCAGCAACCACATAATACCTAGAAGTTGTTCATGTTGTTGTTATCTCTTGTTGGGCTATTTGATGTTACTTTTAAGATGAATATAAGGCTGGAATGTCATGTCAATATATAAGTTTATATGTTGGACCTGTTGGTAGTATTCTAAGCATGGGGGAGATGGGATAAAGAGTTGGGGTTTGGTTCCAATCCGAGCTTGCCACTCGTCGTGTTAAATAGTAGTTTCGTTGGTGACATTTGTGCACTTGTTGTTGTGCAAATTGATTTGTGTTGTTTGGCTGTTGGGTGTGTTGTGGTGTTGAAATTATATAGTTAAAGGTTGTATGTGTTCTTGTTGTTCTTATGGTCTTGGGGAAAGTACTAATATAAGTGGAACGAGTTATCATTCGATATACATCGTATACTAGTATTCCTTAAGTTAACGAACATATTGTAATTATTATAGGTTAAGGTGCTATTCGAGACAAGTTCATTATTGAGTTCGTATAGACGACGAGAGGTATATAATGGCTATCCCTTTTCTTGTATTGACATGAATTCGTAGTAAGTAAGAGTTCGATGAATCTTGTACACGAAATGCATACTATAGAGCTCGTGTCTCATATGTGTTACATCTTTCCGTATATTCCATCGTATATTAGTGAGAGGGGTTCTTATCAACTTTGTTTTATTTCATGATACTGGATAGAAGTAGAAAAGTTACGTACGCACCTTCATACATTCTACTATATACTTGATGTACATCATCATATACATATATTTTCTGTTACCTGGCCACTTGGTCAGTGAGAGATATTATTGCCTGACCACTTGGTCGGGGAGAGTTTATATTTGCCTGGCCACTTGGTCAGTGAGAGATATTTTTGCCTGGCCACTTGGTCAATGAGAGTTTATATTTACCTGGCAACTTGGTCACTGAGAGTTTATATTTGCCTGTCCAGTAGGTCAGTGAGAGTTTATATTTACCTGGCCTTATGGTCAATGAGAGTTTACTGTTGCCTGGCCACTTGGTCACTTCGAGATACACTGAGCTGCAGCTAGCTAGCTATAATATTACTATATTGCATTGTGTTGAGTCGAGACATGTGAGTATATCTCAAAGTAGTCTTTGGATTCAAGTTTACTATGTACTTCAGTTCAGTTTTAGCTTTCAAATATTCTATTTCCTTACATACTCAATACATTATTTTGTACTGACATCCCTTTTTTTAGGAGTGCTGTATTTCATGCCTGTAGGTTTTGATAGATAGCCGGATAGACCTTCCCAATAGACAGAGCCAAACATCAGGTTGATTGGTGTAACGACCCGACCAGTTATTTTGAGCATTTATATCCAGTTTGGTGGTTTGAGGTCATGAGTAGATTCATATGGTGTAGTATGTCTTGCACGAATGGTCGATTTTTGGTTTTTGATTGGTTTGGGGTTGATTTGAAAGAATAATTCTCAACTTGGAAGCTTTACTTTGGATGTGTTGACTAAGTTTGACTTTTGTATATTTGACCTCTGATCAAAGATTTTATGATTTTGTTAGGTCTGGATGGTGAATTTTGACTTGGACGTATGCCCAAAATTGCATTTGTATGTTTCTAGAATGTTTTGGCACTATTTGGCGAATGTTGGCAATTTAAAGGTTTGGAAAGTTCATAGGTTTAACCGAGAGTTGACTTTGATGTTATCGGGTTCGGATTGTTGTTTTGGGAGTTGGCATAGATTGGAGATGTCATTTGGAACATGTGTGACAAATTTGAGGGTATTCCAAGTTGATTTGATATAGTTCAACACGAGTTTTGGTAGTTGAAGTCTCAATAGACTGTTAAGCTTGATTTGTGGTGCGATTCATGGTTTTGATGTTATTATGTGTGATTTGGGGCCTCGAGTAGGTCCGTTTTATGTTTTGGAACTTGTCAGTATGTTTGGACTAGGTCCTGGGGGACTCGAGCGTGTTTCGGACTGGTTTGGGTCATTTTGGAGTTTGCTTCAGTTGCTGGTTCTAGTGTGCCGCATCTGCAGAGGATTGGTCGCAAATGCGAAAGCGTACATGCGGTTGATGTGCGCACCTGCAAAATTGGGCCTGAGCGGGGATTTGCACTTCTTTGTTTGAAGGGCTACATAAGCGGAGCTGCAGATGCGCCTGTCCTGTCGTAGATGCGAGGGGAGACCTGAGGAGGAGTACTTGCAGATGTGAGATTTCTACCGCCGAAGCAATTGTCGCAGATACGACTTAGCGACCGCAAAAGCAGATTCACTAGCAGATTGTATTTAGTTTAGGGTTTCTTCATTTAATCGCATTTGGAAACTTGGAGCTCGGGTTTAGGCTATTTTGGAGAGGATTTTCACCACATGGTTTGGGGTAAGTATTTTTGACTCGGATTTGATTATTTTACATGATTCAATCTTCGATTTTGGCATTTTGATTATGAATCTAAAAGAGAAATTTGAGGTTTTTGTCTATACTTCCCTAAAGTGAATAACTGGATTTTTAACATCGATTCAGAGTTTTGAGTAAAATTAGTATGGTTGGACTCATATGTGAATGGTTTGTCGGAGTTTGTGAGTTTTGTCGGGTTTCGAGGTGCGGGCCCGTGTTGACTTTCTGGTTGACTTTGAATATTTGATTAATGATTCAACCTTTATCGCTTTAGTTTGTTTTCTACGATATTATTTGATGTTTTTGAGTTGTGTTTTGCTAGTTTCGAGCCTTTCAGAGATTTATACGTATGGGATGGAATTTATAGAGTATTGTTTGGCTTGCTCTATATTTGATTTGGCTTGTTCGAGTAAGTAACATATCTAAAATTTGAAATTAGGGTATTTATCCCTGAAAATAACTATGATATTTCCGATGTGTTGGGGGCGACACACGCGCTAGGTGATGGACGTGTGTGCGAGCATCGGGATATTCATGATCTAGGTAGTTCTTAGGCTATTATATGCCTTGTTTTTCTATCATGCTTCTTTGATATCATGATTTTCTATTTGTATGACTACGTGGGTTATTATTCATGCTAGAAATCATGATAAGGCTATTTTGCCATGTTGAGCTATTCGCCTTAGCCGTAGTCATACTGTTTAGTCATGATAATTATATCCACATGTTATATCTGTGCCTCTGGGCATTTTTGATATGTTATCTCATATGTTATTGGTGTCCTTGTACATGACATGAGTTTGAGCTGAATTTGTGGCACATTGTGATATCCCGTGTTTTATTATTGGTTATGTTGCTGTGAGATGTTGGCATATAGAGACTTGAGCAGATTGATGACTGATATTTTGATCGGGTTGCACGATGCAACAGTTATATTGATATTGAGGTGGCGCGTATGCCAGGCTCCACATTGGGCTATGTGGTACTGATTTTGAGTACGCGTGCACCAGGCCCCGCGATTAGGCTATGTGATATTGATTAGCCCTTGGGCTAGGATCCGCCCTTCCGAAGTTTGATATTATAGTGAGCGCATGCTCAGTGATTTATATGTGCTATGGTGAGGGACAATGATGCTAGGAACCCATACAGTGCTGAGTGATTGTGTGTGATGGTGAGGGGCTTTGGGTCAGGCACCTCCATAGTGTTGAGTGATTGTTTGTGATGAAGTGGGTCAGTTGAGCCAGACACCTTAAGTGTGCTGAGAGTGAGTGTACTTGATGACATAACTATGAAATTATTTACTCGACATGTATAATTGACATGTAGGCATAGAGATGTATTTTTCTCATGCTAGACAGTAAGGTGACATTTGATTACTTGGCATGTATACTGACATGTAGGCATAGAGATGTATTTTACTCATGCGAGATGGTAATATGACATTTGATGACTTGACATGTATATCGACATGTAGGCATAGAGATGTATTTTTCTCATGGTATATAGTAAACAAAATGTCTTATCTCATGTTAGGAATTGGAAAAACACAGTTCTTTTGATAAGCTCATGTTTAATTGATTTTCAGTGGTAAGATTTGAACTTTGACTGTTATACTTGAAAATCATGTCTACTTTCCCGTAACTGTGAACGAGCTGAGCATAATATTTCTTAAGTTATTTACATTAATTGTCTTCATTATATTATTATGAAATTTTATTGGCTATTGGTGTTGGACTCTGACCATCTTCCGAGTTCATCACTGCTTTCAACCTGAGATTAGGTTTGTTACTTATTGAGTAAGTACATGGGGTCAGTATTACTCATGCTACACTTCTGCACCTTGCGTACAGATTTTGGAGCTGATGTTGTTGCACATGGTAGGAGTTGGCATTGAAGATGTACCCATTGTTCGGACTTGACTACTACTTGTCCTTGGTAGTTTTAGATTTGAGTTTTGTTTATGTACATTCCAAACAAATGTTGTATTTGTTTCATACCAGCTTTGTGAATCTAATGTCTTAGTGGCTAATGACTTGTACTACCAATCCTTGGATTATTGTATAGAAATTCAGTTATTTCATTTATTAGATTCTCTTTATTTTCATTAGAGTTGAGTTGACTATTGCTTGGCTTACCTAGAGGGTTGGCTTGTGTGTCATCGCGACTAGGTGGATTTTTGGATCATGATAATTGATTCGAGTCACTCCCCACAGAGTTACCAGGTCTAGACATTGGGTCCATTTAGTATATACAAACTTGATGGGTAGGTCGGGACTGATAAAGTTCTATTATCTCTAAAGACTTGTAAACGAGTCTTGTATGTCTGCATGTCAGTATTCCTTGTCGGCCCTTGTATATTCTCATTTTGGTATTGTTGTTGTAGACATTTATGGCTGCCTCATCAGCCTACACAATTATGTATATGAGCTTTTGGGTATATTTACCCTTCAGATGAGATAGACGGTATTTTTAGACGATTCAGAATAAGGCCTCGTCAGCCTTGGTTGGTATTGTTTGTTGGTAAGTAGGCCTTGTCGGCCTAAGTTGAAGGTTACCCCTAAAGTTTATAGTTACAGAGTGTTCCGCTCAGGGTGAAGTATAGCACCGGGTGCCGACCATGCCTCCCCTGGTTTTAGGCATGACAACTTGGTATCAGAGCAGGTCTGTCCTAGAGAGTCTACAAACTGTGTCTAGTAGAGTCTTGTTTATAGATGTGTTGTGCACCACATTATATAAACAGGAAGCAACAATGCATTTAGGAGTCTCTTACCCTTCTTTCAAATGCAAATTGTGCTATAGAGCTGAGTCATAAGAGTTTGAGTTAGGACTTATGTTTGCTAATGATACAGAGATGCTTGCAATTAGAAAGATTATAGCTAGCCAGAGGGCTAATACAACAGTAGGTTAGTGCACTAGTAAAGAGAGAGTTTTTGATGATGTGGCCTACTTTGAGGCCCTATCAAATCGTGCATACCAGATGTACAAATTTCCTTCTTAGGACCCTAAGATGGGAATATCTAACACACCCCATGAATAGCAAGCCATGGGAGTATCAGGAGGTAAAAATAAAAGTTTCAAAAGGTAAAAGAAGCAAGGTGAAGAAAGGTACGAGGTACCCAGTTAGTGAAGATTAACAGTATTTATAATTCAAGTAGAGAAATATAAGCTTTCTGAGTTTGCTTTCAACAGTAATAGAGGTATGTACAATTGGACACACACATCTCAGTTATGCCTTATGGGAGCTAACATATATAGTTTAAGAGAATAATGGGATATCAGGATCCAGTTGGGGTTAGAGTAACCCAATATGGTGGATGCATTGTTAGCTTTAGCTAACATTTCCCAAGGATATTGCAAACGTGATAATAGTTCTCCATGTGAGACACCTGGGTGGTGCACTCTAGAGTAATACAGTCATATATGAATACTAGAATATTCTGAAATTTCAGAAGATAGGAACCGGAATCCTAGAAAGAATAATTGTTTGCCTTAGTATGGCTCCCGTCCCTAGTAAAGAGAGAATGTTAGGCGACCCGAAGAGCCACCAAGATGGAGCAGGGGAGCTAAAAGCAAAAGAATGTTTTGTTGAAGTTTTATGAATAAGGTAATAGACAGAAACATTAACAGGAGAATAAAACCAGAATAAATGAAGCATTATGAGTAAAATGTGATAAATGGGTGATAACGGTAAATTAAAATATGACAGGATGATAGAGTCTACAGTCAAGTGAAGGAAAAGACATGAGGAGATATGCCTTGAGACTATAAAATAGTTCAAGCCATAAAGTTATATCCTCATTTCGAGAGATGAATTGGTGACTCCAACGTGATTACTAGAAGGCTAAGTTAGACCACCGGAGGAATAGAAATCAATATAGGCTGGTAAATAAGATATACCAAACATGAATTAGGGACTAGAGGATTCGATAATAGCCGACATCATGAGAATTTCAGAGACCGCGTTCGAGCAATAATAGAATGGACAATAGAAGAATAACCTTTAAATTTCATTCAGGAAGACGCTTCCCTTTAGCAAGCGTTGTGAGCAAAGTTAAGCTTAAGGGACTAAGTGTGCCAGTTACACTATGTGTCACCCTCATGTGTAAGAAATTCAGTTATCCCTCGTACATAATGGTTACTTCAAGGCGAGTAAGGGTCATTGAAAATTTGAAAAGGCACCGAGGATGAAGAAGTAAAACATCTACTGATAAAATTTCAGAGCATTAAACGTTAGTACTCCCCTAAAGGGAGAAGATGGTGTGATATGGTATTTAGTCAGAGTTAAGTGGTTCAGGTAAATATAGAATGGTAAAGAAAGAATGTGGTGAAAAAGGTGAAAGGAATAAGATTGCATTTATTCAGGTCCTATAGATATGTCATGACTCAAGAACGTTATGCAAGCACGATGTCGGAAAGAGGTAGTAAGGGTTCCCGGCAAGGATGTTAATTGATAAATAAGTGCGAATGGACACTTGATACATAAGGAGCCAATGCGAGAGGTAAGTTAAGATGAAAAACATAACCCAAGAGAGGTTGAGAAGAATATAGATATGCGAATGGACCGACGAGTAGTTAGTAGATTATTCCGGAATAGCCTAGTTATGGCTAGACAAGAGGTCACAAATGAATTAGCAGATCATGCAAGATAAACATAGTACACCCCAATATAGGAATTTTAGACTTGCAGATACGAGATCATAATCATTGAGAAATATTCAGATAGGAGTTGGGGTCGTTAAAGGTACCGCATAAGTATTACAGACAAAAAAGAGAGTGCCACTAGGGAGACAATCAAAATTTGAGTTCAAAAGTAATACCACAAGCACAAGGGCACAGAGGTAATGTCACGAACCAAAAACCAAACCCGTCGTGATGGCACCTATTGTGATACTAGGCAAGCCAACATATCCAAATACTTTCAACATTTAACAGAAATGAACTAAGACATTTAAAATAAAGGGAGTTTTTTTCATAAAAACGGGGATAAAACCTAAAAAAACATAAGTGCGGAAAAATAGCCTGACATCGGGGTGCCACTGAGTCATGAGCATCTAGATATCCAGTCTAATAAAACAATGTCTAAGTATAAATACAAAAAAGAAGGAAAACATAGAAGGAGAGACAAGGTCTGGGGACATCGGCAGCTACCTCATAGTCTCCGATACTCGATCACGCATGAACTCAACGACCTCCGTGATCAAACACACCTGGATCTGCACATGAAGTGCAGGGTATAGCATGAGTACAACCAACTGAGCAAGTAACAGAAATAAATAAGGATCTGAGAAGGTAGTGACGTGCTATACAATTACAGTTTATTTTCAATAATTCCAGCAAAGAATAGACATGCTTTCAAATCCAGCAGTTCAAATCAAATCGGTTTTATACAGTTAAAGTGCAGGTAAATCCGAATATGGAATCTTTCAGAGATTTCAAAACAATGACAGATAACAACTAAGTGCATTAACAAATGAAAAATCAAGTACAACCTCTCATGGCAACAGTCGCTCAACTCATCACAACAACTCAATCACTCGGCTCTCAGCCCTCATTACTCACACTCAATAGGTACCTGCCTCACAGGGGGTGTGCAGACTCCGGAGGGGCTCCTTTCAGCCCGAGCGCTATATTGTTGCGGCGTGCAACCCAACTTAATCATATAAGTAGCCATAAGGCTCGTTGCGGCGTGCAACCTGATCCATCATCCATAAATAGCCATAAGGCTCATTGCGGCGTGCAACCCGATTCACAGTCCATAAACAACCATAAGGCTTGTTGCGATGTGCAACCCGATCCATATACCATCACATAGCTCACAACTCGGCACTCAGGCGCTATCTCAGTCACTAACCTCTCCATCCCTCTCGAGCTTCTAAAAATTATACAAATCAGCCAAAAGAGATAATAACAAGTGTCAATAAGAAAACAAAAGGAAACAAAGATATGACTCGCAAGTAGCACTGTGACTGAGTTCAAGCAAATAGCAGTTAATTCTACAAGTACTAGACCACTACGGGTCCCAATAGTGATAACATATGGCCTAAGCATGGTTTCTAACATGAATAGTAGTCAAATTTCTAGAAGACAGAGGGAACATGTAATTAACATTAAGTTATTCGACTTTACAGTCTCACGGGACGGACCAAGTCACAATCCCACATGGTGCACACCCACACACCCGTAACCTAGCATGTGCGTCACCTCGAAAACAATCACATCATACTAACATCTGGGGTTTCATACCCTCAGGACCAGATTTAAAACTGTTACTTACTTCAAACCGCGTGAAATCCTACTCCACAATGCCCTTGCCCCTCGAATCAATCTCCAAACGCTCTGAATCTAGCCACAAGCAGTACGATATAATTAATATAAGCTAAAAGAATTAATTCCATAAGAAAAACACGAAATCATAAGCCAAAATCCGAAATAGGCTCAAACCCGGCCCCCGGGCCCACGTCTCAAAATCCGATAAAACCCACAAAACCCAAAAGCCCCTCACGAGTCTAACCACACTAAATTCATCAAAATCCAACATTATTTGGTCCTCCAAATCCCCAAACTCCACTCTCTAATTCTCAAGCCATAAACCCCCAAATTACACTTCAAAATCTCACTAATTAGGTGGGGAAATCATTGGGGAATCAAGATTTATGATAAAAAACGAGTACAAGAAGCTTACCTCAATAATCCCCTTGAAAATTTTCTCCAAAATCGCCTAAGTCCGAGTCTCAAATGGTGAAATAAGACTAAAATCGCGAACCCTTGCTTTTAAACCCACTGCCCAAACTTTTCGCATTTGCGGACCCACTGTCGCATCTGTGACACCGCACCTGCGAAAAATCCATCGCAGGTGTGGATTCCACTTAAAATCCCAGCTTCCGCTCCTGCGGCTACAAGACCGCATTTGCGCCTATCGCAGGTGTGGAAACCCATCACACCTGCGGCTAAACTCGCACCTGCGCCCAGCTTCCTGCTTTTACGACCCTCGTAGCTGCAGGAAAATCTTTGTACCTACGGCTTCTGCTCATCTCATTCTTGGCCGCTTCTGCGGTCCCATCCCCTCTTCTGCGAGCTCGCACCTATGGTTCCCTCTCGGTAGGTGTGATTACACCAGCAACATCAGCACTTCAGCTGCCCTTTCAAATCCAAAACCAAGTCCGAAACCTCCCGAATTCCACCCGAGGCCCCCGAGACCCCAACCAAACATGCCAACAAGTCATGTAACCGAATACGAACTTAGTCGAACCTTCAAATCACTCAAAACAACATCAAAATACCGATTACACCCGGATTCAAGCCTAAAGAACTTCAAACTTCTGAATTATGCTAATGACACTGGAACCTACCAAACCACGTCCGATTGACCTCAGATTTTGTACACAAGTCATATTCAACATTACAGACCTATTCCAACTTCCGGAATTGGAATCCATCCCCGATATTAAAAAGTCAACCCCCCGGTCAAACTTCCCAAAAATTTAACTTTCGCCATTTGAAGCCTAAATTAGCTACAGACCTCAAATTCACAGTCCGGACACGCTCCTAAGTCCAAAATCACCCAACGGAGCTAACATAACCAACAGAACTCCATTCCGGGTTTGTCTTCACACAATTTTAACTACGGTCAAAATCCTGAGACTTAAGCTTCCGTTTTAGGGAGTAAATGTCCCAAAACATTCTGAAACCATAAACAAGACCTCCCGACAAGTCACATAAGTAGAAACAGATACGGGAAAAACAGTAAATAGGGGATCGGGGCTAATACACTCAAAACGACCGGCCGGGTCGTTATAGGTAAGTAACCAAGGATAATTATAGGCGAGTAAGAACATCAAAAATTCCATCGGGTATACGATGTAATAAGCTCGCAGCTTTACAAGAGTCAGATGGTCTCCCCTAAGTACTATAATGAAAGACTAGTCGAGGAAATAAGGATGAAGGCTTTGGCCTAAGCATATAAACATGAATACGATATTATAGAAGAAATGATCTTGTAACAAAAGTCTCATTAGAACATTGTATGCACTCCATAAGAAAGTGGCACCTATCGTGACTAATGAACAAGAAGTAAAATCAAAAGTAATATTCGAGATCATATGAGTTACACGAAATTCCAATATGTGTGAGCAAAAGATAAGTCAGGTATTCACGCAACAAGTGGTAGAACGCCCAGGAAAAGTAATTGGTTACGTTTAAAGATAACTGAGAAGGAACAAAAGGAATTATTTGATATATGACCCAGAGTTAATTAAGTAGGAAGGCACTTACGATTTCAGAGTATTATCTATGCATTATATTTGTTGACATTCTTACAGTTATAGGAGACTCTCGTATATCGTTAAAAGAAAGAATTGAGTCCACATCACAGACAAAGGCTTAAATTGTTAGAAGATTATAACATGGATGTTCTATAGTATTATGCCCTGACCTTGGGGAGCGTAACCGGCACTCAACCGAGGTATCCCAGTCAAGCAAACCTACTTGATGCCTTATACCCAACCTTACCCATGAATAATGTGAAGATGAATATCAAGATTTAGACACACGAGAGAATAACATGTACAAAACCAATTTCATTACTTTTAGAAACTTCATTAACGATTCCAAAATATTACATGTTCATAGTTCAAAAGGGGAAACATGTTTAACAGCTAAAACATTTCACGTTTATTTTTTCCAAATCAAGATACAACCCACATCATGTCTATGAAGCCTCTAAATAAAACAGAAGAGTAGTATGATAATGCCGGTGAAAAGTCCCTGACTATACCTCAAAAATACAATGTACAAGGATCAAAAGGCACAAGGCCCTGAGAGGAAGTGGGGCTCACCAAGTTAGCTGAGAAGAGGGTGCACTGCTATCAATGATTGATGCCGCTTGCTGTGGAACCACCTTCATCCATTAAAGATGCAGCGTCTGCGGCAAAAGGGATGTTAGTACATATGGAATAGTACGAGTATGTAAAGCTAAACACCCTCTCATGGAATAGAGTAAGAACATAAAAGGAGAGGAGCAGGGAATCAATAAGAAAATCAAATAATATAAAAATACCAAGGTACGACAAGTTAAATCTTCCAGTAAATGTTAATGTTTTAAGTTGGGAGATCTCTGTTACCGACACACCACTATACTTATGGCATGGGGACCGATCTCCGCCTATCGGTTAAGCTGTCTCACCCCAGTGTGTGCAGGTGGAAATAGAAACACAATACAACCACCATGTACCTGACATGGTGTCCGATCACTGCCCGATTGGATAAGCCGTCTCACCACAATGCCTTATGGGTCAATATGTTCCTTTTCTAACTGTAATTTCATCCCAATTAAGGGGAATACTCTCAACACATCACCACGGCAATTTTTTCCTCAATCACTCCTACACCGACACGTGTAGTTTAAGGTTTAGGTCATTTCAACCCACCCTTCCTCAGTGACCTGTCACACCCCTACCTTGGGAAGCGTGACTGACTGCCACGCCCAGACCTTGGGGAAAGAGACCGGTGCTCAACAAAGATACCCCGATTAAGCAAGCCTTTACAATGCCTTCTACCGAACTCGCTCATGAATAAAAAGAAGATACATTTATATTATGAATTAAACATTAAGTGGATTCCGTGAACAATGGAAATTCCATTACCAGTAGTCGCTTCATTTTAGTAGTCTCAAAATATATACACAATCATAGTTAAAGTGCATATGTATTTCAAATACAACAAAGCTAGTTTGACTTTTCCAACACCCATATACAACCTACACCGTGTCTACGGATACAAAATACTAGGATAGCACTGGCAACAAGGCCCTGGCTATATCTCAAAACGTAATGCATGTGGGGCAAAAAATACACGACCCCGAATGAAGTGGGGCTCACCAAATCTGCTGAGAAGAGGGTGTACTGCTATTAATGATCAATGCCTTCTGCTGTGGAACCACATGCATTACACAAGCAAGGACAATCATAAAATCAATGGGAGCCTCAAAAAATACCAAAGAGAAGGGTTTCATCGGACCGGGTATATCCCCTCGGGGCGCATTGGTCAGTTCTACCCGGGTAGATGACCAATTTGATCAGTTACAAGGTGCTAAGTACTTCTCCAAGATTGACTTAAGGTCGGTGTATCACCAGTTTAAGATAATGGAGAAGGATATTGTGAAAACAACTTTCAAGACCCGATATCGACGCTTTAAATTTATGGTAATGTCTTTCGAGTTGACGAATTCCCCAGCAGCTTTCATAGATCTTATGAATTGAGTTTTTAAGCACTTCTTTGACGGGTTTGTGATAGTGTTTATCAATGATATCCTCGTGTATTCACGAAGCTGAGAGTACCATGTCGATCATCTTAGGGCAGTTTTGCAAACTCTGTATCAGCACAGGCTGTATGCAAATTTTCAAAATGTGAATTTTGGCTCAAGTCCATCACTGTTTTGGGTCATATTGTCTCTAGTGAGGGAACGAAGGATAATCCTAAACAAATAGCAGTTGTGAAGAATTAGGATCTTGTGCAAATTGAGACATCCTTTCCACTTAATGTATCCTACTTGTTCCACACGAATTCTTTCCATTCACAAAACTCCCTAGTATGTTTCAACACACCTTAAACATATACGTTTCATTTCCAAATAATGTGGTTCTATCCCATGGGTCTCCTTTAATACTCTAACACGTTATTCCCAAATACCGTTGACGTACTTTAAAATATTAAATCGTTAGAAACAATTTTCGGGGCCTTACATGATCGGCCCTGCTGGTGGGGTCCCCTGCTGCCGTGATTGGGCCTGAAACGACTCCCCTGCTGCTGACTCGGCCCTGTTGGCGGTGCACTGGCTAAAGACTGAGCATGGGACTAGGTTGGCCCGCATGACCCTCACCTAAAAGATGATCTTCCCCCACTAAATGACTCCCCAAATTTCCCCGAGGACTGGGCCTTGATGGTACCCTCTCGCTCCCTCCTGTTCTTCAACTTGCGGTCCTCTGTAGCTTGAGCAAATGCTACCATTTTCCCATAGTTCATACCTGAATTCAAGGTAGCTGTAGTGGCCTCATTGATAACTAAGGGGCTAAGGCCCTGCACAAACCGGCGCACTCTTTCCTTCATAGTAGGCAACATGTGAATAGCATATTTTGACAGGCGCGCGAACTCCATGTGATACTCCCTTGCTTAAGATTATCAAACTTTGCGGCACAGGCTGCCCTAGTCTTGGCAGGCAAGAAATAGTCTATAAAGGCATCAGCAAACTCACTCCATCTCGCTAGAGGGCTCCCCTCCCCCCGAGAGTCCTCCCACAGCACAAACCAAGAATATGCCACCCCTTTCAGACGGTAGGCGGCCAACTCCACTCCCTACGTCTCAGTAGCGCACATTACTCGGAGAGTCTTATGCATCTTATCAATAAAGTCATGTGGGTCCTACTCGGTATTAGCACCCGTGAACACCAGAGGATCCAACTACAAAAGTCTGTTCACCCTAGAACTAGTAGAATCCCCTTGTTGGCTAGACGAAGTGGGTGCAACATTTGATCTCTGGGCTTGAGAAGCCACTATCTGTCTCAGCATCTGAATAACTCCCCTAAGATCCCAATCAACTGGAGGTGGAATTAGTATATTAGGTGGAGGAACTGTCGCACCCTCAGTAGGTGTAGGAACTGGTGTGGCTTGGGCCTGTGTAGTGGAATCAGGTAGTGTAGCAGTCTGGGGATTATCCTCACCCCTCGGGTGTTCACCCGCATCATCAAATAAAGGGTTATCTGCCACTCCTAAGGCGGCATTGGCTCCTTGGCCTGTACTTGTTCTCTTCTTAGGTTCCATATACTAAACGCTAATGGAATGCACGAGTTAGAGGAGGAACAGTTGCACAATTAGTTTCATCGCACGATCCAGAATATCAAAGAATGATATTGTTCCTAAATGTACGAGTAGCCCCCGACTTATAGATATGGTCGACAACACACCGATAAGAAGGATTTTACCAGACACAGCTCCGAGACATCCTAGGTCACTTTAAAACCTTAGGCTCTGATACCAAGTTTGTCATGCCCCTACCTCGGGAAGCGTGACCGGCACTCAACTGAGGGAACTCGGCCGAGCAAGCCTGTTAGATACTTTCTATCCAATTCACCCATGATCAAGAAAAGACGTGATTTCATTAATTATACAGTAGGAAGCTTATTCATACAATCCTAAATCGTTTCATTAGTTATTTCGCCTTTAAGTCTCAAACTATACAGATTCTTATAGTCTTAGTGGAACAAGTGAGCATACACAACATATACTTGTTAAACATTCCCAACACCCATATACAACCCACATAGTGTCTACGGAGCCTCTAAAGATACAAAAGAGAGTAAAGATGCTGCCGGCAACAAGGCCCCGGCTATACCTCAAAAGGTGACCACAATATAAACAAAAGGTACAATACTTGACCCCGGAATGAAATAGGGCTCACCGAGTCCGCTGAGAAGAGGATGCAACACTATCTGCTATGTAACCACCTGCATCCATTTAAAGATGCAGCGCCCCCGGCAAAAGGGACGTTAGTACCGTCGAATAGCACTAGTATGTAAAGCTAAACACCATCTCTATAGAATGAGTAATAATACAAGAGAAAAAATCAAAAATTCAATAAGAGCTTCAAATATTATTAAAACATCAATTTAAAGATCCCATAAGTTTTCAAGTCAATTTCCATGTTGTTAGGTTTGGTGATCTTTAGTGCCAATATTCCATAATTCACAATACCTCTGTATTCTTATACGGAGTCTGATCACGACCCGATCGGCTAGGTCGTCTCACTTGAGACATCAACCATAACCACAATTTCAATTGTCATTTTCAGCACAGTCACCACCATGTGTGCAGCATGGCGTCCGATCACGACCCGATCGGCTAGGTCGTCTCACTTGAGACATCAACCATAACTACAATTTCAATTATCTCACATCATACTTCTTTCATTTCCTTTCAATTCATTGGCACTAGTGATCACAATTACCAAATCATTCTTGGTACTTGGCCGTATTTCATAATTCCAGTTCCCTTTTTCCATATTCAAACATCATTATCATTATCAACAACAATAGGGCTTTTCAATTCAATACATTAAATTCACATAAGAGCAATTTGGGAATCTTAGGCATATAGAGGCTTTTCGTACAATTTGGCATGACAATCTTTATTCGATCTTGACATGAAGTCTTAACATTTCAAAAACATATTCCACATTTTTAACACATCCTCAAATGGCAAGATAACATGATGAAGCATTTAGAATAAATATCGAACATACATCCTTCAACACAAATATATTAGGAATAGCCAATTCTATAATGATCAATTTGGGACTTACACCAATTTCATGAATACTGTGGGATTTGATTCTAAGAAGAAGGGGGTTTAGCCAACATACCTCAATTGAGCCTCTTAAAAATCTAAGATGTTCCGGAGTATTAGTAACTTCAATCTATTTTAGCAATATAGCAAAAGTGAACCCAAAATTAGGAAAACAATCATAATTCTAGCTCACTTGAGCATTCTATCAAACACCATGTGTGCATAAATGTTTTAAGGTCCTTTTTGTGAAAGACTCCACCAACCCACACCCCATTCTTTTCTATCTTTAACTACAACCTCCCCACATATCATAGGAACACATTCATACAAGGTAAGAACTCCCATCCCCATGAATTATATTACTAATGGCCCATTCTAGTTACATTTTGAAATTAAGAGTTTGGGTGATAGAATCTTACTTCTTAGGAAGAAGACCTAGGTGCCTCTCTTGATAATATTCAAGGTTTCAAGTGAGAATTGAAGTGCAGTTTGGTGAAGATCACTTTCTCCCTATAGGACCCTCTATCTCACTCTAAAATATCAAAAAATATGAGCAAAATGGTCCAAGTTAGGTATTTTAACGAAATAGGGTCTGGTTTAAAAACCCCAAAAATGAAGCTCCGGAATGGGTTCTGCGGTCGCATATGCGACCGCATAGTGGTTATGCGGTCCGCGAAATGAACGCAAAAATGGGTGACAGAACTGGAAAGAAACTGATCTGGTCTTCGGTCACCATGTGGCCCGCAGACCTATTCTGCGATCGCATAATGCACCGCATAATGGTTCTGCGGTCGCATAGTGCAATGCAGAACCTCCCTCCGAAAACGTCTAAGGATGATTATGAAACAAAAGTGTGGCCCGCGAAATTGGACATCAAAAATGCCCCAGAAATCTGCCCCATTCTGCGACCAGTTTGCGGTCCGCAGAGTGGTTCTGTGGCCGTAGAACGGGCTGCAGAAATGCGTACTTCTGCCCAATATTTTCCTTCAACTCCCAGCGTGCTGTTCAATCAAAAAAGTCCGAACCTCTACGCCTACCTTTCCATCACGGAATCCGATTTTTTTGGAAAATTTTTACGGGGCCTTACATTCTTGAGTTCATAGACTTCCAACATCAAACCAAGCGTCTGGTTCAACTCTAAACAATCTGGAACGAGCCTAAACTTTGCACCCAAGTCACAAATGACATAACGAACCTATTCCAAGTCCAAGAATAGCAATCCGAACTCAATATCATCAAAGTAAACTTCTTGTCAAACCTATGAAACATCTAAACCTTCAAAATCACAACTCTTGATATTTAGACCAAAAACATCATAGGAACCTCGAAATCCAAATCTGGACATATGCCTAAGTCCAAAATCACCATATGAACCTATTTGAACCATTAAAATACCGATCCAAGGTCATTACACAAAAGTTAAATCTTGGTCAACTCTTGTAACTTAAGCTGCCAACCATGGAACTAAGTGTTCCAATTTACTCCACAGCCTTCCCGAAATCATACCAACCATCCTCGTAAGTCACAAAATAACAAACCAGCATACGCGAAGAATCAAATAGGGGAACAAAGCTCAAATACATAAAACAACCGGTCGGGTCGTTACATTCTCCCTTTTTAAAATAAAGATTCATCCTCGAACGAGTTTAGGATCATACATGGGATATAAAAAATATATGGATATTTTCTCCGCATATAATCCTCGGTTTCCCAAGTCGCCTCATCGATCAGTTGACCTCTCCACTAGACCTTCACTGATGCAATATGCGTAGACCTTAACTTCCAAACCTTCCTATCAAAAATGGCCACCGACGCCTCATTATAAGCAAGATTCTCATCCAACTGCATTGAACTAAAATCCTACACATGTGACTGATCTACATTGTACTAGTAAAGCATGGAAACACAAAATACCGGATGAACTCAAGAGAAGCTGGGTGGCAAAGCAAGTCTGTAGGCCACATCACCAACTCTCTCCAACACCTCAAAAGGACTACTATACCGAGGGCTCAACTTGCCCTTCTTCCCAAATCTCATCACACCCTACATAGGCAAAGTTGGAGAAGAACCTTCTCACCCTCAATGAAAGTCACATCACGAATCTTTCCATCGGCATAACTCTTCTTCTTGGACTGTGCTTAATGAAGCTGTTCCTGAATCAATTTTACCTTCTCAAAGGCATCACGAATCAAATCTATGCCCAATAGCCTAGCATTACGAGGATATAATTAACCAACCAGAGAACAACTTATCCTCCTACATAAGCCTCATATGGAGCCATCTGGATACTCGACTGGTAGTTTTTGTTGTATCCAAACTCTGCTAATGGAAAAAATTGATCCCACTGGCCTCCAGAATCTACGACACATGGTCTTAACATATCCTAAAAAATATGAATTCTCCACTCGGACTGCCCATCTGTTTGAGGGTGAAACCCAATGCTCAACTCAACCTTCATGCCCAACTCACGCTGAACCTAGTACCTCGGTAGTGATTCTTATTGATACCTTACATTTACATCACTTATGTTTTATCTGCATTATTTCCTTAGCATTCTTATTATGTGTTTTTCTTCCGTGATGTCTTAATTGCCTTAATTTAAGTGCAGATATTCTTGTTATATTTCTTCGTTGTATCATTCCCATTATTTCCATTTTTATACTGTGCTATACCTGTTCAGTTTTTTTATTTATCCCAGTAGGTATCTTGACCTGACTTTGTCACTACTCTAGCGAGGTTACGCTTGATACTTACTAGGTACTGTTGTGGTGTACTCATACTACGCTTCTGTACATTTTTTTGTACAGATCCAGGTCTTTCATACCAGCCTAGGCATCCTTTAGTTGAGCTTAGATCGGAGACTTCAAGGTATATATGTCGGTGTCTGTAGGCCTCGGAGTCACCCTCTATCTAGTTTCTATTTCATTCTCCTATTATAGATTCTGTTGTATATGGATGTTTCAGTATACTCGTGTAGAGCTTATATATTCTATTGGTTTAATTGGAAGTTTTATTATTATTTTTGTCAATTCATCATGCATGTTAGGCTTACCTAGTCTTAGAGACTAGGTACTATTACGACATCCTACGGGTTTAGGGTCGTGACAAGTTAGTATCAGAGCTCTAGGTTCATAGGAGTTACAAGTCATACGCAGGTTTAGTAGAGTCTCGCAGATGGTGAGGACACGCAATGCTGGATCTGACAATCAGACACTTGTGCCCCATGCTAGAGTCATGAGAGGCCGAGGATGGGGAAGAGGCCGAGGAGGGGCACGTGGTGCAACCAGAGCACCTGCCTGAGCTGCGACAGAGGAGCCACCTGAGTCGCCTGTTTCCACCCCTGTACTTCAGGAGACCCTCACATAGTTCTTGAGCATGTTTGGTACTCTAGCTCAGGCGGGGTTGATTCCTCTTACACCGGCCACATCTTAAGCTGGGGGAGGAGCTTAGACTCCCGCGGCCCATACCCCAGAGTAGTGAGTCCATGTTGACTAGGTCCCAAAGGTTATACCAGTGCAGCGAGTTGTTCCAATTCAGCCTGAGGTTAGGGCAACAGCATATGAGGAGAAGCAACTCAGACTTGAGAGGTACAAGAAGTACCACCCTACTACTTTCAGTAGCCTAGCTACAAAGGATGCATAGGATTTTCTTGAGAAGTGCCACCGTATTGTCCGTACCATGGGTATTGTGGAGATGAGCGAGGTTGTTTTTACAACTTTCTAGATGTCGAGACCAGCGTACCAGTGGAGGTAGGCTTATGAGAAGGGTAGCCCAGTCGAGGAAGCTTAACTCATATGGGCTAAGTTTTCAGAGATATTGCTGAGTGAGTTTGTTCCCAGAGCCTTCAGGATGCATGGCACATGGAGTTTGAGCAGTTGTGCTAGGGTGCTATGACCATATAAGAGTATGCTCTCAGATTCAGTGAGTTGTCCAAGCATGCACCTGCCTTGGTTTCCACATTTAGAGAGCAAGTGTGTCGATTTATCGAGGGGCTCAACTATGGTATTAGATTCAACATGGCTTGAGAGTTAGACATAAATACCCCATATCAGTAGGTGGTAGAGATCGCACGGATATTGGAGGGTATGCGGAGCCAAGAGAAAGAGGGCAGGGAGGCTATTACACCCCATGTTTTCGTATGTGAGAGTATATCGTAAGTTAATTGATGTAAGCCTAGAAATGAGATCGTCTTTGAAAGTATATAAAGTAAGTTAATCATGTTACCTTGGAGGTTACAAATCTTTAAGATCATGGATAACAAGTACCAATAGAGTTGAAAGGCTTAAAATCTAAATAAATTGAAGAAAATAAGTTTAGTCGAATGTCGACAAGTTGGGAATGTTATAACATGTACATTTGGGCTGATACTAGGGTTCTTAACATGAAAAGGAGGTTATGTTATGAGTTATATTTGTCATATAGTAGTCGTGTACTACGTTTTAAAGTAAGCGAGTTGTGGAACAGAAGTTGGCAAAGGTCATCACAAGTTACATTCATAAATGTGCTGAATGTTAGGTAAAATGTAGTTGAGCTTTTCTCCCAATATACTTGGAATTTCGGGATTCTCAACCAACCAAATTGAAGATCTATGAGCTAGTTTCTAACTCATTGAATCTTTTGTCGATACGACATCAGAGTAGAGACATATTCGCATTTTTGCGAGACTGTGCAAGCAGCTCCCAATGGGACCCACTTAGCCGGTGGACGACCTACACTCCTCTTAATCCTCCTAAATAGATACCATAAGGGTTTTAAGTGATTAAACTATATTTCAACATCAAACGTTAGTAGAGTAAAGAACCACACCTCTCTGAGGTTGTGTTGTCATTGAGGGTAATTATGGGCTATGTTTGGCTGAAATTTCAAGTTGTTGCTACTGGATAAGATGTTTATAACATCCAACTAACTGTTCATAAGCATGCTTGTATGTTCGTTAAGTTGTTAGGATGATAAACTACGAGATAATACTTGAATTAGCTTGAGATGTTGTTGTTCTTGATGGATTGATAAGAAAGTTGCTCTTATGGACTATAAGTGGCTGGAAATTATTGAAAATAAGTTGGCTATGATATTGTTAGTGTGATTATGTTGGTTTACATGTTAATCATGTTGAGTAAATTGGTAACTAGAAAAGAAAAGGCGATAAAGCACTTGGAAGTTGTCCACGGTGATATTATCTTATGTTAGGCTCTTTCGGGTAACTTTGAAATTGAGTACAAGGTTGTAAATCCTTTAAAAGGTATGGGTTATTATACTGGATATATTACTAAGTTCAAGAATGGATGATAATGGGGTTGAAGGGTGCTAAAGGGATTCAATACGAGCTTGTCGCTCGTCGTGATATGTTGATGACTTGTTAATGAAATATTTTGTATCATATTGTTGATTTTGTTCTTATTGTATTTATCTGGTTGTTGTTGTTGTTGGTATATGGTATTGGAGGAGTCCCTTGTTATAGGGGAGATGCTACCCAAATTTACATAAATGAGCTACTAGTTTAAGTTGTAGACTTAGCCTTTACTCAGCACTGATTTTGAATCTCCTTATGCTATGGTAGATTGAGTTGAGTTGTTTGAAGAATTACTTGAAAGGTATGAAGGACTCAACGGGGCTAAGGTATGTTAAGGCTATACCTTCTTTACTTTTGGCATGATCCACATGATATAAACTAAACGAGCAAACGCGAAACTTTCACAAAGGACTCTATTCTTGGAAGTACTAGGGATGCCTATGTTCTTGATTCCCCATGTGTCCTATTATATTTCATTTGTTCATGGGTCTCAGAAAATACCTAAGTTGATAATGTTTATTTCATGATATTAACCGAAGGCATATTGATCTTATGACATCCCGAGAGTTCTTATTTACTTACTTCTTATGCAATGCATTCATTTATACATGTATGTTGACCCATGACCAGATGGCATTATATATGCGTATATTATATGTATATGGGGTATGGGAAAGGTTGTGGTGTTATATATGCACCACTACCTCATCTGCTGGTATACATTGAAGATTTTGATCATACAAGTCGAGATGATATCATGGGATGCCTTCAGAGGCTTGATGATGTTACGTATGCATAAACCTGTGCATAGTATGATATTTATACCCATATGCATGACATTATAAATTTTTAATAATTCACATAGCTGTTCGGATTTACAGGTTGAGTCCTTTACTTCATGTTTCTTTCATGTCTTTTATATACTGCTTTTCATGCCTTACATACTCTGTATATTATCTGTACTAATGTGCCTTTTACGTGGCGATGATGTGTTACATGCCCGCAGGTCTCGATAGACAGGTTGACAGTCTTCATAGTAGGCTATTATCTCAGTAGAAGGTGTTGGTACACTGCACTTGCTTCAGTTGCCTATTTGGTCAGTATGATTTGGACATGTATTGATTGGTATGTTGGGGTCCGGTCCTAACCTTTATGAAATTTATATACCCTTATAGGCTTGTGGACAGATGTCATATATATGGATGATTATATGGCCTTGTCGGCCTATGTTTTGAGTGTATAAATGATCATTTCGGTGTTATAGGCTCGTATGTCACATGTATAAGTTTGTATACCATGTTGGGTCGTCCTATGTCAAGTATTCCCTTATGTTTTAATTCTAGTTATCTCATGACGGCCTTTCCAGCTAATTTACCAATGATAGTATGATAAGAAAGATATGTTACGTTGGTACTCGGTTGAGTAAGGCGCTGGGTGCCCGTCGCGGCCCTGCGGTTTGGGTAGTGATAAAAGTTGTATCAGAGCAGTTCTGTCATAGGGAGTCTATAAGCCGTGTCTAGTATTGTCTTGTTTATGGGTGTGTTGTGCACCACACTTATAAGGATGAGGCTACAAGGCATTTAGGACTATCACTTTTTGTTCTTACTCTAGATTGTACGGTAGAGCTCAGTTGTAAGAATTCAAACTCCTAAATTCTATTTTTTTCATAATACAATGATATCTACATCCAGAAAGATAGTTGGTAAGAGATTGAATGTGGTTGTGGAAGAGTTGAATCAGAGGAACTCGATTTTGTATTGTGCTTGTGATGAGTAAATGTGAGGTCTACAGGAAATCATATTTGTTCTAAGAAGTGTAAGGTTCTTGATAAGGAGCCCTAAAGCATGAATATCTATCCAACCATTTGGTAAAAAGCAATAAGAGAATCAGAATGTAGATATAAGTTTCAACAAGTAAAAGAAGCAAGGTGAAGAAGGACACAAGGTACCCAGTTAGTGAAGATTATCAGTATTTACAATTCAGGCAGAGAAATATAAGCATTCTGAGTTATTTTCAATAGTAACATAGATATATACAATTAGCCACACCCATCTTAGATATGCCCTATGGGAGCTAACATATATTGTTAAAGAAGAAGGATGGGATATCAGGATCCTGTTGGGGTTAGAGAATTTCAAAATGGTGAATGGATTATTAGCATTAGCTGACATTTATGAAGGGTATTGCAATTGTGATAGTAGTTCTCCTTGTGAGACACCCAGGTAGTGCACTCTAGAATAAGTACAGTCAGATATGAATATTAGAATATTCAGAAATTTCAGAAGATAGGCAGTGGGATCATAAAAGGGATAAATATTTACCTTAGTATGACTCCCGCCCCTAGTAAAAAAAAGTAAGAATGTTAGGCGTCCCGAAGAGCCAGTGAGATGAAGCAAGGGGAACTAAAAGTAAAAGAATGTTTTGTTGAAGTTTTTAAAATAAAGTGATAGATAGAAATATTAGTCAGAGAATAAGAAAAGAGTAAATGAAGCATTATGAGTAATATATGATAACGGTAAATCAAAATATGACAGGATTACAAAGTCTATAGTCAAGTGAAGGAAAAGACAATAGGTGACAGTGTTTGAGAAAATAAAAGAGTCTAAGCCATAAAGTCATATCCCCAATTAGAGAAATGAGTTGGCGACTCCAACGTGACTACCAGAAGGAAAAGTTAAAACCCCAGAGTAATAGAAATCAGTATAGGCTAGTGAACAAGATAAATTGAACATGAATTAGGGACCGAAAGATTTTATAATAGTCGGTATCATGAGAATTTTAGCGATAGCGTTCCGGCAATAATAGAATGGACAACAAAAGAATAACCTTTAAAGTTCATTCAGGAAGACGCTTCCCTAAAACAAGCACTGTGAGCAAAGTTAAGTTTAAAGGAATAAGTGTGCTAGTTACACTAGGTGTTACACTTGTGCATAAGGAATTCAGTTATCCCTGGTACATAAGGGTTACCGTAAGGCAAGTCAGGGTCATTGATGATGTGAAAAGATGCCAAGGATGAAGAGGTAAAACATCCTTAGGTAGCTCGTCGTAGCACTAAATTTTAGTACTCCCCTAAAGGGGGGGAAGATGGTGTGATGTGGTATTAAGTTAGAGTTAAGTGGTTCAGGTAACTATGGAATGGTAAAGGAAGAATGTGGTAAAAAGGCTAAATGGATGATGTTGAATTTATTCAGATCCTACGGATATGTCGCGACTCTAGAATGTTATATAAGGACGACGCTGGGGAGAGTTGGTAAGAGTTCCCGGCCAGATGTTATTGATAAATAAGTACGAATGGACACTTGATACATCAGGAGCCAGTGCCAGAGGTAAGTTAAGACAAAGGACATATCCCAAGAGAGATTACGTGGATTATAGATATGAGAATGGACCAATGAGTAGTTAGTAGTTGATTCATGAAAGAGC
Organism: Nicotiana tomentosiformis; assembly: GCF_000390325.3. Taxonomy (NCBI): domain Eukaryota; kingdom Viridiplantae; phylum Streptophyta; class Magnoliopsida; order Solanales; family Solanaceae; genus Nicotiana; species Nicotiana tomentosiformis. The sequence continues at coordinate 64,639,491 of NC_090816.1, forward strand.
CTAGTTATGGCTAGACAAGAGGATACAGAGAAATCAGCAGATTGTGCAAGATAAACGTAGTGAACCCCAACATAGTGAATTCAGTCTCACATATATAACATCATGATCCTTGTAAAATATTCATATAGGAGTTGGAGTGGTTAAAGGTACCATATAAGGTTTATGAAAATAAAAGAGAGTGCCACTAGGGAGACAATTTAAATTGCAATTCAGAAGCAACCCTACGAGCACAAGGGCGCACAGGTAAGTAACTAGGGATAATTATAGGTGAGCAAGAACATCAAAAATTCCTTCAGGTATATGATGTGATAAGCTCGTAGTTTTACAAGAGTCAGAGGGCCTCCCCTAAGTACTACAACAAAAGACTAGCTGAGGAAATAAGGAAGAAGGCTTGAACCTAAGCATAGTAACTTGAAGAAGAAATGGTCTTGTATCAAAGTCTCACTACAATATTATATACACTCCATAAAAAATTAGCACCTATCGTGGCTAATGAAAAGAAAAAATAAATCAAAGGTGATACTTGAGAACATATGAGTTACATGAAATTCCAGTATTCGTGGGCAATAAGATAAGCTATGTATTCATGCAACAAGTGGTAGAACGACCAGGAAAAGTAATTGCTTACATTTAAAGACAAATGTGAAGGCGCGAAAGGACATTTATGGTGCTAGCAAGTTAAAGGAAGGTTGAGAGTAGTATAAATAGATATGCGTAGGTTGCAAGATAAAGTATCGTAGAGTGACAAGGTTTTAGGTAGATAGGAGTAGGGATAAGAAAAGGTGAGTGAGAAGGTGACGAGAATAGGTAAGTCCTCGGGATTAAACCCATCAAAACAAGAGAGCTGGTGGTTTTCATAAGATATAGAAAGCTCGGTACAACCTGAATGAACTAAGAGGAGTCTAAGACTAGGAGCAATTATAAGAGATGAAATGATGCCCTGGTAGTATATGAATAAGGGTGTAATGGTGATAGATAAGGGGATGACCTTTAGGACTTTGATTGGGTAATGATTTTAAGAAAAGGGATTTTATGAATTGCACGGGATTAGAATACCCCCATAAGATGAGTCACATTAGGATACTATGAAATACAGTTACTGAAGTATAGTATCATCCCTAGGTGGATAAGGTAAATCACTTCAAATGTTCCACGATGCAACGTGAGCCCTAGTGACAATGTATTACATAAGAGGTTTTAAGTTATCAGTGGTATATTATGGATCAACATTATGGTGAATCAGCAATGGATGGATAAAAGATACAAAGTATGATATGAGATAAGGCCGACATTATTAGGATGAACAATAATGAGGAAGCATTAAAGGACTTAGATTTATACATGTAGGATAAGCAACGAGAGAGTAACCTGGAGTTGGGTAGCAGACCTCGGTACTAATACACCGAAGTATGAGTTATGGTATAATATGGCCAACCTAGATATAGTAAAGCCATAAGAATAGATACCCAAGTCTATGAAACAAGATATAGAAATAGTCGTAAGTTCGACAATGTACCAAGCCAAGAACTTTAGTACACTTATAGATGCCTAGAGGGACAGCTTGACATAGTTCTGTATATGTTCATAAAGTGAGGCCTACAGATTGGCTAAAAGCCATAGAAAAAAGGAGATAAGAGTCGCATAAGTGCAAATACAAGGATGAACTCGTACAGTCTGCATGACAGAAGGTAGCAACAATTACGAAATTTGAAGAATTCCGACCACAAGTCGTGGTGTGAGAAAGAGACCTAAAGGGGGGAATACCATGGCCTTTTGGATTTATTCACATAACAGTTGCCTAGATGGCAAGGACAATATTAAAGTATCCATAAGAGCTATAGATTATGAGACTGATAAGCACATCAGTAAACATTCGAGGAGAAATGTTCCAAAGGGGGGGAATGATGTTACACCCCATATTTTCGGATGTGAGAGTATATCGTAAGTCAATTAATGTAATTCTAGAAATAAGATCGTCTTTGAAAGTACATAAATTAAGTTAATCATGTTACCTTGGAGGTTACAAATATTTAAGATCATGGATAACATGTACCGAGAGAGTTGAAAGGCTTAGAAGCTAAACAAATTGAAGAAAATAAGTTTCGTCGAATGTCGACAAGTTGGGAATATTATAACATATACTTTTAGGGTGATACTAGGGTGCTTAATATGATAAGGAGATTATGTTATGAGTTATATTCGTCATATAGTAGTCGTGTATTACGTTTTGAAGTCAAATGAATTGTGGAACAAAATTTGGCACAGCTAATCACAAGCTACATTCATGATATTACGAGATGAAAATTAGGTAAACTGTAGCTGAGATTTTCTCCCAATACGCTTGGAATTACGAGATGATCCACCTATCAAATTGAATATCTATGAGTCTAGTTTCTAGCTCATTAAACCATTCATCAATACAACATTGGAGTAGAGAGATATTTGTGTTTTTACGAGACTGCGCAAGCAGCTCCCAATGGGACCCACTTAGGTGACGGTCGACCTACTTCACTTTAAAAACGGTGTGGACACCTTTATTTCTCATTTTACGACCCAAACTCGTCCCTACACCCCTATTAATCCTCCTAAACAGGTACCATAAGGGATTGCACCATATTTCAACATCAAAAGTTAGTTCTAGTGAAGAACAACACCTCTTTGAGGTTGTGTTGTCATTGAGGTTAATTCTGGGCTTTGTTTGGCTGAAATTTCAAGTTGTTGCTACTGGATAAGGTGAGTATAACAGCCTACTAATTGTGCTTATGCTTTCTTGTATGTTGGTGAAGTTGTTAGGATGATAAACTACGAGATAATACTTGGATTAGCTTGAGATATTGTTCTTGATGGATTGATTTGAAAGTTACTCTTATGGATGTTAAGTGGCTGGAAATTATTGAAAATACACTGTCTATGATATTCTTAGTATGATTATGTCAGTTTACATGTCAATCTTGTTGAGGAAATTGGTAACTAGAAAAAGCAATGGCGATAAAGCACTTGGAAGTAGTCCATAGTGATATTATCTTGTGTTAGGATCTTTCGGGTAACTTTGAAATTGATTACAAGGTTGGAAATCCTTTAAAAGGTATGGGTTATTATACTGGATATATTACTAAGTTCAATAATGAATGATAATGGGGTTGAAGGTTGCTACAGGGATTCAATCCGAGCTTGCCGCTCGTAGTGATATGTTGATGACTTGGTAATGAAATATTGTGTACCCTATTGTTGATGTTGTTCTTATTGTATTGATCTGTTTGTTTTTGTTGGTATATGGTATTGGAGGAGGCCCTTGTTACAGGGGAGATGCTTCCCAAATTTACATAAACGAGCTACTAGTTTAAGTTGCAGACTTAGCATTTACTCAGCACTGATTTTGAATCTCCTTATGATATGGTATATTGAGTTGTATTGTTTGAAGATTTTCTTGGAAGGTATTAAGGACTCAACGGGGTTAAGGTATTTTAAGGCTATCCCTTCTTTCCTTTTGGCATGATCTATATGATAAAAACGAAACGAGCAAATGCGGAACTTTCATAAAGGACTCTATTCTTAGAAGTACTATGGGTGCCTATATTTTTGATTCCCCATGTGTCCTATTATTATATCGTCTATTCATGGCTCTCAGAAAATACGTAAGTTGATAATGTTTATTTCATGAAATTAACCGAAGGCATATTGATCTTATGACATCCCGAGAGATCTTATTGACTTACTTTTTATACATTGCATTCATTTATACATGTACATTGACCCATGATCAGATGACGTTATATACGCATATATTATATTTATACAGGGTATGGGGAAAGGTTATGGCATTATGTATGCACCACAACCTGATTTGCTGGTATACGTTGATGATTTCGCCCATAAAGGCAGAGATAATTTGATGGGATGCCCTCAGAGGCTTGATGATGTTATGTACGCATATACCTACGCATGGTATGACATTTATACACATGCATGACATTATAAATGTTTCATGATTCAAAGAGCTGTTCGAATTTACAGGTTGAGTCCTTTACTCCATGTTTCTTTCATGTATTTTATATACTGTATTTCATGCCTTACATACTCGGTATGTTATCCGTACTAACATCCCTTTTGCCTGGGGACGATGTGCTTCTTGCACGCAGGTCCCGATAGATAGGTTGATAATCCTCCTAGTAGGCTATCAGCTCAGTAGAAGGTGTTGGTACACTTCTCTTGCTTCGGAGTTGCCTATTTGGTCAATATGCTTTGGACATGTATTGATTGGTATGGCGGGGACCTGTACCGATCTTTATGATGTTTATGTACTATTAGAGGCTTCTAGACAGATGTCATATATATGGATGATTGTATGGCCTTGTCGGCCTATGTTTTGAGTGTACAAATGATCATTTCGGTCTTATAGGCCCGTATGTCACATGTATAAGTTTGTATACCATGTTGGGTCGTCCTATGTTGAGTATTCTCTTATGTTTAATTCTAGTTATCTCACGAAGGCCTTTCCGGATGATTTACCCATGATAGTATGATAATAAAGATATGTTACATTGGTGCTTGGTTGAGTAAGGCACCCGGTGCCCGTCGCGGCCCTACGGTTTGGGTTGTGATAAAGGCCATGAGGCTTCGAGAATCTGGCAGATATAGTGGTTCTCGTGCTGCTGTTGCAGCCCGTCATGGTAGAGGCTATGTGAGTTGTCCACTTCATTCAGCACTTCCAGCATCAAGTGGTACTTCGGCAACTCCTAGGTCATAGGTTGCCCATTATGCACCGCCGCTATTTAGTTGTAAGGCCCCATAAAAGTTTTACCTAGAACCCTGGGATTCGTGATGAAGAAAATTTTTGGTAGAGCAGGGCATTTCTGCGGTCCACTATGTGACCACAAATTTTGGAGGGTCATTTAGTGGACCAATATGCGACCACATAATGCTTTTGCACGATGCACAATCTTTCGCATATCCAGCCTGATAATTTCCAGAGGAGAGTTCTGCGACGCATTATGCAACCGCAAAACTGGTCTACGGACCACAGACCTGCCATAGACATGACCCGAACATCCCATTTCTTGACATCACTTCTGAGGCCCATTTTATGGATCGCATATCCATTCTGTGCTCCACTTTACGACCGCATAGCTGTGTTCGAATGGCCCATTTATTTGTTTTTATAACCCAACCCTATTTTGATATATAGACATTAAGGACCATTTGTAAAGAGGAAATCTGATATTTTTAGAGTGAGGAAGTGCTATAGAGTGAGAAGGGAGTTCCTAAGTTATTTCTCATCAATCCTTGCTCAAAAGTTGGAGAATTCATAAGGAACACTCACAAGTTCTTCACCAAGAGGTAAGGTTCCACACCCTAGTTCCAATTTCGAAATTGGGGTAGAAGATGGCTGATGGGGGGTGTGATTCTTGGGTGTGATAGTGATCTTTTTATACATGCATGTACTATCAAGGTTATAGGAAGGTTGTTGGGCTCAAATGGGTAGACTTTGTGTTGTGGGATGAAGGAACCCACCATAGGATCACCTAGTGATCATAAAGTCCACCTAGTGTTTGTTAAAATAATCGAATGAGCTGAACCCGTGAACTCCTTCCTAATTTGTGTTCAAATTTGTATATTTCCAAATAGATCAACGTTGTTATGATTTCCAGAAACATTTAAGTAATTCAAGGAAACTCAAACAAGGTATGTTGGTTAAATTTCTCTCTTAGAATTGAATCCCACGATGTTTTTGTAAATCCCGATTTGTTCATTATAAATTGACTATTCTGAATAAGCTTGGTGTCGAAAGATATATATATATATATATATATATATATATATATATATATATATATATATATATATATGTCCAAAATGTGTTCCAGATATTTTTATAATATTATGATATTCCTCGGGAACGTGTTCAATGTATGAGTTACATATTAAAATGTTGTGACTTTAAGTCACGCCCCAATGAAAGTTATTATGCCAAATTGTGTAAGAAATCTCCATGTCCTTAAGACTCTTATTTGCTCACATGTGTATTTAAAGTCATAATTTGAAAAGCCTTGTTGTTGATGACCCATGATGATATTTGAAAGTGAAAGAAGGGAGTATAAAATATGAAGTACGACCAACGTGCCAAGAATGATGTTGCATTATGGCTATTGGTCCCAATGAAATGAATGATATGTAAAAGATTATGAAATGAGTGGTAAATCCTTTAAATAATAAATGCTTTGGGAGCATCGTTTAGCCACCGAGGAAGTGTAGGTAAAAATAACCTAACCCCGAAACTACACATGTCGGTGTAGGAGTGATTGAAGGGTAAATCCCTATGTTAATATGATGAGGTTGTTTCCCCTTATATGGTATGAGATTGATGTGTTGAGATGTTTTCCCTTAAATGGGATGAGATGATTGCTAGCGAGATGTGATGTGATGTCTACCCACATGGCATTGCGGTAAAACGGCTTAGCCGATCGGGCTGAGATTGGATGCCATATCGCACACATGGTGGTATTGTGAGTGGATGTCTCGGGGTGAGATGGCATATCCGATTGGGCTGAGATCGGACTCCGTGCGAAAAACACGGTGGTGTATCGGTGCTAAAGATCTCCCAACTTAAGAAGATTAAAAATTACTTGAAATTTACCTTTCCCCTAACTTGACACCTTGGTACTATTTGAGTCTCTTATTGATTTCATGTTTCTATCTCCGTTTACTGTTACTCATCTATTGAGAGGGTGTTTAGTTTTACATACTAGTACTATTCCATATGTACTAACATCCCTTTTGTCGGGGGCACTGCATCTTTAATGGATGCAGGTGGTTCCATAGTAGGTGGGATTGATTAGTAATAGCAGCACACCCTCTCCTCAGCTGACTTGGTGAGCCCCACTTCATTTCGGGGTCCTATATCTCTTGTCCTTTGTACATAGCATTTTGAGGTATAGTCGGGGCCTTGTTGCCGGCACTGTCGTAACACTCTTTTGTTTCTGTTAGAGGCTCCATGGACATAGTGTGGGTTGTATCTTGTTTTGGGAAAGTTAAACTAAAATTGTTGTAATTGTATCATATGTTCCACTTCAACTATGAATGTATAATGTACTATTTTGGAGACTTGTTAATGACGTAACTAATGGAAATGAATTGGTGTTATTCACTGACCTCTTACTGTCTAATTAATGAAATGTATCTTCTCTATTTTCATGGGTGAATTGGGTAGATGGCATTGTTCATGCTTGCTCGACTGGGGTATCTCGATTGAGCTCGATCACACTCCCCGAGGTCGGGGTGTGACACTAGTGCACCTCCTACACGGGGTGCTTCCAGCGGTCAGTCCAGCCGACCAGGCCTGAGCCAGTTTCAGCAGCCACGTCCTTCGAGAGCTTTCTTTGAGTATGGTGATGCTTTTCATATAGTGAGGGACTACCCCAGAATTAGGAGGGGTGCACCTCCATAGACTACTTAGGCTCCACGTATTCCACAGGGTCCCCAAACTTCTCAGACCATGGTTACCGCACCAATTGCCACTCCACCTACATAGCCAACTAGGGGTGGAGGTCAGGCGGGTAGGGGTCGCCCTAGAGGGGGAAGCCAGGCCAGATGGTATGTATTTTCGAGTAGGACGGAGGAGGTTGCATCAGACGTAGTTATCACAAGTATTGTTCTGGTTTGTCATAGAGATGCATTAGTTTTATTTGATTCAGGCTCCACTTATTCATATGTATCATATTAATTTTCTCCGTATGTGTCCATGCCTGTGGGAGATTCTATTATTGTTAACCGGGTGTATCGGTCGTGTTTAGTAATTATTAGTGGTTTTGAAACTAGAGTTGATCTATTGTCACCTAGTATTGTAGACTTTGATGTTATTTAGGGCATGGACTGGTTGTCGCCCTATCATGCTATTCTTGATTGTCACGCTAAGACGGTGACACTGGCTATGCTATGTTTACCGCGATTGGAGTGGAGGGGTACTTTGGATTATATTCCTAGCAGAGTTTTGTCCTTCATTAAGGCACAGTGGATGGTTGGGAAATGTTATGATGCATATCTAGCCTTTGTGAGAGATGTTAGTGTTGATACTCCTACCGTTGAGTCAGTTCCGGTAGTAAGAGACTATCTAGATGTATTTCCGGCAGATCTTCCGAGCATGCCGCCCAATAAGGATATCGACTTTATTATTGACTTATTGTCGGGAAATCATCCCATTTCCCTTCAACCATATCATATGGCCCAGTAGATTTGAAGGAGTTAAAGGAGAAGTTGCAAAATTTGCTTATAAGGGTTTCAGTCAGCCTAGTGTGTCACCTTGGAGTGCTCCGGTTCTGTTTGTGAAGAAAAAGGATGGTTATATGCGCATGTGTATTGACTATCGACAGTTGAACAAGGTTACAGTGAAGAACAAATATCCATTGCCACGCATTGATGACTTATTTGATTAGCTAGAGGGTGCTAGAGTATTCTCAAACATATGTTTGCGGTCAGGGTATCATCAACTAAAGATTCGGGATCTGGAAATTCCAAAGACTACTTTTTAAGACTCGGTATCGTAACTACGAGTTCCTTGTAATATCATTTGGGCTGACCAACGCCCCAGCATCATTCATGAACTAGATGAACAGTGTATTCCAACACTGTCCTGATTTATTCGTCATTGGGTTTATTGACGATAACTTGGTATACTCCCGCAGCCAGGAGGATCATGAGCAACATTTGGGGATTGTGATCCAGACCTAGAGAGAAAAGAAGTTGTATGCAAAATTTTCAAAGTGTGAATTCTGGCTTGATTCGGTGGCATTTTTGGGTCATGTGGTGTAGAGTGAGGGGATCAAGGTAGATCCGAAAAAGGTTGAAGCAATGTAGAGTTGGCCCAGACCGTCTTCAGCAACTGTGATCCGAAGTGTTCTTGGTTTGGCTGGGTATTAGCGTCGTTTCATAGAGGGTTTCTCATCTATTGCTGCACCTATGACCAGATTGACCCAGAAAGGTGCTCCGTTTAGATGGATCGAGGAGTGTGAGGAGAGCTTTCATAAGTTTGAGACTGCCTTGACTTCAACCCCAGTATTGGTATTGCCTATGGGTTCGGGGTCTTACACTGTGTACAGTGATGTGTCACGTATTGGCCTTGGCTCGATGTTGATGCAAGAGGATAGGGTGATTGCCTATACATCTAGACAACTAAAGGTTCGTGAAAAGAATTATCCTGTCTACGAATTGGAATTAGCAGCCATTGTTCATGCCTTGAAGATTTGGCGGCACTATTTGTACAGTGTCCCATGTGAGGTCTATACCGACTATCGGAGTCTACAACATCAGTTCAAATAGAAGGATCTTAATGTGCGGCAACGGAGATGGTTAGTTTTGCTTAAGGACTATGATATCACTATTCTATATCATCCCGGGAAGGCCATTGTGGTGGCCGATTCCTTGAGTCGAAAGGCAGAGAGCTTGGGCAACTTAGCATATCTATCAGCAGCGGAGAGGCCACTAGCATTGGATGTTCAGGACTAGGCCAACCAGTTTGTTAGATTGGATGTTTCATAGCCGAGTCAAGTTCTTTCTTGCATGGTTTCTTGGTCTTCTTTATATGATCGCATCAGAGAGAGTCAGTATAACGACCCTCATTTGCTTGTTCTTAAGGACACGGTGCAGCACGGCGATGCCAAGTAGGTCTCTATCAGAGATTACAGTGTGTTACGGATGCACGGCCGATTATGTCTGCCTAATATGGATGGGTTACGTGAGTTTATTCTTCAGGAGGCCCACAGTTCGCAGTACTCCATTCATCCGGGTGCCGCTAAGATGTATCAGGATTTGAGGCAGCACTATTGTTGGAGGAGAATGATGAAGGACATAGTGGAGTATGGAGCTCAGTGCCTAAATTTTTTGCTGGTGAAATATGAGCACTAGAGGCCAGGTGGGTTGCTTCAGAGACTTGAGATTCCTAAGTGGAAATGGGAGCGAGTTACCATAGATTTCATCGTTGGGCTCCCATAGACTCGGAAGAAATTTGACGTAGTCTGGTTGATTGTGGATAGGTTGACCATCTTGACTCATTTCATTATGGTGGTAACTACCTATTCTTCAGAGCAGCTAGCTCAGGTCTATATCTGCGAGATTGTCCGACTTCATGGTGTGCCTGTATCTATCATCTCTGACTGAGGTACGTAGTCTACATCACTTCTGGAGAGTCGTACAACATGAGTTAGACACATGGGTTGAGTTGAGTACAATATTTCACCCCCAGACGAACAGACAGTCTGAGCGAACCATTCAGATATTGGAGGACATGTTTTGTGCCTGCTTTATGGAGTTTGGGGGTTCTTGGGATCAGTTCTTTCCGCTTGCGGAGTTTTCCTACAACAACAGCTACCAATCAATTATTCAGATTGCTCCTTATGAGGCCCTATATGGGAGACAGTGGCGTTCCCCAGTTGTTTGGTTTGAGCCGGGAGAGGCTAAGTTATTAGGCTCAGATTTGGTTCGAGATGCCTTAAAGAAGGTCAAGTTGATCTAGGATCGGCTTCGTATAGCCCAATCTAGACAGAAGAGTTATGCGGATCGGAAGGTTTTTGATGTTGCATTCATGGTTGGACAGTGGGTCTTGCTCCGGGTTTCACCCATGAAGGGTGTTATGAGGTTCGGGAAGAAGGAAAAGTTGTGCCCTAGGTATATCGATTCTTTTGAGATTCTTGAGAGGATTGATGAGGTGGCCTACAATCTTGCATTGCCACCTAGCCTGGATGCAATTCATCTGGTATTACATGTTTCTATGCTCTGGAAGTATCACGATGATCTGTCCCATGTGTTTGAGGAGCCGGTGGCCATCTTGGATAGGCAAGTCCGAAAGTTGAGGTCAAAGAGCATTGCTTCAGTAAAAGTTCAGTGGAGAGGTCAACCAGTCGAGGAGCTGACTTGGGAGACCGAACATGATATATGTAGTCGTTACCCTCATATTTACACCACTTCAGGTATGTCTCTATACTCGTTTGAGGACGAACGTATGTTTTAAGAGGGGGAGGATGTAACGACCCGGCCGACCGTTTTGAGTATGTTTTGCCCCGTTCCCCTATTCATTGCCTACTCTATGTTATATTATTGTTATGTGACTTGTTGGGGTGGTTCATTTTGGTTCGGGTGAGTCTCGGTGTGAAATGGGACACTTAGTATCAAAGTTGGAAGCTTAAGTTGAAAGAGTTGACCGAAGTTTGACTTTTGTGTAGATAACTCCGGAATGGAGTTTTGAAGATTCCAATAGCTTCGTATGGTGATTTTGGACTTAGGAGCGTGTTAGGATATTGATTTGGAGGTCCGTATGTCATTTCCGCTTGAATTGGCGAAAGTTAGAAAGTTAAAGGTTTGGAAGGTTGAGAAGTTTGACCGGGAGTTGCCTTTATTGATATCGGTTTCAAAAGTTGGAATAGGCCCGTTGTGTCAATTATGACTTGTGTGCAAAATTTGAGGTCAATGGGAGTTGGTTTGGTATGTTTCGGTATTAGTTTTAGAAGTTAGAAGTTCATATGTTCATTAGGCTTGAATCGATGTGCGATTCATTGTTTTAGTATTGTTTGATGTTATTTGATGCTTCGAGCGAGTTTGTATCATGTTTTGGGACTTGTTTGTATGTTCGGACGGGGTCCCGAGTATTTTTCGGATTGAGATCGGACCAATTGTACTTGAAATGGGATTGCTGGTTTTCAGAGTCAGGTTTCCTTCATCGCGTTCGTGGAGAATGTGTCGCGATTGTGTAGAGTAGTTTGTGGCACATGGATTTTTATTCTTCGAATTTACGAAGTCAGGGCTCGATCGTGAAGGTTGATGAACCTATGCATCGTGAACGCGTGCAGTGGATCGCGTTCGCGTATAAGGAAGGTGAGGCATTTGGGGAGGCACGCGACGTTCTTCGCGTTTGCGTGGCCTGGAACGCGATTCCGTAAGCTGAGGAAGCTGGTCATCACCTTCGCGACTGAGCTCACGCGATCGCGAAGGAGGTTTTATGAGCTGGGGAAGAATCATTCTCTGTGATCGCGAGTGTTTGTCCGCAATCGGGAAAGAGGATAACTGGACAACAGTACTTATTGACGGCCAATTTTGACCCTCCCTTTTAAAATTTATTTATTTATACTAAATAATTTGCAATAAATATTTTCAAAATATTTTCTAGTAATGAATACCTATTTCTTCAAATTAATTCAGTATTATTTTTTGAATTAATCGTTTAACATTAGTATTATGAAATAATAAATATATTTATTATTTTATGATTTGTAAAGAATAATTCCTATACGTAAGTTCTATAATCAATTTTGTAAATTACTTCTTAAAATAGTTAATTAGTTTACTATTTTAATAATTCAAATTAATGTCCTAATGAAGTATTTTTAAATAATTAATTAAAATAATAGTAATATATATATATATATATATATATATATATATATATATATATATATATATATATATATATATATATATATATATATATATATATATATATATATAATTATCATTTTACCACATTTTATTGGAATTGCCCTGCTTATATAATGTGGTGCACAACACATCTATAAACAAGACTCTACTAGACACGGCTTGTAGACTCCCTAGGATAGAACTGCTCTGATACCAAGTTTGTCACGCCCCGAACCTAGGAGCGAGACAAGCACCCGGTGCCTCACCTAACCTGGCGTACCAAATTGCGACTAAGGGACTCTGAACACATAATGTCATACTTTGGCCATGGGGCCACCTTGCAAGACAATTTGCGAAGCAAAATATAAAACTGAATGGAAACTAGCGCTAACTAAACATCAATATAAAGCTAGGCTGAAAAGGCCGTCATAGCTACTACAGCTGACAAACCACCAAATTATACATACCAGGCCTACAAACCCAACATACTGCACTAACCAACAGGATATGTCTACAAGCCTCTACTGATAGATGTACTATGATCGGAACAGGGCCCCGACCTACCCATAACATATATACAGATATACATAAGATGTACACAACACTCTAGACCTGGCAACTCCGAAAGGCGTGGAGCTTACCGATCAGGCTGAACTCGGGAAACACCTACTGAGGAGATCTACTCGTCTGTCTATCTGAACCTGCATGCATGAAATGCAGCGTCCCCGGAAAAGGGACGTCAGTACGAAATAATGTACCGAGTATGTAAGGCAATAACATAACTGAAAATCGAAACTGAACTGATAATATAATAACTGGAAGTAACTGGGAGTCAAAGATGATCTGGAGATATACTTACCTGCTGATACTGACTCAACTCCTTCAATGTAGTAAGTAAAATAATTGTACGGCCTTATAAGGCTCGGTATATATAACTGTTGTGCCATAGTAGGCTCGCTCATAGGCGCTCGGCCATACTAGGCTATGTATCTCGACCATGCTGGGCTCGCTCATAGGCGCTCGGCCACAGTAGGCTCGGTATATAACTTTCCATCTGATCAGAGGTTGCCCAATAGGGGCCTGCCCATCGATTATAGCTCGATGGTAATGAAAATACTGTAATACTGTATATATAGGCTTGTTGCTCTCTTGACTGGAAGAAGACAATACTAAATTGAATATAGAATCTCGATAAGGAATAATATTGTAACTTATGAGACTAGAATAGTGTGAATATATTCATGAATATGAACTTCTCTTTTTCTCTCATTACTAACACATGTAGCTACGAGATCATGCCAAAATGAAGGAAGGCTTAGCCTTAACATACCTTATCACAATCTTTCGAATCACCAAGTTGAACTCACCTCTTCGCACCTTAATCTACAAGAATGATAATAATACTATCGTTAAGTTACGAAAGGTACAACTATCGCACAACGAACGACAAACCTATTTTGTATTAAAACGGGCAGCATCTCCCCTATAATCCTTACTTCCTCCAAATTCAAGATAACACCAACAATACAAGAACAGAACAATAACAACATATATACATCATTTTCCAGCCCTATATACACCATCAAATACTACAAAACAGCCCAACACACCCCAATCTCTTCGTACACAAAACGACCACCGTAGTAGTGTCAAACGACCCGAAAATGTTATGACGAACGACCAGCCAACCACCCTACATTTATATGGTGTTTATAAACCCCCTTCCTCCTCCAAAACTCCACAAAATAGTAGTAAAACACGCAGCCCAACAGCAACACAAAACAGTCCACAAAACAGTCCGCTACAAGTGAATAACTCGAACTCACGGCTTCCGATCACCGTCCCGTGAGTTCTTACAAGTATAGAACGACTTACCATGAATTTACAGAAGAAAAACTGGATGAAAGAGAGCAGTAAACTCACCTTATTTGTTGGATAACTCAGCTCCTATCTTGGTTCTTCAAACTCTAGGTTTTACCTCCAATTAGAACTTGAAAGGGAGAGAAAATCAATTAGGGTTTGTGGGAAATGTTTGGGAGGATTCTTTGCAGAGCTTATGTCTGGTTATTATGCTCTATTTTAAGTCTAATATATGAAGAAAATAGGCCCTTAAAAGGCCTCTTTGGACGACCTGAAATGGCCCATTTTTGGGCTTTCATTTAAGCAAGTAGGTGACCCACCTACTTGTCACCTAGCAGCTTGCGCAGTATTGCAAAAATGCCCATATCTCATTACTCCGATGTCATATTGACAAACGGTTTAATGCATTGGAAAATAGACTCATAGATCTTTAATTTGATGGGTGGAACCCCATAACTCTAAGTATATTGGGAGAACATCGCAGTTACATTTGACCCAAAATTTCAGTAAAACTTATGAGTGTAACTTGTGATGACTTTCATCGACTTTTGTTCCACAACTCGCTTGACATTAAAACATAACACACGGATGTCATACGAATAATATAAATCATAACATAATCTCCTTATCATGTTAATCACCCTAGTCTCACCCCAAAGGTACATGTTATAACATTCCCAACTTGTCGACTTTCGACTAAACATTGTTTTATTTAATTGCTTTAGCTTATGAACTGTCCAACCCTCTTTGTACTTGTTGTTCATGATCTTCAATATTTGTAACCTCAGAGGTAACATGATTAACTTAATTTATATACTTTTAAATATTATCTCATTTTTGGTCCTACATTAGTTTGCTTACGACGCATTTTTACGTACGAAAATATAGGGTGTAACATCACTCCCCCCTTGGGAACATTCGTCCTCGAATGTTTACTCTTAGAGACTTTGGAAAATTTTGCCAAAGTATCCTTCGTACACTAGGTTAAAACCAACCTGCACGTAGCCAGAAACATACTATGCATGCCACATATGGCCAATCTTTATAAATAGCAGCAATTTGCCTCACCGACCGTAAATCATAAATATTGAAAGTGAAAAATAAAAGCTTACCTGATGACCTGCTAGCCTACATAGAGCTATGTTGTAGCGTCCCATCTCGAACCATATCTTCAGTTTGAAATAGGTGGGGGTATTTAGACTTCATTTCTTCCTCCGATTCCCACGTCATCTCTTCTACATTCTTGCTCCTCCATAAAACCTTTACGGAAGCTACCTCCTTATTTCGTAGATTGCGGATTTGTCGGTCTAGGATGGCAACTGGAATTTCCTCGTATGACAAGTCCTCTGTAATCTGTACATCATCCGTGGGCACCACTCGGGTAGGATCGCCAATGCACTTCCGTAGCATAGATACGTGAAAAACCGGATGGACAGACTCCAATTCTGAGGGCAACTCTAACTCATAAGCTACTTGGCCCACTCTCCGAATGATCCTATAAGGCCCAATATACCGTGGGCTAAGCTTGCCTTTCTTGCCAAACCTCATCACGCCCTTCATAGGTGATACCTTTAAGAATACCCAGTCATTAATCCTGAACTCTAAGTCTCGTCGCCGCACGTCAGAATATGACTTCTGACGACTCTGAGCTGTCAACAGTCGCTCCCGGATAAGCTTTACTTTCTCTATGGCCTGTTGAACCAGGTCTGGCCCATATAACCCAGATTTCCCAACATCAAACCACCCTATAGGAGATCTGCACTTACGCCCATACAAAGCCTCGTACGGAGCCATCTGAATACTGGAGTGGTAACTGTTATTACATGCAAACTCGACAAGAGGTAGATGTTCATCCCAACTTCTTTTAAAATCCAACACACATACTCGTAACATATCCTCGAGCGTCTGAATTGTGCGCTCGGCTTGTCCTCCGAAAATGTGCTGTAAACTGAGCCCCACGGTCAGATATAATAGAAACTGGTACTCCGTGTAGCCGCACTATCTCCTTAATATATAACTTTGCATAATCTTCTGCTGTATATGTAGATCTGACCGGTAGGAAGTGAGCTGATTTCGTGAGCCTATCGACTATCACCCATATGGAATCGAACTTACGATTAGAACGAGGTAAACCCATGATAAAGTCCATGTTTATCGCCTCCCATTTCCATGTCGGGATCTCTATAGTCTGCATTAGCCCTCCAGGCTTCTGGTGCTCTATCTTCACTTGCTGGCAACTAGTACATTGGGCGACAAACTCAGCAATGTTCTTCTTCATATCATTCCACCAGTACACATCCTTAATGCCATGATACATCTTCGTTGACCCAGGATGGATGGAATACCATGAATAATGTGCCTCTGACATAATCCTGTCTCGTAGCCCTGCTACATCTGGAACACACAAATGACCCCTATATCTGAGAACCCCATCTCCCTTTAGCTCTAACAGTGGTTTCTTCTGCTGCGGAACTCGCTCTCTCAGCTCGACCAACTCTGGGTCCTCGTACTGCCTTTCCTTGACTTCCGCTATGAGGGATGATTTTGTAGTGTTTTGGAGTACAACTCCACCATCCTCAGAATCTACTAACCGAACCCCCAACGAAGACAATTGATGAATCTCTCTAGCTAATTGTCTTTTCTCGGGATCTACATGTGCTAAGCTACCCATAGATCGACGACTTAATGCATCTGCTACAACATTAGCTTTCCCTGGATGGTAGAGAATGTTAACATCGTAATCTTTCAATAACTCAAGCCATCGCCTCTGTCGCAAATTCAACTCTTTCTGCTTGAAGATATATTGTAGGCTTTTATGATCAGTAAATACATCAACATGAACACCATATAAATAATGCCGCCATATCTTAAGTGCATGGACAACCGCAGCTAACTCGAGGTCGTGGGTCGGATAATTCCTCTCGTGCTTCCTCAACTGCCTTGAAGCATACGCAATTACCTTCCCATGTTGCATCAGGACACATCCTAACCCGACACCTGATGCATCACAATACACGGCATAACCCTCTAGACCCTCTGGAAGTGTTAGAACTGGAGCTGAGGTCAACCTGTTCTTAAGCTCTTGGAAACTCCGCTCACAAGCCTCTGTCCATTGAAACTTAGTTTCTTTCTGTGTCAACTTCGTCAATGGTGCCGAAAGGGAAGAAAAACCCTCTACGAACCTCCGATAGTATCCTGCTAAGCCTAGAAAGCTACGAACCTCTGTCGGAGTGGTAGGTCTAGGCCAATATTTCACGGCCTCAATCTTCTGAGTGTCCACCTTTATCCCTTCATCTGATACAATATGCCCCAAGAATGCTACAGACTTCAACCAGAACTCACATTTAGAAAACTTAGCATACAACTTACGATCACGGAGGGTTTGGAGTACCGCTCGCAGGTAGTCCGCATGCTCATCCTCTGAACGGGAATAAACCAGAATATCATCAATAAATACTATCACGAACAGATCTAAAAATGGTCGGAATAGGCTATTCATCAAGTCCATAAATACAGCGGGTGCATTAGTCAACCCGAAGGACATGACAAGGAACTCGAAGTGGCCATATCGGGTCCTGAAGGCTGTCTTCGGAATATCTTTTTCCCGAACTCTGACTTGGTGGTACCCCGACCTCAAATCTATCTTTGAAAAGCATCTAGCCCCCTGCAACTGATCAAACAAGTCATCGATCCTTGGAAGTGGATACTTATTCTTAATAGTTACCTTGTTCAGCTGCCTATAATCGATACACATCCTCAGCAAGCCGTCTTTCTTCCGCACAAATAGTACTGGTGCACCCCAAGGTGAGGTACTGGGCCTGATGTAACCTTTCTCCAACAAATCTTTTAACTGCTCCTTCAACTCCTTCAATTCACCAGGTGCCATTCTATACGGAGGGACGGATATTGGTTGAGTTCCTGGAAGCAAATCGATGCTAAAATCAATCTCTCGCTCTGGAGGAATACCTGGAAGCTCATTTGGAAACACATCTGCATACTCTTTGACTACGGGAATAGACTAAAGTGTAGGTATCTCAGCATCCGCATCTCTAACTCGCACAATATGATAAATGCACCCTTTTGCGATCATTTTCCTCGCCTTCAGATAGGAAATAAACCTACCTCTGGGTGTTGGTGTATTACCTACCCATTCAAGGACTGGCTCACCCGGAAAATGAAATCTGGCTGCCTTTGCTCGGCAATCAACTGTGGCATAGCAAGCTGCCAACCAGTCCATGCCCATGATAGCATCAAAATCCATCATCTCTAGCTCAACTAGGTCAGCTAAGGTCTGACGACTACAAATTGTCACCGTACAACCTCGGTAAACCCGTCTAGCAATAATCGATTCTCCGACCGGTGTAGATACCGCAAAAGGACAACTTAGTATTTCAAGCACTATACCAAACTTCCTCGCGACAAATGGGGTAATATACGATAAAGTAGATCCTGGGTCTATCAATGCATAAGCATCGTGAGAGCAAATGGTTAATATACTTGTCACAATGTCTGGTGAAGACTCCTGGTCCTGTCGACCCGCTAAAGCATAGATACGGTTCTGATTACCACTTGAACTGGAACCTCTATCTCTGCCCCGACCTCTACCAGCCGAAGACTGAGACTCGCGCCCTGAAGGATGCACTGACATAGATGATCCTGTTGCTGAACTCGCTGGTTGTGCCATTCCCCCCGAATATCTATTTGGGCAATCTCGCATCATATGCCCTGGACGCCCACATGTATAACAAGCATCAGAACTTGCTCGGCATTGGCCCAAGTGTCCTCTACCACAGATGTCACACCGTGGAGGAAATGACCATGTCTGCGCAAATCCTCACTGTCGCTGCAAACCCGACGCCCGTGAGCTCTCATCTGGTCCTGACTTAGTATAACGGTCATACCTGTAACCCTGTAACTGAGGTAGCAGAGGCCTAGGTGGCCGTCCGAAGTACTGGGTCCTATAACTACCCTGATATTGCTCCTGAGACCTGGGAAATCTCATCCTCTTACGTTGCCCTTGCTCAGCCCTCTTTGTACCCTGCTGCCGATGCCTACCCCTTTCTATATTCTGGGCGAATGCCTGAATCCGGGAGATATCCATACTATCCTGCAATGCAGCGGTGGCACATGCCTCGATTAACTCTGGGGCTAACCCTGCTATAAACCTGTGAATCCTGTCCCGCATAGTAGCAACTATGGATGGTGCATATCTGGCCAATGAGTCAAAACAGATACTATACTCTCGAACACTCATATTACCCTGCTTGAGGGCTAGAAACTGATCGACTCGAGCCTGTCGGATCTCCCGTGGTAAGTACTGGTCAAGGAAGGCATCTGAAAAATTCTCCCAAATAGCTGGAGGTGCATCACGTCCCCTGGACCTCTCCCATCCCTCGTACCAAAGGATGGCTATATCTCGGAGTCAAAAAGCTGCTAGCTAAACTGCCTCTTTCTCCGTGGCATGCATAACACGAAAGATCCTGTGAAGCTGATCTATGAAATCCTGTGGGTCCTCCCTCTGATCTGTCCCCGTGAACTCTGGGGGACTCAAAGCAATAAACTCTCGGACCCTTGAACTCCCAGACCCCTCAGAAGTTCCTGCACTAGCTGATGCCCTAGCCTGTTGCTGGGTAGCTACCAACTGTGTCAACAAATGCACCGCACTCCTTAAGTCCCGATCTGATGGAAGTGGAGGGGGAACTGGATGTGCGGTTTCCCTAGGAATCTCCGTAGTTGGTGGAGGAGCCGGTAATGGCTGAGTAGGGGTCTCACCTTGAGCCTCAGACTGGGCCCCATCTACTGGGGGTACCCTGCTGGTCCCCTCACCTGCTGTTGTATCTCTCCTCTGGCTAGCCGTAGTCTTCCTAGTCACCGTCATCTGTGCATGCAAACACCAACACATAAGTTTAATTCAAATTTCCTATAACTCAGTTCTATAGCACGATTTAGATTTCAAAGAAGGGTAACTAACTCCTAAATGCCCTGTAGTGCCCTGCTTATATAATGTGGTGCACAACACATCTATAAACAAGACTCTACTAGACACAGCTTGTAGACTCCCTAGGATAGAACTGCTCTGATACCAAGTTTGTCATGCCCCGAACCTAGGAGCGAGACAAGCACCCGGTGCCTCACCTAACCTGGTGTACCAAATTGCGACTAAGGGACTCTGAACACATAATGTCATACTTTGGCCATGGGGCCACCTTGCAAGACAATTTGCGAAGCAAAATATAAAACTGAATGGAAACTAGCGCTAACTAAACATCAATATAAAACTAGGCTGAAAAGGCCGTCATAGCTACTACAGCTGACAAACCACCAAATTATACATACCAGGCCTACAAACCTAACATACTGCACTAACCAACAGGATATGTCTACAAGCCTCTACTGATAGATGTACTATGATTGGAACAGGGCCCCGACCTACCCATAACATATATACAGATATACATAAGATGTACACAACACTCTAGACCTGGCAACTCCGAAAGGCGTAGAGCTTACCGATCAGGCTGAACTCGGGAAACACCTACTAAGGAGATCTACTCGTCTGTCTATCTGAACCTGCATGCATGAAATGCAGCGTCCCCGGAAAAGGGACGTCAGTATGAAATAATGTACCGAGTATGTAAGGCAATAACATAACTGAAAATCGAAACTGAACTGATAATATAATAACTGGAAGTAACTGGGAGTCAAAGATGATCTGGAGATATACTTACCTGCTGATACTGACTCAACTCCTTCAATGTAGTAAGTAAAATAATTGTACGGCCTTATAAGGCTCGGTATATATAACTGTTGTGCCATAGTAGGCTCGCTCATAGGTGCTCGGCCGTACTAGGCTATGTATCTCGACCATGCTGGGCTCGCTCATAGGCGCTCGGCCACAGTAGGCTCGGTATATAACTTTCCATCTGATCAGAGGTTGCCCAATAGGGGCCTGCCTATCGATTATAGCTCGATGGTAATGAAAATACTGTAATACTGTATATATAGGCTTGTTGCTCTCTTGACTGGAAGAAGACAATACTAAATTGAATATAGAATCTCAATAAGGAATAATATTGTAACTTATGAGACTAGAATAGTGTGAATAAATTCATGAATATGAACTTCTCTTTTTGTCTCATTACTAACACATGTAGCTACGAGATCATGCCAAAATGAAGGAAGGTTTAGCCTTAACATACCTTATCACAATCTTTCGAATCACCAAGTTGAACTCACCTCTTCGCACCTTAATCTACAAGAATGATAATAATACTATCGTTAAGTTACGAAAGGTACAACTATCGCACAACGAACGACAAACCTATTTTGTATTAAAACGGGCAGCATCTCCCCTATAATCCTTACTTCCTCCAAATTCAAGATAACACCAACAATACAAGAACAGAACAATAACAACATATATACATCATTTTTCAGCCCTATATACACCATCAAATACTACAAAACAGCCCAACACACCCCAATCTCTTCGTACACAAAACGACCACCGTAGTAGTGTCAAACGACCCGAAAATATTATGACGAACGACCAGCCAACCACCCTACATTTATATGGTGTTTATAAACCCCCTTCCTCGTCCAAAACTCCACAAAATAGTAGTAAAACACGCAGCCCAACAGCAAGACAAAACAGTCCACAAAACAGTCCGCTACAAGTGAATAACTCAAACTCACGGCTTCCGATCACCATCCCGTGATTTCTTACAAGTATAGAACGACTTACCATGAATTTATAGAAGAAAAACTGGATGAAAGAGAGCAGTAAACTCACCTTATTTGTTGGATAACTCAGCTCCTATCTTGGTTCTTCAAACTCTAGGTTTTACCTCCAATTAGAACTTGAAAGGGAGAGAAAATCAATTAGGGTTTGTGGGAAATTTTTGGGAGGATTCTTTGCAGAGCTTATGTCTGGTTATTATGCTCTATTTTAAGTCTAATATATGAAGAAAATAGGCCCTTAAAAGGCCTCTTTGGACGACCCGAAATGGCCCATTTTTGGGCTTTCATTTAAGCAAGTAGGTGACACACCTACTTGTCACCTAGCAGCTTGCGCAGTATCGCAAAAATGCCCATATCTCATTACTCCGATGTCATATTGACAAACGGTTTAATGCATTGGAAAATAGACTCATAGATCTTTAATTTTATAGGTAGAACACCCCATAACTCTAAGTATATTGGGAGAAAATCGCAGTTACATTTGACCCAAAATTTCAGTAAAACTTATGAGTGTAACTTGTGATGACTTTCATCGACTTTTGTTCCACAACTCGCTTGACATTAAAACATAACACACGGATGTCATACGACTAATATAAATCATAACATAATCTCCTTATCATGTTAATCACCCTAGTCTCACCCCAAAGGTACATGTTATAACATTCCCAACTTGTCGACTTTCGACGAAACATTGTTTTATTTAATTGCTTTAGCTTCTGAACTGTCCAACCCTCTTTGTACTTGTTGTTCATGATCTTCAATATTTGTAACCTCAGAGGTAACATGATTAACTTACTTTATATACTTTTAAATATTATCTCATTTTTGGTCCTACATTAGTTTGCTTACAACGCATTTTTACGTACGAAAATATAGGGTGTAACACTTTTAAATTATTTTTGGCCCAAACATACAAAGCCCTAACCCAAACACTCCCCTCTTTCCACTTTGGCAATCCATGCCACACCTACTAGACCAATCAGGTTGTGCCACTTCACCCTCACTCTAAACTCACATAACAAACACACCCTCATCTGAGTCGTTGACCCATCTGATCTACGGCTCATGTTTATTTCCTAATTCTCTTTTTAATTCAAATACCCGTCCTCAAAGACCCAATCTCGACCATCCAAATCAATCCAACGACCACCAAAAATTCCCTTAAAAAATCCTAATTTATCAAATTATCAGGGCCGTTGAGCATCAGATCCAACAGCCTAGATCTCCTCCCATCGTTTTAACTTAGAGACCACTTGGTCTCACCCCCCCCCCAAACCCTAATCATTTCCCTGTTGCCCAACCGTCTCTCTTTCCCCCTCTTCTCTCTTTTTCTGTCCACCTCACAAGCCAAATAAATAACCAGACCTTGCACAAATTCGTGCAAGGTCACGAGTTCATCAGAGATTCATCTCTTTTGCCTTCCCTAGCCATGATTCCCCCTGAATTTTCCTCTTTCATCATCAGAGACGTAAACCTCCAAATCTGAACCCTACCCTAAAAGATGAAACCTCAAATCGCTATTATTCTTTCAAATCCGTGTCATGCATGGCCATTCGTTTTGCTCCTGTATCTTAGACCTTTGCACTTTTTCCATTTTCACCACACTATTTCAAAGTCCTAAATGAGAAGGTCAAACCAATAGAGTGAAAGTTCAACTCACCAGATTTCGTCCTTTGTCTTTTCAAATCAAAGTAAGTATGGGACATTAGCTAGCCTCGACATTGGTATTCAACACCCAGAGGTCAAATGCAATGACCTCTAGGTATTAGGGTTCTGACCAGCGGTCCTTCGCACTTAATCGATAAGGTTTCTTCACTCAGGTAAACTCGATATTGGTTTTCCTCTCTGTATTCCGATTTTATTTTATTTGCTATCATCATTACCATGAGTCACCTTCCACTATCTGATTTAAATATCTGAAATCCTAATGGCTCGATGGCTTTTATAAATAACAGTCTTAAATGCTCTCAACAACACACACCAACTTTTGCGCCCCTCTTTCTTGCGAAATCGGGTTTCGACGTTGACAAATCTTTTAAAATTGAGGATAGGTATTTAAAGAAAAGAGTCTCCACCTAACGGATTAAAGTGCGTTAGGGCACCTATTTGCAAATGACTCCGGTTTACTAGTTTGTGTCACCAAAGATTGGGTAAGGTCTCAAATTACCTCGAGGAGAAGGTGTTAGGCACTCCTCGAGGTCCACAACGGTGGGTCCCGGCCGAACTCAAATCATGTGAATTAGTCTAAGGGAAAAGAAACAATTTGGACAAAGAAATAACTATTTTAACAGGAATGGGAAGGGGGGGTCCTAAGTCTTTTAGCCTAAAGGATCACCCTGTGCAACATAAATAATACTTCGTAACTCCCTCAAGACAGGGTGTTACTCATATTATTCAGCGGGCACAGACTACCATCTCCTACTACCCAATTACTATCTTTAAGTTGTTTACCTAAAGCGCTCTATTTGATTCTAAGTCGTACCCTATGCGTGCACTACCCGTCCCATGCCTATGGTCCAGGAGGGATTTGGACCTCTATTTCAGGACAGTTCTAGACCTTAACTTAGGTTTCTCAAAAGGAGAAAACTAGGTGACATGCAAAATACAGTTAGGACTTTCAAATAGAAACAAGTATGGGCTCAAGTTACCCTCCGCATTTAGACATCAAATGCACGCCAAACTGATTAGCATTAACAAGTTTTATTAATTTAAAAATCCTATAGGTAGGATATCTATGTGATATTGACGAACGAGCAGACAGTCGTATACAAAGTCAATTTCTTAATGCGATTATTAGGAACTACAAAATTTGCCTACTGATTTTAGCATGATACAATTAAGCCTACCAGCATGGAATCTAGGTGTTTTGTGCGATAGTAAATAGTGGCAGGTCACAAAAACAAAACTAGAATTATTTGTTTTAATCCTATAGGCATGTTTTCTAATGAAGGTAAAAACACAAAAAACGGGCATAAACAATAATTAAACAGATTCATGCGTGCATTCTATAACTTGATCCAATTTGAATCCTATAGGCATGATTTCTATAATCTGAACAGTTTTGAATCCTATAGACATGATTTCTATAATCCGAATAGTTTTTGAATCCTATAGACATAATTTCTATAATCTGAACAAAACAGTATGCAAGCAGGAATTCACACACACATCGGACCATACCATTTCTATAGGCATGGTTTGTAACGGAACATAATTGAGCCAAACATTGAGCCTATGGACATGGTTGCTAACACATAATGACTGAACACAATAAGACACTTAGAAGCATGATTTCTAACATATAACATCCAACATCACAGCATTAACCCTATAGGCAGGATTTCTACCCCCACTTTATAGCAAGTATAAAATAAGAACCCTTTCCTATTTTTACTAATACCCCAGAATTATTATTACAAATAATTATTACAGACCAGAATTTATCGAATGAATTACAAAGTAAGTAAAACTATAAGGAGCCTACAGCAGGCCCGAATAAACCTGGACAGGCCAGGCCTTCAACTCAGTAGTTCCAAAAGCCTATGTTCATAGATACACAATAACCAATAGCGAATGATTCAACCATATTTCAAGGATAAGCATATATAACTCAAATCTCTAGTGTATCAGAGTTCCCAAGGGATTCAGGAACCCAGGGCAGTGCTCATACTAGAGAAAATGATTAGAAACAGTTCAAGAAAGACTAGGGACCAAATCCTAGTGTGTCAGAGTTCACAAGGGCCTCACATGAGCCCTGAGCAGTGCTCACACTAGGGACGCCAGAGGACAAAACCTAAATAGCTTTGTCTTTCAGCCAACAAAGAATGAGGATTCAGGAGAGTAGGATGGGATTTGGGGATACACTTAAGGACATAATCACATATAGAGCATGTACAAACAAATAGCAAACATATTTGAACCTAAGCATACTTAATCAAGTTTTTAAGAATTAATAAAGTCACATGCTAATAAGGCCAGTTCATAAACATATTCACAATGATAACAGAGACTTTAGATAAGGTTAAGTCATAGAAAGAAAACACATTGATTAGCAGTAGGAACTGATTAAGACAATGTAGTAGAGGTACCCTAACATAGTGAGAACAGAACTAAACAAGCCGTAACAAGTTCAACAAACAAACATTATAAATTTGTTAAGGCACACATCTATACATTGCTAAAGAGGTATGAAAGCATGTTTAACTCTAAAAGATAGTCCTCAATAACAAAGAATTAGGCAGATTTCATTAATCAATTCAAACTAAGTTCGACATGTCTTAACTACAAGTAATAGCATTTAGGGTAACATGGCCTAATGGCAGTAACACATTGAGAAAATAATAATAATAATAATGAAAGGGCAGAAGATTCAATAACTCACCAGTTAAGATGAACAGGGAAGAGGAATCCAACAGTATAGCAAATAGCACCAAACAGAAGCAAAAAAGATTTTTGGCCTTGGTTTTCAGCCAGCCAAATATCAAAACACACAATATTATTGCTCAAGAGAGAGCAAGAGTACACAGCTTTTGGTATATAGTAGTGAAAAGGTTTTTTTGAACTCTGAATATTCTCTTTTTTTTCAAAGGGGAGTGGGGAGGGGTTTAAATAGTGCAGAGATTGGAGCATAGAAATAGCTAATTTAAATACTAAAGGCAAGTACTTAAATCAGTAAAATTAAACACTAAATTTTAGGTAAAAATACACAAAATCGGCAGAAAAAATAAGGCAAAGAATCAGATAGGCATATAATGAACAGACAAGAGATTATTATAAAAAAAAATACTGAATCGAACCAGATTTGGTTCAAGTAAAAGGGTCTGAAATCCTAAGTTAGGTAAACCATAAAATTGGCAGAAAATAAAGGCAAGAGTCACATATTAACATAAAAATAAACATAGGTAAGAAATTATTCAAAAGGAAATCTAGAATCGAACCAGATTTGGTTCAAGTAAAAGGGTCTGAAACCCTAAATTAGGTATGTCAAGGGAATCGATAAAATAAGCAGATTCACAAGTAATAGAATGAATATAGACCGGAAAAATGCTAGAAATCAGAGTTTGAACCAGTTTAGGTTCGAATCAACGAAATATCTAGAACCCTAACCTTTAGGGTTTAGTGCGAATCAATGAGATGTGAGAGAATCGTTACAAGATAACGTGCTTGGACTCAAGATTGTCCATATTCAAGAGACAAACATAGATTTGGACAGAATCAAAGTGGGGTACTTGCCAGGTGTAGGCAAGTACCTAAGTCACTCCGTAACATAGCACCAAACAAGGGAAAAACACAGAAATGGCAAGGGAATAGGGAAAGAATCCCATTAGTAACGGGATTTGGGCGGATTTGGGTGAATCGGTGGAATTAGGGTTCATCAGTAGAGGGGAAATAAGGACGGCGTGTTTAGGGAAATGAGGGTTATGGTAGATAGGAGGGAGATATAAGAAAAGGGGGTGGTTATTTGTGGGCTGTTGATCATCTTTGATTAACGGTCGAGATTTAAACGAACTGGGATTATTGGGCTTGGGCTCGTTTTGGTAGTTTTGGGTAGTCTTAGGTCCGAAATTAATTTAAAAACAAATAGGGCCTGATTTGTGCATAAAAATGATTGAAAAAAAATATTCAACATTATAAAAATATAAAAAGGTTATTTTTGCATAAATAAAGTAATTATAAGTACATATAGGCTATTATTGCAAAAATGTGCAATTTTAGCCTTTAAAATGCAAATGTAAAAATGTACTAAAAATATTTAATACCTAGTATGGGTGTAAATGATGAGTTTAGATGATAAAATCATCATAAAAATTATTTGTAAGGTAATTAATGGGTATTTATATAATAAAAATGCAGAAATAAATTGATTTAAAGCCTTTAAAAATTATGAAAAATTATGAAAATACTTGTATATGCTTGTAAATAAAGTGATGATGCATACGCACTATTTTTAAAGTATATACATATATATATTTGAAAAATATGAGGGAAAAATTGGGTATCAACAACTGCCCCTCTTAACCCGAGAAGGATGAAAGAGTTGCCGGGTAAAGAAATGATGACCAAATTTGACCGAATGGGGTGTTTTGAAAAATATAGGCAGCACCCTGGTCTCTGAGCTGCCTACGTATCCCTGGTTCTACAGGTATCCGGCCATGTGTAGTTCTGAATCCGAGAGTGGAATAAACCGATGGAATTGTTGTAAGAAAAGACTGAATATTTTGGATATGACAGGTTGAGAATGGTTACGGATATTTGAGTGGGCATCACGTGAGAATAAGTAACGGACGGTGGTCGGTTGCATTTGAAAAAATTGAAGGATATGAACATTGAATGGAACTGTAGCGAAGATTGCTCCTGTTATGAGAACGGTTACTTCCCGGATTACCTGCAAACTCAAAATACAATGCATGCATATAGATTATCGCATAAACTTAAACATGATGCAAATTCCCTTTGGACCATGGAGATTGTCCTTAGACGGTGAGGATGACATCCTTAGACCATGATGTCCCGGGCCATGAATTGTGCGGTGAAGGATTCGCAGGCTATGAAATGATGTTCTCCGGCTATGAAGATGGTGCCTCTGAACCATGATGCCTTTGAATAATGATGTGTAAGATTAAGTGATCCTCAGGCCATGGCATGGTGTCTCCCGGCTATGAGGATGATGCCTTCGGACTATGACACCTTCGGATAAATTGGCTATGTAGAAGCCCATGAGATGCAGAGATATGATGCTTGAGATAAAACAAGACAGAGCTTAGTCCTGTGTAGAGTCTGGAGCAGAGCTTAGTCTCGAGAGAAGAGAATAATGCAAGGTTTGGGGTAGAGCAACTTTTGTGATTATGCAGGGAGAGACAATGCTTAGTCTCAAGCAATGAGAAAGCAATGCTTAGCCTTGTGCAGTTGAGGAGGCAGGTCTTAGCCTCATGAAAGATGGAAACAGTGCTTGGTCTCATGCAAGGGGAAGGCAATGCTTAGCCTTATGCAGTTGAGGAGGCAGGGCTTAGCCTCATGCAAGATGTGAGACAATTCTTAGTCTCATGCAATGGGAAGGCAGAGCTTAGCCTTATGCAATTGACGAGGCGGGGCTTAGCCTCATGCAAGATTTGAGACAATGCTTAGTCTCATGCAAGGAAAGGCAGAGCTTAGCCTTATGCAGCTAAGGAGGCAGGGCTTAGCTTCATGCAAGATTTGAGACAATGCTCAGTCTCATGCTATGGGAAGGCAGAGCTTAGCCTTATGCAATTGAGGAGGCAGGGCTTAGCCTCATGCAAGATTTGAGACAATGCTTAGTCTCAAGCAATGAGAAAGAAATGCTTAGCCTTGTGCAGTTGAGGAGGCAGGGCTTAGCCTCATACAAGATGGAGACAGTGCTTGGTCTCATGCAAGGGGAAGGCAATGCTTAGCCTTATGCAGTTGATGAGGCAGGGCTTAGCCTCATGCAAGATGTGAGACAATGCTTAGTCTCATGCAATAGGAGACAGTGCTTAGTCTCATGCAGTTGAGGAGGCAAGGCTTAGCCTCATGCAAAATAGGAGACAATGCTTACTCTCACGCGATTAAGGAGGCATGGCTTAGCCTCATGCAAGATGCAGACAATGCTTAGTCTCATGCAATAGGAAAGGCAGAGCTTAGCCTTATGCACGGAAAGGAAATGCTTAGACTTAAGTAGGAAAAGGAAATGAGTGATAGCAGAGTATTTCTTTGCTGGAGATATGTTTGCGTTTGGAAGCTTTGTCGTTATGAAGATAGTGATTCCGAGATGTGCCGGAATTTGAGAATATTTCCTGTTCCTGCATCCAAGGGACAATTATGAGTTTTACGAGGGAAGGTTGGTTCGTGCCTCCGCCTGCCTGCTTTGCTTTGCTCTATATCAAAGTCCTGCTTGAGTTACCACGGGTAGCATCTGGCTGTTTCATAAAAATAAAGTTTTTGAAAAATATGCGTGCATATGATATTAGTATGCAATATTGGATAAATTAGATGAACCAATAACTGTGATATTATCAGAGACATTGCGACCTTCTTGCCATAGAATTTTGAGGGTCCTCCTCAAAATTCTGCCCCAGTTATCTAGACAAATTTCTGGCTATTCCTCATACGGTGCTGTTGGCTGAGCTTGCCCTGGAATTTGGAGGGCCCTCCTCAAAATTCTTCCCCAGTTTCCGATTATGGGGAAAATGAAAATTTTATTGAATTGTGACCGAACCCATAGGGCTGCCTACATATTCCCTCTTAAATGGGAATCAGGTCAAGCGTAGTTCAGTTACATCATAAGAAGAAATGCAAACAATTTAAACATAGTATCTTTTGACTGCATCTGAGTTGATAGGCTTAGGCCAAATTTTTCCATCCATTTTTGCGAGTATGAGTGCTCCTCCTGTTAGTACCATATGAACCATATAAGGCCCTTGCAAGTTCGGTGAGAATTTTCCTTTGGCTTCATCCTGATGTGGAAAGATCCGTTTCAGCACCAGCTGCCCCGGTGCGAACTGTCTAGGTTTGACCCCTTTGTTGAAAGCTCTAGACATTCTGTTCTTATAAAGCTGACCATGACACACTACATTCATTTTTTTCCCATCTATAAGGGCTAATTGTCACAACCCTCACCTTGGGGTTGTGACTTCGGCAAAGAACTGGTGAGAAAAGACTCTTTTGATTGTCTGACGTAGATCTGTCTACTCAGGAAACTTGGGATTTTTAATTTTAAGCATATATAAGGGGGGGGTATAGGTGATGAAAGCTCTGACCTGCCTCCCTCATACGTGCTGCCACCAAGCCGTATTGAACGAGCTACCTTAGGGGCAACCTCAAGGGCCTGCCTGGATAACTCAAAGGAGTGTCCTAGGTATCCATACGAGTTAAGGAACTCTATGGACGGTGCAACGCCTTCAGGCTAGCGTTGGGCATCAAAGTGGCGCTAGAGGCTCGATGTGTGGGACGGCCAGCCCGTGGGCTGCCGAATGTTGGAAGGAGACCTCCGTGCCGATTGGATACTTGACACACCTATCTTAGGGGCATCATGTGTTGACTTGTGAGAATGTCTTGGGTTCAACCATGCAAGCAAGGGTCCGTTAGCCTAAACGTGAAGTTATGGGGCGACACTGCACTATTCCGGATGGAAGCATGTCGCGAGAGCTATGTATGGGCATGGCACAAAAGATGCGCATGACAATGGCCAAGGGCTAAAAGTTGGCTTACTCGGGCAAGGCACGAGCTAGTCGCGGATTCACTAGGCCAGTGTCAAGCTTGAGGATTGGGTTGTGCACGCATGAGCGATGCTTAGTCTTGGGCGAGGGACAAGACATGTCCTAAGCCAAACCCCCAAGGCGCGCATGGATTATGATCCTAAGAGATAAAGTGCCATGATATGTCTAGGGCCAAGTGCCTAGACATCTTATGGGTGGCACAAGTTGGGGCGAGCCTCATGAGCGAGTCCCACCAATAGGCACAGGATCGTGCTTGAAAACCTGGGAAAAGAAATAGGCTGGCCTGCAGCGAGGGGAACTGCAGGCTCCGCACGGTCGAATCGGTGCCGCTGGCGAGCATAAGGAAATGAGCCCGTGAAACGTGGTATCAGAGCTGATTAAGGCCATACTATGCCATGGCACAATGTCAAGGAAAAGGGTTGATATGGCAAGTGCATTTTGGATGTCAGTGCGGAGATAATGTCAAAGCAGAGATTGACGTTCACATGCCACCAGAGATCGATAACCCGATACTGCTGGTCAAAGAAAGAAATGGGTGATTCCATTGTCTTTCGAAAGTCTAGGTCACTATTGAATGAGGTGATATGCCGATGAGTCGGATGGTCAAGAGAAGGCCATGTTTTTCAGGTCGTGCAACCAAATTGCAAAAAAGTGGGAACCGTGGACTATAAACTTTGGGCATGATCATAGCGGAGATCTTGCCAAGGATGCATGCAACGCATCAGTTGAGTGTCTTTCCTTCAGGATAGACTTGTGAGCTGCCTGAGGGAATTGCCAAGGTGAGGAGACGAATTCGAAGGTATAGTGAAGCTTCGAAATTGGGCGAATTTCAAAATTGGAAGATGTCATCATTCTGGAAAGAGGTACGCGGAATGATTGGGGACCGTTGAGAGCCCAAGTGCGAGGCACACCGAACCGGGAAGACGTGCTAGCAAGAACAACAGAGTACCTGTCTATAGGGCGAGCATTGAAGTACTACCGGGAGCATTGGGTACTTGTTGAGGAAAACAAAGAGCTTTGTTCGGAAATGTGGCGATGCTATGACTTCCAGAATGTAGTACTTACCAACGGTCGTCCCAAGAGCTGGCCGAATGCCAAGTGGGACGACAGAGCTAAATGTATCCTCCACATTGAGTGTGGGAGTATCCCGCTTATTCAAGAAGTATATGGGCGAAGTCGTGGGTCTGGAAGAAAACACATCTTCAAAGGTAGTGAGGGCAAGGAAAGGCTACGGGAGCGAAAGGCTACGGGAGCTATGCCAGAGGGCATTTTAAGGCTACGGGAGCGAAAGGCTACGGGAGCCATGCCAAAGGGCATCTTAAGTCTATGGGAGCTGCACCAGAAAGCACATTGAGGAGCTAACCATTGAAGGAAAAGCTTCAAACAGACATGAAGGCTGTAAGGGTCATGGTGTAGTTGACTAGTGTGGGTCAACTACAAAGTGAGTCACCAGAGGGTGCAAGTGCGGAAGCACTTTCCAAGTGAACACCGAAAGGAGGTAAAATGGAGAGGCACGCTTGGAAGATACTTGGGGGAGAAGTGCATGGGGCACGACTCCTTTTGAGACAGGACTTTGAGGAAGTCTAACCCACAGGACAAAGGGAGCCGCGAAGTACATACATGAGGGGGAAGACTCTAGGATGTCTTAGGCCATGATGTGTCATCGGGGATGATGACATTATGAGTGTGGGAGGATGTCACAACCCGGACCTCGGGGTTGTGACTTTGGCAAAGAACTGGTGAGAAAAGGCTCTTCTGATTGTCTGATGTAGATCTGTCTACTCGGGCAACTTGGGCTTTTTAATTTTAAGCATATATAAGGGGGGTATAGGTGATGAAAGCTCCGACCTACCTCCCCCATATGTGCTGCCACCAAACCGTATTGAACGAGTGACCTTGGGGGCATCCTCAAAATCCTGCCTGGATGACTCAAAGGAGTGTCCTAGGTATCCATACGAGTTAGGGAACTTTATGGATGGTGCGGACGGCCAGCCCTTTGCCTATTGAATACTTGATGCACCTATCTTAGGGGCATCATGTGTCGACTTGTGAGAATGGCTTGGGTTTAACCATGCAAGCAAGGCTCCGTTGGCTTAAATGTGCAGTTGTGGGGCGACACTGCACTATTCGGGATTGAAGCATATCGCGAGAGCTATGTATGGGCATGGCAAGAAAGACGCGCATAACAATGGCCAAGGGCTAAAGGTTGCCTTACTCAGGCAAGGCACGAGCTGATCGCGGATGCACTAGGCGAGTTTCAAGCTTGAGGATTGGGCTGTGCACGCATGAGCGATGCTGAGTCTTGGGCGAGGGACAAGACATGTCCTAAGCCAAATCCCCAGGGCGTGCATGGATTATGATCCTAAGAGATGAAGCGCCACGACATGTCTAGGGCCAAGTGCCTAGACATTTTACGGGCGTCACAAGTTGGGGTGGGCCTCATGGGTGAGTCCCACCAACAGGCACATGATCGTGCTTGAAAACCTGGGAAAGGAAATAGGCTGGCCTATAGCGAGGGGATGTGGAGGCGCCACATGGTTGAATCGGTGCCGCTGGTGAGCGTAAGAAAATGGGCCCGTGACATAATTGCTCATAGCGGCTCCTTATCCATTCTGCGTCACTGAGTTTAGCTTCTTGTATAATTCTCAAATAAGGAATTTCTACCTCGGCGGGGATGACGTCTTCAGTACTGTAGACCAATAGGTAAGGAGTTGCCCCGGTTGACGTGCACACTGTGGTCCGGTACCCCAATAAGGCAAATGGTAAACTCCCGTGCCATTGCTTGTGGTTGTCTACCATCTTCCTCAGTATTTTCTTGATATTCTTGTTTGCGGCCTCCACGGCTCCATTCGTTTGGGGCCGGTATGCTGTGGAGTTTCAGTGCTTGATTTTGAAGGCCTCGCACATGGCTTTCATTAGATCACTATTGAGATAGGTGGCATTGTCAGTGATGATAGATTCTGGAACCCCGAATAAGCAAATAATACGATCTTTGACAAAATCTACGACGACTTTCTTGGTTACAGCTTTGTAGGATGCAGCTTCGACCCACTTTGTGAAGTAGTCTATGGCCACTAAAATGAACCTGTGCCTGTTTGAAGTGGCGGGCTCGATTGGTCCAATGATGTCCATTACGCAAGCGGCAAAAGGCCAAGGTGCACTCATTGCATTGAGTTCATTTGGTGGCACTTGTATCATATCTGTGTGTATTTGGCACTGATGATATTTCTGGACATACCTGATGCAGTCTGTTTTCATAGTCATCCAAAAATAACCTTTCCTTAGAATCTTCTTAGCTAAAGCGAAACCATTCATGTGTGGTCCGCAAATTCCAGAGTGTATCTCTTCGAGTAGTTTGGAAGCTTCCTTGGTGTCAACACACCGTAATAATCCTATGTCTGGAGTCCTTTTGTACATAATCCCTCCACTTTGGAAGAAATGGTTGGACAATCTTCGGAGCGTGCATTTTTTAGTATGATTTGCATACTCCGGGTACTCACCTTTTGCCAAGTACTCCTTTATATCATGGAACCATTGGATTCCCGTCTGCTTCTTCTTCAACATCTGCACAGTAAGCTGGCTGATTATGAATCCTTACTGGAATGGGGTCGATGAAATTCTTGTCTGGATGCTGTATCATGGAGGACAAAGTGGCCAATGCGTCTGCGAACTCATTCTGGATTCTCGGGACATGTCTAAACTCTATCTTCGTGAAGCTCTTCATCATCTCTTGCACATGATATGGATATGGTAATATCATGGTATTCTTTGTAGCCCATTCTTCCTGCACCTGATGTACCAGCAGATCTGAATCGCCAATTACCAGTAATTCCTGGATATTCATGTCAACGGCCAAATTGAGCCTCAATATGCAAGCCTCATATTCTGCCATATTATTGGTGCACGAAAATTTGAGTTTTGCGGATACCGGATAATGTTGACCTGTTTTTGACACCAAGACGGCTCCAATACCCACTCCTTTGAAGTTTGCGGCTCCATCAAAAAACATTCTCCACTCGTCGTAGGCTTCAGCAAAATCTTCTCCTACGAATCATACTTCTTCATCACGAAAATATGCTTTTAGTGGTTCGTATTCTCCTCCTACAAGCTTTTTCGCAAGATGATCCGCTAATGCTTGTCCCTTAATCACCTTCTGAGTCACATAGACAATGTCGAATTCACTCAACAATATTTGCCATTTTTCCAGCTTCCCTGTACGCATGGGTTTCTGGAAGATGTACTTCAGAGGGTCCATCCTTGATATGAGATATGTGGTATAGGCATAGAAGTAGTGCCTTAGTTTCTGGGCTATCTACCATCACGATGAAGGGTATTGTTACTTCAACCTCAAACGGAGTTGGTGCAGCTACCTCAACTTCAATTGGTGCCTGAGTTTGTACCGTGATAGGTGTGAGAATGACTGGAGATGTTTAAGGATTATCTCCTTCTCGAATGAGTCCAATTGACCCCTTTGAGTCCCATTCTTCATCGGTCTCTATCATGTTTACCCCTCAACCCTTGTGATCCGGGAGAGGATTGTTATGGATATTTGGTGCAGCCTCCTTTGCCTGTATGACCTTCGTGTCAATTAATGTCTGAATCTTATCCTTCAAAGTACGACACTCATAAATAGTATGACCTTTCATGCATGAGTGATAGGCATATGTCTTATTTGGATTGACCCATTGAGAGGAATTTTCCATGTCGACAGTGGGAACGAGAGTGATATAACCGGTAACCTTCAGTCTCTCATACAATTAGTCTACAGGTTCAACAATTGGGGTGTATTGTCTGGGTGGTCTGCGGTCAAAATTTGGTCTAGGTTTTTGGTAGTTTTAGTGGGCTGGTAGTGAGCAGTAGTATACGGGTTGGGTATTATAGGTATGGTAAGTGGTGGCAGGTTATTGGTATCTGGGAGGTGAAGGCTGATATATGGGTGGAGGTGTTTGGTATATGAGAGAAGACTTTGGACCTTGGGCTGCCATTACTGCACCTACTTCTTTCTTCTTGGAGATACCTCCTGACTGTAGGGCCTTATTTGTGGCTTGGAGTGTTTCAAAATTTGTCACCATTCCGCTTTTGATCCCTTCTTCTATTCTCTCTCCAACTTGATGATATCAGAAAATTTATGGTTTTCAATAACCATCAATCTTTCGTAGTATTGCGGATCCTGAGCTCTAACGAAGAACTTATTCATCTGTTCTTCTTCCAGCGCTGGCCTTACTTTTGTAGCTTTAGACCTCCACCGAATAGCATACTCGCGGAAAGTTTCCGTTGGCTTCTTCTTGAGATTTTGAATATAGAAAATGTCTGGTGCATTTTCTGTGTTAAACCTGAACCGATCCATGAAATCCGATGCCATGCCTACCCAATTAACCCATTTCTTTGGGTTCTAACTAATGTACCAAGATAGGGCATCTCCAGTGAGGCTTCTAATGAATAGCTTCATGCAGATTCTTTCATCCCTGCCAACTCCTACAAGCTTTTCACAATATGTTCTCAAATGCACCTTCGGATCACCTGTTCTGTCAAACATCTCGAACTTGGGAGGTTTGTAACCCTCCGATAGTTATACGTCTGGCTGAATACACTAATCTTAAGTTCCTCTGCCATATTCTTGATGAGCAGGTCCTTCTCGGCGGATTCTGGTGTGTATGGGGTTTGTTGAGTGGGGTGAGGTAGTGTTTCTATGTATATGGGGTTGCTTTGGTAGATACCGGGGATTTGGGTATAGTGATGATCATTGGTTGAGTACTGCGGATCGGGGGTAGGTTGCGGTATATTTTGAGGAGTATGGTAGGTAGTAGTTTGTGGATACTGAGTCGGAAGATATTGGTGCTGAGGGGGAGTTGGCACTGGTAGAGGGTTAGGATTTTGAGGAGGTGTGGCATATTGATGAGGTGCGGGAGGGTTTTGTGGATGTTGGTTTGGTGTGTTTTGAGGAGGTGCTGGGTTTTGGGCATTCTGTTGGTTAATATCTGAGACGTTTAAGGTGAGGGAGAGGTTTGCCAAGTTGCGGACCTGCTCAAGTTCCCCTTGCAATTCCAGTATTTTCTGCTCCAACCGTAGAACCAAATTATTCTGTGCCGGAGTACTCCGACCATCTGAAGTTTCAACATTTTTAGCATGCGCAGTGTTATCTTTCCTGATACTCTCATGTCATCCATCTTAGCCTTTCCCTTACTTTTAGGATCACTTGGAGGAGGGGGAGGAGGAGGGGGAGGGCCTCTGGATCTGGTATGATACGCTGATGATGCCAGTATGCAAGAACCAACCTTAGGGGATGATAATAATCAAAATAAAGAAAAGCAAAAAGGTAAACTAGTCAGTTGGGGATTTTGGAAGGATATTTGCAGTATTTAAACATGTATTGCGGAATTATAAATCCGCGTCCTAATTTTGGGGACCTTATTGTGCTTGAGCTAGGCCTAGCGATACATAGATTTGGTGAAAGTTGATGTCGATAACTGCCTCGTTTCATTAATGTAATAAATAGATCAAACCTCTAAAATGACAATAATTAAAAGAGTTGCTAGTGGCATTTGCCTTATTACAATCAATTTCTAAAACGACTCTAGAAAAGCAAATAAACAACAATTCTACCCGGTGGGACCCTCTCCAAGCTTCGCCTTCTTGGCCCCATCGATCAGATTCCCCAGGTCGCGCATGTCCAGCAGTAGATACGCCCTTGCTAGATGTCCTCCTTCGTTGCCCTCTGCATTCTGACAATCCACGATCCTTTTCCTCATCTTCCCTTCAAGTTCCATCAAACCCTGCTCTAAGTACTTCAACCTCTCTGTTGATTTTGCAGCAACTTCCCTCCATTCATTAATTGATTCCATGTCTAACTTGTGTTGTTCCAAGGATTCTCTTGTGCAACCTCTTGTATTTTACTTGTGCTTCAGCAGCATCATCTATGACCCTGTTTCTTCGTTCGATCCCTAGCTCGACTTCTACTGTTATGTCATTATCCAACCATGATAGGTAGAAATACACATGACCGGCGTGGTACTGATCTGGTTCGATGGTATCCTTTTCCACAATAATCTTCATATGCCACATGTGTTGGGCCTTACACTTGAATGGAATGGCACCATCCTAAAAGTATGCTTTGTAGTGAACCATCTTAGAAATTCGCAGTATGACTTGTTTTCTCCCAGCCTGTCTCATGACCCTGATAGGAGCATAAGGATAGATACCCATCAACCCGATCAGCACTAAGTGAGTAACACCCCTGGACCTGATGATGAACTTGCTAATAGGGAACCACTCGAACATCAAATAGACCTTGTCATCAGTCAAATTACTAAAGAAGTGTACGCAATCCACGGCATTTTCCGATTGTGCAAACCTGTCTGGGATGAAAGTATTTCTTTTTTGATGGTGAAAGGCTATGTGGTCATTCCATGGTCGCCACGGAAATTCCTGACGGTACTGTCCTCTTTGAAGATGATCCAACAACCATATTTGCAGTAACAAATTACAACCCTCAAAATGTCTGAATCCCTTCTTACAACGGTCCAAAGCTCGATATATCTCTGCCACGATCATTGGGATAATAGTGTAAGTCTGTCCCTCAATCCCTTCCATTAAGGTCTTTGTAACCATAGCCAAACGAGTGTGAATCCTGTCTCTTTGAATTGGAAATTCTATCATACCCAGAAAACAGACGATGAAAACAAAAACCCGACGATGATTCCAGCCTAGGAAAGTGATGGCAAACTCATCATGATAGATACGGTAGGATGTGTTGTGTCCATAACGCTCGTAGAGGAAGTCGAAAAGTATGTAGGACTTTTTCAGGCATACTAACTCGTCATATTTTCTAAGACCCATCATTTTCAGAAATCCCCTAGAAGTACAATTTTCTGATACCAGTAGACTAGGGCTATCCCAGGGTAGCCCGGCAAAACCTCATATTTCCTCAAGAAAGGGAGACATCCCTATCGTACCTAAGCGGAAAAAAACCCTCTTTGCATCCCAGATTATAATAGCGGCCTCGATAAGTACATTGTTTGGCTGAATATCCAGCAAAGGTAAATTTCCAAGAATTCTTTTCACACGGTTCTTGTCACTTGGCGAGAGATTTTCCCACCAGTCTAGCAATAGAGGAGAGATACTTCGGACCATGCCGAACCTGGGGACTTCGTGCCTCATTTTTGCAAAATAAATAAAGTTAGCCCTTTCCCCCTCCGGGTTTGACTACTTACAAATTAATGATTAGCATATCAGCACATTTTCTCCAAATAATGCACATATCATGATCGTGCCTGTTGGGATTATGGAAATTCCAATGGACTTTGGACAAGGCTTTCCTTAGAAAGTTATTATGCAGACAACATTCTAACTCATGCTAGGTTTGGATATGATGTATGCACAATTAACATCAGAGTAGGGTTTTCTATAGAAGTCTAGACCAGTACCCTCAAGCGGACAACTTGAGAGGGAAAGGCACGGAACCATTGACTGCACCGCTGATCGACTAGTTTTACCACGAATAAGCCTTTCAGAATTTTAAAAGGGTAATATAGGAAGAGTGCGGACACTCATCAAGTGCCGCTATGGTATTAACTGCACACGATTAGAATATTATGCATAGCATTTAATTATGCAAAAAATAAAACAACGCCTTGTCAAGTATTTTGCATGATAAAAGGGATAAATGCGGTATTTAATAAATGTAAAGACAGAAAAGAAAGAAAAACAAAGAAGGAGTTAGTTCGCGTAATGGAAAAATTATAATAAAGTGGTAAAAGGGGTAGGGATTGGGAAAGACATAAGGATTGAAGCCAGTGAACAAGGTTAAACAAAAAGTTGCATGTAAATTCATGTAAAAGGGAAAATAGGGAAGGGGTATGCATGTAGCAAATAAACGGTGATTTTGAACATAAAATAATAAAGACACGCTTATCGAGGGAGACTAATTAACACAGACCAAGTTCATTATGGTAAGAGCCTAAGGATATCCCCAGCAGAGTCGTGCCCCTCTTTCTTGAGAAATCGGGTTTCGACTTGACAACTCTTTTAAAATGGAGGATAGGTATTAAAATAGAAGAGTCGCCACCTAACGGATTAAGGTGCGTTAGGGCAAGTATTTGCAAATGACTCAGGTTTACTAGTTTATGTCACCAAAGATCAGGTAAGGGCTCAAATTACCTCGAGGAGAAGGTGTTAGGCACTCCTCGAGGTCCACAACGGTGGGTCCCGGCCGAACTCAAATCATGTGAATTAGTCTAAGAGAAAAGAAACAATTTGGACAAAGAAAGAACTATTTTAACATGAATGGGGGGGTCCTAAGTTTTTTAGCCTAAAGGATCACCTCGTGGAACATAAATAATACTTCGTAACTCCCTCAAGACGGGCGTTACTAATATTAATCAGCGGGCACAGACTATCATCTCCTGCTACCCGATTACTATCTTTAAGTTGTTTACCTAAAGCACTCTATTTGATTCTAAGTCGTACCCTATGCGTGCACTACCCGTCCCATGTCTATGGTCCATGAGGCATTTGGACCTCTATTTTAGGGCAGTTCTAGACCTTAACTTAGGTTGCTCAAAAGGAGAAAACTAGGCGACATACAAAAAATAGTTAGGACTTTCAAATAGAAACAAGTATGGGCTCAAGTTACCCTCCGCATTTAGACATCAAATGCACGCCAAACTGATTAGCATTGACAGGTTTTATTAATTGCAAAATCCTATAGGCAGGATATCTATGTGATATTGACGAACGAGAAGATAGTCGTATACAAAGTCAATTTCTTAATGCGATTATTAGGAACTACAAAGTTTGCCTACTAATTTTAGCATGATACAATTAAGCCCACCAGCATAGTATCTAGGTGTTGTGCGATAGTAAATAATGGCAGGTCACAGAAACAAACCTAGAATTATTTGTTTTAATCCTATAGCCATGTTTTCTAATGAAGGTAACAACAAATAAAATGGGCATAAACAACAATTAAATAGATTCAGGAGTGCATTCTATAACTTGATCCAGTTTGAATCCTATAGGCATGATTTCCATAATCTGAACAGTTTTGAATCCTATAAACATGATTTCTACAATTTGAACAGTTTTTGAATCTTATAGACATGATTTCTGGATGAAATAGTATGCAAGCAGGAATTCATACACACATCAAACCATACCATTTCTATAGGCATGGTTTGTAACGCAACATGATTGAGCCAAACATTGAGCCTATGGACATGGTTGCTAACACATAATTACTGAACACAATAAGACACTTAGAAGCATGATTTCTAACATATAACATCCAACATCACAGCATTAACCCTATAGGCAGGATTTCTACCCCTACTTTATAGCAAGTAAAAAATAAGAACACTTTCCCATTTTTACTAATACCCTAGAATTGTTATTACAAATAATTATAACTGACCAGAATTTAATGAATGAATTACAAGGTAAGTAAAACTATAGGGAGCCTACAACAGGCCCGAATACAACTGGACAGGCCAGGCCTTCAACTCACAGTAGTTCCAAAAGCCCATTTTCATAGATACACAATAACCAATAGCGAATGATTCACCCATATTTCAAGGATAAGCATACAGAACCCAAATCTCTAGTGTGGCAGAGTTCCCAAGGGCTTTAGGAACCCAAGGCAGTGCTCACACTAGAGAAAATGATCAGAAACGGTTCAAGAAAGACTAGGGACCAAATCCTAGTGTGTCAGAGTTCACAAAGGTCTCACATGAACCCTGAGCAATGCTCACACCAGGGAGGCCAGAGGACAGAAACTAAATAGCTTTGGCTTTCAGCCAGCAAAGAATGAGGATTCATGAGAGTAGGATGGGATTAGGGGATACACTTAAGGACAGAATCACATATAGAGCATGTACAAACAAATAGCAAACATATTTGAACCTAAGCATACTTAATCAAGTTTTTAAGAATTAACAAAGTCACATGCTAATAAGGCTAGTTCATAAGCATATTCACAGTGATAACAGAGACTTCAGATCAGGCTAAGTCATAGAAAGAAAACACATTGATTAGCAGTAGGAACTGATTAAGATAATCTAGTAGAGGTATCATAACATAGTGAGAATGAAACTAAACAGGCCGTAACAAGTTCAACAAACAAACATTGTAAGTTTGTTAAGGCACACATATATACATGGCTAAAAGGGTATGAAAGCATGTTTAACTCTAAAAAATAGTCCTCAATAACACAGAATTAGGCAAATTTTATTAATCAATTCAAATTAAGTTCGACATGTCTTAACTACAAGTAATAGCATTTAGGGTAACATGGACTAATGGCAGTAACACATTGAGCAAATAATCATAATGAAAGGGCAGAAGATTCAATAACTCACCAGTTAAGATGAAGAGGGAAAAGGAATCCAACAGTATAACAAATAGCACCAAACGGAAGCAAAAATGATTTCTGGCCTTGGCAAGTACTTAAATCAGTAAAATTGCACCCTAAATTTTTGGTAAAAATACACAAAATCGGCAGAAAAAATAAGGCAAAGAATCACATAGGTATATAATGAACAGACAAGAGATTATTATATAAAAAAAAAGAATACTGAATCAAACCAGATTTGGTTAGAGTAAAAGGGTATGAAACCCTAAGTTGGGCAAACCACAAAATTGGCAGAAAATAAAGGCAAGAATCACATATTAACATAAAAATTAACACATGTAAGAAATTATTCAAAAGAAAACCTAGAATCGAACCAGATTTGGTTCAAGTAAAAGGGTCTGAAACCCTAAATTAGGTAAGTGAAGGGAATCGATAAAATAAGCAAATTCACGAGTATTAAGGTTTAGTGTGAATCAACTAGATATGAGAGAATCGTTACAAAATAACATGCTTGGACTCAAGGTTATTCAGATTCAAGAGACAAACATAGATTTGGATAGAATCAAAGCGGGGTACTTGCCATGTGTAGGCAAGTACCTAAGTCACTCCGTAACAAAGCATCAAACAAGGAAAAAACACTGAAATGGCAAGGGAATAGGGAAAGAATACCATTAGGAACGGGAATTAGGGGGATTTGGGTGAGTCGACAGATTTATGGTTCATCAGTAGAGGGGAAATAAGGACGGCGGGTTTAGGGAAATGAGGGCTAGGGTAAAGAGGAGGGAGATATAAGGAAAAGGGGTGGTTATTTGTGCGCCGTTGATCATCTTTGATCAATGGCCGAAATTTAAACGGGCTGGGGTCGGGTAGTCTTATGTCCGAAATTAATTATAAAAAATATGGGGCCAGATTTTAAATACTTAAATTTAACCAATAAAATAATTTGTAAATATAATAGATAAATAATAAAAATATCATTTATGCATAAAAATGATTGAAAATAAATATTGAACATTATAAAAATATAAAAAGATTATTTTTGCATAAATAAAGTAATTATAAGTACATATAGGCTATTATTGCAAAAATGTAC
This sequence comes from Nicotiana tomentosiformis, assembly GCF_000390325.3. Classification (NCBI taxonomy): domain Eukaryota; kingdom Viridiplantae; phylum Streptophyta; class Magnoliopsida; order Solanales; family Solanaceae; genus Nicotiana; species Nicotiana tomentosiformis. The sequence continues at coordinate 64,683,142 of NC_090816.1, forward strand.
AATTTTAGCCTTTAAAATGCAAATGTAAAAATGTAAAATATTTAAAACCTAATATGGGTGTAAATGATGAGTTTAGATGATAAAATAATCATAAAAAATATTTGTAAGGTAATTAATGTGTATTTATATAATACAAATGCGGAAATAAATTGATTTAAAGCCTTTAAAAAGTATGAAAAATTATGAAAATACGTTTATATGCTTGTAAATCAAATGATGATGCATACGCACTATTTTGAAAGTGTATATATATTATATATATATATATATTTAAAAAAATATGAGGGAAAAACTGGGTATCAACACCAACTACCAACCTAGCAAGAAAAATCACTATCCTATTATCTAAGAGAAACACGCAAAAACACTGAGAAAATTTAGGGTTCGAAGCCTTAGGTTTCTTACTGCATTCCTTTTCTTTTGCTGAGTTCTATTGCTGGTCTAAAATCAACAAAGCCTTAGGGTTCTGGGATTTTGAGTAACTGAAAAGAGTTTCTTTGGTATGCTGCTCTCAAAAAGGTCAGCACCCCTCAGTTATCTGTTTTGTTCGTTTCTCTGAATGATATAAGTATGCCGAAATAGGTTTTGTAAATTGCAATTATTCTATATGTGTTTGACATGTTAATATTTATGCTTTGTTAGTTTAACGACTTTTTGTGATTAGCTTGTTTTGTTATGAGTCTTTAAATGATAGTTGATTAAATCATAATTGATACATGTTGATTTTTGTTCTGAGTTTTCCAACAGTCTCCATGCCTAAGTGATTATATGCTTATGTTCAACATAAACTTCATAGTTTTCATTGACTTGCAGTAAGCTCATCTCTATCTTGTTGCATCTCTGCAGTTTTGTGAGCTTTGAAGTTGAGTTTACTATCGGATAATTATAACTAAGATGAAATCTGTTCAAACTTATATCCCCTGTATTTTAACCTTGAACTTGAACATAAAGTGTCTAAATGCTTTCTTCTCTGCCTATGTTTGTCATACTATTTTCTAAGTTACTACTATGTCGTTTACTTTGTTTTAGTTATTATTATTGTTAAACCAATCATGCTTACCTAAACTTCATGTTTTTCCCTTCACCGATGATTCTGTTATGATCTTCACCTCTACATATTGTTCCCTGCATCTTATTTGTCTTATGGTCGAGTTCATTATTTGATAATCCTAACTGAGATAAACCTGAAAGTTCATAAGTCCTTATCTCTTAACTAATATGAAAAAACCTAAGTGTTTAGGTGCTCTCCTTCTCTGTATCTGCATCTGCTAGCTCTGAGGGTAGTTTCTGGGCTATAACCATGACCTTCTCACGATCACACCTAACTGTTGGATGTATTTGTAGGAAACTATCTTGTTGGATTTAAACTGTCTTCTTTTCATGAACCTTTGTTGTACACATTCTGTTAAGGTTAAGCAACATTTCTCTTCATAGAATAAGTCATGATCCTGCTTGGATAAATCCAACTGGTACTTGCTGTGTAACTAAGATTGGTTGTCCCATGATTAGTTGGGATCTTCAGATACATGTGTAATTAAAAACATGCTTGTGTAGTACATCCCTTTCCTTAAGCATGATCATTTCATACTTACATACTAAGCTAGACTTATGTTTGAGTTGAACTTGTTTTGATACAATGCTTCCATTTTCTTTATTTATTGACATGTTTAATTTTGTTCTGTAATGTGCAAAGTTCCCCTTCTTATATGAGGTCACTACCTCACTTACCCTGCCAATGTACAGTTGACTGAATATTACCATTATCCCTGCTTAACTCTGTAACACCATGTTTTGTCTTGAATTATGCTCAGTCCTTCTCCTTATTACTAATCTGAAACTTAACCTGACTCTCAAGCCATATGAAGTCCTTTGTTGATACTATCCGAACATGATGACCTGCTAATACTGTTAGAAGCATGACCTTATTTAGTCCGTAGGAATCCATGTTTAAATCTGTGAATTGTTAGTCTAACGAGAGTTTAATCCTATTCCTGATATCCTTGATAACCCCTCTGTAACAATGGTTGACTATGACTGTTTTTCTGAATCTGTATTGATGATCTTTAAGCTATTAAGTAGTGTTACTAATCCCTGCATGTGTTAATAACAAACTTAGTTCACAGTTAGTTTGCCAAAGGCAGGGGTATCTGTATCTCTTCTGCTGCTGTATATATGAGTTCTGCATGCCCATTTTCTCTTTAAATATTTTGTTCCTTAATGAATTACTCCTGCAACAGTATGATATGAAACTTCTGTTTTTTTATCTATATGTGTTCTAAAGTCATCCCCTTTAGATTTACTTGTTATGTATTCTTTATTTAGTGTCAAAGGTAATTTGTTATCTCTTGTGTTAATTTATTAAGAGGAAAAGTATATTGGGGTAAGTAATACTTTAGTATTTAGTTAACATTAGAAGGGCCTCATTGGCACTTAAACCCGTAAGAAAAACATGTTGTTAGTGTTTAAAGGTATTTGGGAGCGGAGTTCGACTCTAGGTTGGGCTGCCCTCCCCGGCACAATCATTTCCCTGGGCCTTAAGTCCCTTGGGAACTTTGAAGAGTCAGGGGATCCAAAGGGAGCATCGACCTCCAGTGGGGCTTCCTCCTCAGCTCTTAATTCATTGACAGATTCAGTTCTTTAAGGGTTTAATATTTAATGACAACGAGAGGTTTCCAATATGAACTATTTGCTAAATAAAGCCACCACATTGATATATAATTTTCCCACAACATTAATCATATTCATGTTTCAATTAGCTGTTTGTGTACCTGTCACGTGCATCAGAATGTGATCTGTTATTAGAGTATGCTGAATATATTGAATATATATCTAATGACTTTCTTCCTCTTTTGGATATGTACATCAGCTTGGGTTGCTGAGTCCCTGATGAACTCATGCACAATTCCAACCTTGTTGCATTTCATCGAGGAGTCAAAAATCAGTTATATTTGCATCTCTTTACTATTGGGCCTACCTTCTTGAGGCCTAATCACCAGAGTCCAGTCCTCTTTCCCTTAACTCCTTTATTATTGTTTACTGTCTCGTTAATTCAGTTTACTGCTTTCGCTAGTTTAAGTTTACTGTTGGTTGCATTTGTTATGTCTTTGTTATTGTTTTATCTCTTATGTATATAACACTTATATATTAGATCACATGTTATTCTTCATTCTTTAATATCATATAAACTTAGGCAGGCCTTAAACAATTTAGGATTACAAGGGGAATTAGTAGTAGATCCTCATTTCGCTGATTGTAATCTGTTCATAGCATTACTATATTTTCTCTCACCTTTCTTTTCCTTAAACGATTTTTAACCCATAATTCCGCAAAATAGCAGCTCTATTTCAAAATAAAGAAAATCAGATATGTGCTTCATCTTCAAAAGGGAAAATCATAACTTCAAGGGAAAATCATAACTTCAAGATCTATCGCCTTAAGGGATTTTCAGCAAATAATCTTTTCTTTAAAATTCTCAGAATCTAAGGTAAATTTTAGGCTCACTTTCTTACAAACACCCTTTTAGAATTACATAAATAACCATCGCCGAAATCAAGTATTTTCATAACGTAATCTCTTTTACAAGCTTGTAAAATCTAGACCACTTGCATACCTACTTCAAAATTCTTTCAATATATCTTCATAAATTCGTACCCCTTTTTGGGTCTCACATTCCTTTTATTAATATCATACTCTCCCCTTAGGTATACAGTTAGTAGTACTCCCTAACAATAATTAAAGCATAGTATAAATGGTTGATCCCAAACTTAGTCTAAGTCCTATGTAGCTACCTCAGATAGATTTTAAGGGGTGCCTAACACCTTCCCCTTAGAAGAACTAGAACCCTTACCCATAATCTCACCGGTTAGCAAACTAATAAAGAATATGACTTAGTAATTAAATAGGTACCCTAGTATACCTTTAAATATTAGGTGGCGACTCTCTTTCATCAACAACAGGAAAATCACAAGTTGAATCCTATCTTGACTGGTGCAAAATAAGGTGCAACAACATGGAAACTCTGCTAGGGATACACACTTATGTTTTAACCTTAGCAGATTTAGACTAATTTGGTTTCTAGATTTATTTGTATCTTACATTGATCATAATCGAAATTGCAATTACATGCTTACATGCCTTATTTGTTCTTTATAATTATTTGCTCTTTATGATCACCCTTCTTATCACTGCTACACCCTTATTTTTTACTGCTTTATATACACTGTCATCATATCTCTCCTGATCGAGTCTTGGTCGTACACTATCACACACAATGGCACGCGAGGGTTGTCTTTTACACCCATCCAAACCTTCTTTTGAAAACTCTCTAGTTTCAGAGAATGGCTTTGTCAGGTCAACTGACATAACTTCTCGCGACTTTCAGTCCAATTCAAAAGTAGGAAACACTCTACTCTAGTAAAATAGGTCATACTGCATAAACCTTAGATGAGTTGGTCCCTGGCACCAACACACAATTGGGAAAGCCACTTTGATGTCAACGGGTCATGCACCCAACGACATAATTTCTGTGGAAAGACAAACAAACATGACAAGCCACTTACAGATCCGAAGCAAACACTTACCTAAATAGTTTTCTTACCCACCTTAGAAAATAGAAATCAACCAGAACATCCCTGAAATTAGCATTGTAATGGGAGCACCACATAAGATTAAACAATAGTGGAAAAATATTTGTCGGGAATACGGAGACAAAGTTCGGACACACCTAGGGGCATTAACTTCATTAAAGAACATCCGAGCAGACATGATGCTCACTCGCCTATTGATAGAATTTTGGGATCCAGCTAAGGTGGTGTTCAAATTTGCCGATTGTGAGCTGGTACCGATATTGGAGAAAGTCATAAGTTTTACAGAGCTTCCATTTAATGAAAGAAAGACATTACTGCCAGTTTCTATGTCCGATTATCGGTTCTTGGATGCTCTTGGTCTTACCAATAGCATAAGCCTCAGAAGTATCAAGGATGAATGGGTAAGCCTCGACTAGATGTTCGATAGGTTTGGGCACCGTGAAAGCTACGAATGGTATTCAGGGGATTTTCAATGTGACCAAGCGACGCCGGAGAGTCTCAAACCTATCACTTTCGCAATGACACTGTTGGGATTATTGGTCTTCCCACATCGAAGGGGTCGTATCAACATCAACTTGTTACCAGTGGTCCCGAAAACCTTCTATGGCAATCTTCAAGCTACTTTGTTGCCAATGGTGTCAGCCAAGATGATAAGAGCTTTATCCTCATGTGCATGAGGATACGATTTCTTTAAAAGGATATAATTTGCTCCTTCAAATTTGGGCTACTGAACACTTCTTCTAGCAGGAGGCGACTATCGACTACTTCGTGGGTGTCAGCAATATGATCTGCATCCATAATGTAAGAATGAGACACTGGATCTCCCCACATACGCATGAAGAATGGAGGGAAACACTGACCAATCTGACAGGAGAATGGATCAACTAGAAACTCTCTTTGTTAGGTAGAAGGAAAATCTTGAGGACTCCCCAAAAGTACTTCATTGAGTTGATCGGATTGGAAGGCATTCATCCATACTCACCCCTGGGGGTCCTCAGACAATTCAGGATTATCCAAGATGTGCCACTGTGGACAAGGACAATGCTATACGAGGATGAATACAATGGCCATATTCCAATTCCCAGGATAAGAAGACTGCAAAAAGAGTGAAATGACTGGGTAACAATTCCTGTGGGTCAAAACTCATGGTGCACCCCCGAGTACTATGTCTGGATTAACAAATAAGAAGAACTGGCCCACCCAAGCAGAGAGGGTATAGCCTAGTTAGAGGACGCAGTTGTTGCTTTGCAGATTTACCATGAGATCCTGCCATATTACTTGGGGACCACATCAATGCATCGTCAGGTGGTCCCAAGATTCATTGACCATATGTTGCCACCGGCTGAAGAGGATGATCGGGTAATGGAATGCATCCAGATAGAGTCAAGTACAGAACTAGAAGAAGATCCGGAGGAGGAGTCTGAATACAACGATGCTGAGGAAGATTTTGAGAAAGACCTAGAGGAGGATCCGGAAGAGGAGCCAAAAGAAGAGAAGGGTACAGGAAGCGACTCAGGGGATAGTTATTAGAATTAATTGGTTTCCCCTCCTTTCCCTACTTTGTACCTTTACCCCTAGTTCTCTCCTTTACTTTCCAAAAGGGCAAATTGCCCAAAACCATGCAACTCTATGATATAATCCTTGTTCCCACTTGTATCAGTCCAAATTATCAATCAAAATATATTCCTTCGAATCTAAATGTGTCAAGTCTAAATATCTGTCAAATGTTCGCGAATTAGGCCTACCTTCGGCAATGATAGGTCCTTGCGAATTCTAGGAACGCGCTAGTTGTAATGCACGAATTGCCTACTCTGTGTGGTTTTTGGCCCGTATAAAAATGAAGAAATTGACTCTTGCTCCTTTTCTTTTCTTTCTTTTTATTTTCGTTTGCTTTATTATTATCCCCAAAAAAGAAAAGAAACTTAGTTTGTATCGACTAAAAGTGGCAGAGCCACCATACAATCTAAGGTCAAAGGGAAAGATGTCCGTTGCTGAAGACCCATCTAAACATGCTCTGGTCATAGCCGCAGCCCGGGGCAATCGGGGGAAAAGGACAGTACTAGGAATGTTGAACATGTGGCCAGGATGGCCCAGGAAATGGAATCCTTAAGGGAGGAGGTACAACATATCAGAGAATTGGCGCACCTGGCCGTGACAACACTTCCTCAACCACCCAGATTCCCTTCTTTGGATTCACTTCCAGATCATTTTCCTTCAACATCACGCTAAAACAACAACACCCCAACCTCACCCCCCTCCCCATTCAAGTCATACCTCTAGTAACCCCTGCTAACCCACCAAATCCACCTATTTACACTCCCTACGTACCACAATACCCTCAGACATCACATAACCTGCCTATTACCACTGATACAACTACCTCTTCTCGTGACGGAGTCACCTTCACCACCAACCAGCACATACCTGTGGCTTATGCCACTACTCATGAGCATTACATTCCCCCTGTATATGCCGTTACCGAACCTACCTTTACAACACCCATCACGGTTAGGGTGACACATGAGATGGATCAATACGCCGAGATGGAGAGAGAAGCAAGCAAGGCTTAAGGAAAAAGAGTCGGTATCTGAGCAGTTGCAAATGTTGAGAAGGCAAATGAAGAGTCTCCAAGTTTTGCGAGGAAGTGAAAGCTTGGACTATGAGGACATGTGTATTCATCTAGATGTGGATATGCCAGTAGGGTACAAACCCCTAAAGTTTCATGTCTTCGATAGGACAGGGGATCCTCACGCGCATTTAAGAGCTTATTGAGACAAGTTGGTCGGAGTGGGAAGGAACGAGAAACTAAGGATGAAGTTGTTATAAGAAGTCTGACGGGAGAAGCAGTCAACTGGTATACCCAACAGGACACATGAAATGGGAGAACTTGGCAAGATATGGTAGAGGACTTGATGAACCATTTTTGATTCAATATAGAGATCACTCCTGATCGGTTCGCGCTGGTGAACCTTTAGAAAACCCCATCTGAGTCATTTCAAGAATATGCACGGTAGTGGAGGACGGAAGGTGCCAGGGCACAACCGCCGCTGGATGATAGTGAACTAACCAAGTACTTCATCTGAGCCCAAGAGGGAATATACTTTGAAAAGATGATGGGAATGATGGGTCAAAAGTTCCACGAGCTATTTAAGATGGGAGATTTCTTAGAAGAGGGCATAAAATCTGGTAAAGTGCAATCTATGGTAGCACTGCAAGCGGCCAGTAAGGCCATCCAGTCAGGGTCAATTGGTAGCGGAATGAAAAAGATAGAGGAGGTCTCAGTAGTCGTCCCCTACTACCGAATTAACCCATCTCATGGAAGCACCTCGTATTCCCCAAACAACCACTCACCACTACCCACTTATGCTTCAGTCTATAATAACCAGCCATACTACTACCCTCAACCACAATACAACCCTCCTCGAGCCAACAACAACCAAAACCCACAACGACCATATGCTCATGTCCAAACCACTACTAACCAAAATCAACATGTGTATGCACCACGCCCTCGTCCCAACTTTGAAGAGAGGGGTCCTAGAACTTACACCGAGATTGCTAAGCCTCTGGCCCAATTGTATGAAAGGTTGAGAAGAGTAGGATTGATACACCTAATTGAGGGAAAGGTTCCTGAACATCCCTCTAAATATTTTGATGTCACTAAGAGATGCATGTATCATTCCAATGTACCAGGGCACAATACTGAAGACTGTTTGAAGTTGAAAAATAAAATTGAAATTCTGATCAACAGAGGAGCCATCTAGTGCACTCCAGCACCACCTAATGTGAATCGCAACCCTTTGCCAAATCATCAAAACTAGGGAGCTAACATGATCACGCTAGATGAAGAATATTACCTGAAGGGAACTATTGTCACTATAGGGAACGCAGAAACCGCGAGGATCCCTCCTCAAAAGGCTCCAATTATCACAGTACAACTAAGGCCTACAGTGACAGTTCAAATCTATCCGCAACAACATGTCGATGCTACTCGGGGCGAAGAAGATCAAGAATACAAAACCATAACATGGACCTACCAACAAAAGGGAAAGGCCAAAATGACAGACTCTATCGTAGCCCATGGTATGACTAGGTCTGGGAGATTCTACGATCGTGAAGATGTGAATCGAGGAAATTCGGGGAGAGAACAAATTCCAAGGAGGAACATAACATACCCAGAAGCCGCTGAGTTTTGGAAAAGGATGTCGAGTAAAGAGTATTGTGTGGAAGAAGAGTTAAAGAAAACACCAACACATATATCTATCATGGATCTATTAATGAGTTCTGACAGTCATAAGGACGCTTTGTTCAAAGAACTAAATGGGTTAAGCATACCAAGTAGCACCACTAGCGAGGCGTTGGCCGCGACAATTGGGAAAATGGTAGAAACAAACATAATTACTTTCAGAAGAGACGAACTTCCTGTTGAAGGCGCAAGTCATAACAAGGCTCTTCACATCCCTGTCAAATGTGGGGATAAAGTGGTATCCCGAGTGCTGGTCGATAGAGGATCAGGAGTCAACATTTTTCCGTTCTCTACCCTGCGGCAGTTGGGAATTCATTTGAGGGAGATCAAGGAAAGCCACATAAGAGTAAGACCCTTTGATGGTTCTCAAAAGGATGTTATTAGGGAAATTTATCTAGCCTTGCAAATCAGGCAGGTTGATTTTTCGGTATTATTCCAAGTTATGGAAATCTCCTCTTCCTACAATTTGCTGCTGGGCAGGCCCTGGTTACATATGGCATGGGCCGTGTCGTCTACCTTGCACCAACGTATAAAATTCGAGTGGGGATGCCAAGAGATCGTGGTCCACGGCGAGTGGGGTCACTCCGTCTATTTGGAGTATGTTGTCCCATTCATTGAGGGGCTAGACGGAGTCGCCTTCCACACTATGGAAATCATGCAGATTACTGAGGTGGATAAGACTGAACAAAATTTGGGAATGCATGCGCCGTATAGATCGGAGATGTCTATGAGGGAGATGATGAAATATGGATAATAGTGTTGGAAGCCAAGGCAGATGGAATCATAGAGCCAATTGAACATAATGGGCAGAAAAGAAGGGCCAGCATAGGATATCAGCCTCCGGAAGGGAAACCTCACACCATTAGCTCTTGGAAAAAGGTTTTTGTGCCAGAGCATGTTTCAAGTCGGGGATAGAGTTCAACACCTGAAGATGATATCATCGACATAATGGGAAAGCTATTCGTGAATATGATTGAAGAATCGTCTGAATGAATTAACATCAAGACACCTACTATTAGGGATGTTGAACAAGGGGACGAGCTACAGAATTGGACATCCAGTTCATCTTTGGTTCGCCGGGAGTCTTGGAAGTATGGAAATATAAAAGTTTTCTTTTAAAAGAGCACGGTCAATTGAAGCATGTGCCGTGTCTGTACCTTTTTGTCATTTGACTCTTGTGAACTCTTAAGACATTCCTCTTTTGATGAAATAAAAAGAATCATCTTCCTAAAAATTGGAACTCTATTTTACTGCATTATTTATAATTAGTTTTTTCTTTCTAGTAACCAAACTGATATAAAACTGCGTTGCACGATTATGACATGTAACGAAACCGCTGAGCACAAAGACCCGAATTACGAGGAATATGACGAGAGTATGATGCCAGACAATCTCCCACAGGAGATCAAACAGCTGGAGAGGTAGAAGAAGCCCAATCTTGAAGAAATGGAAGTAGTCAATCTTGGAAGTGAAGAAGACGCGAAAGAAACCAGAATCAGCATTCACCTAGAAGCCAAGCAGAAGGAAAAAAATGATTGAGCTCCTCTGGAAGTACGTTGAGCTGTTCGCATGGTCCTATGATAACATGATAGTATTAAGCACCGATATTGTCTTGCATCGACTACCCACTGACCCTACCAGACCGCCGGTCAAGAAGAAGCCCAGGAAGTTCGAACCTGATTTAAGTTTGAGAATAAAGGAAGAGCTGACCAAACATATAGAAGCAAATGTAGTAAGGGTCACCAACTATCCAAGCTAGTTGGGAAACATCGTCCCAGTGCCAAAAAAGGACGTAAAGATCAAAATATGTGTAGATTACTAGGATCGTAACAAAGCTAGCCTAAAGGATGATTTTCCCTTGCCAAATATCCACATCCTCATCGACAACTGTGCAGAGCATTATGTGCAGTCGATTGTGGATTGTTTAGCTGGATACAATCAAATCTTAATGCATGAGGAAGACACAAAGAAGACAGCTTTCACCACACCTTGGGGAGTCTACTGTTATAGGTTTATGCCGTTCGGCCTCAAGAACGCGGGCGCCACCTACATGAGGGCCATGACAACCCTTTTTACGATATGATTCATAAAGAGATTAAAGTGTATGTGGATGATATCATTATAAAATCTCGAAAGAGTTCAGAACACTTGGACAACCTGAAGAAATATTTTGAACACTTACAAAGGTACAATTTGAAGGTGAATCCAGCAAAGTCCATGTTCGGAGTCCTTACTGGAAAACTATTGGGTTTAATTGTAAGCCGGAAAAGGATAGAACTAGACCCATCAAAAATCAAAGCCATCCAGGAATTACCACAACCAAAGAGCAAGAAAGATGTCATGAGTTTCCTGGGAAGATTGAATTACATCAGTCGCTTCATAGCCCAGTCCACTGTAATCTGTGAATCCATTTTTAAGCTGCTAAAGAAGGATGTTGCCATGAAATGGACAGAGGAGTGACAGAAAGCCTTCGACAGAATCAAAGAGTATCTTTAAAACCTGCTAGTGTTGGTTCCCACTAAACCAGGGAAACTATTGTTGCTCTATTTGTCAGTCCTGGACAATGCCTTCGGCTGTGTGTTGGGGCAGCCTAACGAAACTAGGAGAAAGGAGAAGGCCATCAACTACTTAAGCAAGAAGTTCAACCATGCGAGGACAAGTTACTTTAATAGAATGCACTTGTTGTGCTCTAACTTGGATTACCCAGAAGCAATGACATTACATGTCGGCATACACTACGCATCTGATATCTCGGCTCGACCCACTCAAATACATGTTTTTAGAAGCCAATGCCTACCGGAAAGCTAGCTAAGTGGAAAAATCTCCTCAGCAAATTTGACATTGTGTACATAACTCAAAAGGCTATCGAAGGACAAGCTTTAGCCTACCACCTTGCCGAGAATCCAGTGGATGGGGATTACGAACGACTTACAACATATTTCACCGATGAAGAAGTACTCTTTGCCGGGGAAGATATTGCAAAATTATACTCTGGATGGAGAATGTTTTTCGATGGAGCAGCAAACTTCAAAGGAGGCGGGATTGGGACAGTCCTGGTTTCGGAATCTGGACAACACTATCCGGCATCTGCAAATATAAGATTCCTTTGTACCAATAATGTGGCTGAATACGAGGCATGCATCCTTGGAATCAGAATGGCAGTCGACATGAACATCAAAGAACTTTTGGTCATAGGAGATTTAGATTTGCTGATACACCAAGTCCAAGGAGAATGGTCCACTGAGAATGTCAAGATATTGTCGTACCTACACTACGTGAAGGAGCTGTGCAAGAAGTTCACAAAAATTGAGTTCAAGCACGTCCCCAGAATTCAGAACGAGTTCGCCAACGCCCTTGCGAGCTTATCATCTATGATTCAGCATCCAAACAAGAACTACATCGACCCCATCTAGATAGAAATCAAGGATCACCATGCCTATTGCTTCCATGTGAATGAAGAACCAGATGGTAAACCTTGGTATCACGACATCAAGGAGTTCCTTGCGACCCAAGAGTACCCAGAAAAATCTACTAATGGTCAAAAGCGAGCCCTCAAGAGGTTGGCAAACTACTTTTTCCTCAACGGGGAAGTCCTATACAGGAGGACGCCAGAATTAGGTTTATTGAGATGTGTGGACGCCGCCTGTGAGCACCTAATTTTTGACTATATTTAAATTTTTATCACCTTCTACTATGTAAATATTTTCAGAATTTAATATATATATTTTTAGCTTTGTTACACTTATATATATATATATAGAAAAATTATTAATAATTTAAAAGGTCAATTATTAATATTAGTATTATTATTATTATTATTTTTATCTTTATTTTTAAATAAAATGAATTAAAAACCGAAAATAAATAAAAATTAATTATTATTATTTTTTAAGTAAAAGTAAGTAGAAATTGTTTAATAAAAAAAGGAAAAGAAAGTGGAAAATTAAAAAAATAAAAGTAAAAGAATGTGGAAATTTAAAAAATGAAAATTAAAATAAAGTTGGAATTAAAAAATAAAAGTAAGGGTATCAGATTTTTTTTAAAAAAAAATTAAAAAATAAGTGGGAAATAAAAAAAGAAAAGTAAAATAAGTGGGAAATAAAAAAAGAAAAGTAAAAAAGTGGGATTTTAAAAATATTAAAAGTAAAAAAAAAGTGAGAAATTAAAAAATAAAAGTAAAGGAAAGTTGGGAATTATTTTTTTAAAAAAAATAAGAAAAATGGGAAGTGGAAATTCTTTTTAATTAAAAATAAAAAAATAAATAAAAAATAAAATTCTGAAAATTTCAAAAACTTTTTCTATAAATAGAAGAGAAATGTGATGAAAAAAAGAGGGGAGAGAGAAAATAAAAAATATGGAAGAAGGAATTGAGAAAATTTTATTTTCTTCTTCTAGGATAAGAAAATTTCTACTCGTGTCATTCTTTCTTTGGCTTTCTATCGAAAAATCCAGCAGCTTCACCACCCCAAAAACACCAGTCCTTGACCACTTTTGATCCATCATTAACCACCTCCCCTCCCCCCTCCCTCCACACACAAAAAAAAGCTCCAAAAATAGCCACTAAATCATCAGTTTTGCAAGGTCGATTGAGGTTGCAAGTTAAAATTTGCCGCTCGAGTTTTCCGTGGTCTGAAGAGTCCAGTTGAGAGTTATCCAATCATTGAGTGGTTGTAATTTAAATCCACAATGATCAATACAAAGTTTCACTTCTCTTTCTATTTTGTTTTTCTCATTAATGTTTTGGGTCACTCTGTTTTAATTTAACTTTGAGTATGATATGATAGAGTTCGCATCTGAGTGTGCTAAGATTAATTTGTTCTCATGTTGAGTATTTGTTAAGATTAATTTATTGTCCTTTTTAGTAGTTCATATGATTAATTTTATTGGTGAATATGTATTAATTCGTTATTTTTCTTGTTTATTCAATGAAGTAATGGCTTTCCATTTTAGCATGCTTTAGTTTCATTGTGATCTCCTATCTTAGTGACTAAATTGGTCATGCTTGTATCTATCTATTCCTGCCATAAATTTAGTCTAGTTTTAAATATTGGTTAGCAGTAAAATTATAAGAGATTAGGTTGGGCCATGATTGGTGTAAGACTTTAATTGAACTTTCCTAGCGTATTTATGGGCTAATTGTTGCACATGACCAATAACAAATAAACATTCACAAGCTAGCCAACTTTATGCATAATTAATTTACTTCATTTCATCCAAAACAATATACATACCTCATGACCTTACAATAATCTCAAAATTAGTAATTGAATAATAGTCGAACACCATAGCTTGATTTAGGCGTGATTAATAATACATCATCGTGACTGTGGGTACGATTCTTGTGGCATAGTCATGATACGAAAACCCCAATTCAAGTGCGTGTTTCACGCGACTTGACCATAACTTCAAATAATAATAAAAATAAACATGTTATAAATAGCGGGTGCGTTTCACATGATGCGGTTTGCAATGTATACCAAAACGACAAGTGTGCGACATTGCGACTTGTTCAAATAAATTCCATAAATATTAAAAAGCAGTAAAAGCCAAAAATGCACAATAGGTTTAAAACGTGTAATAAATCAGATAATTATGCCAAGTATTAATTGTTAAGCGACCGTGCTAAAACCACGGAACTCGGGAGTGCCTCACACCTTCTCCCAGGTTAACAGAATTCCTTACCCGGTTTTCTGTGTACGCGGACCAAAAATAAGAGTCAAATTTCCTCGATTTGGGATTCTAAAATAAACCGGTGATTTGGGACACCATAAATTATTCCAAGTGGCGACTCTGAATTAAATAAATAATCTCATTTCGAATAATGTCACTTAAATTGGAAAAACTCCCTACCCTTACCCCATCGGGAAAAAAGAGGTGTGACAGCTCTGGCGACTCTGCTGGAGAACCAAAACCCAGAATCTCTGGTTCAGGGTTCAGAATTCGAGCTTAGAATAACTGTTATACTTGCATTTTGTTTATTATCTGATTTTTACGTGTTTGAGCCTAATGTGCTAAATGCTACTTTTTGCCGCTTTGATATTATTTGAACTATATATAAACTGTACAAAACCCTCTTCTCTCTGAGTCTTCTAAATCTTCTGGGAACCGTGCGCTTCGCGTGGCTTCTTTTCTGTTAGAGTCATATCTCAATTTTAGAATGAGGTACGGACAAGTTGCAAAGCCGGTGAAGCTTCTGTATTCCCGGTATGCTGCCTCCCCCTCCCCCCCCGCTCGAGTTGTCCGTTCGGGTAAGCCAGGTCTAGAATAATACACCTAGGATTTAAACTTAGAATGATATAACCTCATGCCGGATCCCTAGTAGGTACGCTTGTTTGCATCACGTGCATTTGACTTTGGGGACTCAACACAGGGGTTGGGTTCGTCTAGGACAGGTGTACCCAAATCAAAAGACCATCCTGATGCATTGTTGCGTGCTACTTTTACATTTATTTATTTCGGCTTGCATGTTGACCGTCTTCTATAATAGGAAAAGAAAATCAAGAAAAACCAAGAGTGAGACAAGAGAGAGAAATTTACCCGATTTCTGAAAATGCAGGTATTTGAAAATCCCAAAACTCTGCCAACATTTTGAAAAAAAAAATCATTTAAAAATACACCAAATATTTTCAAAAAAAAGGTCATGCTTTTCTAACCGAACTACGCGGGTCTGATTCTCACCGGATGTGAGATACGTAGGCAAACCTCATCGGTTCCGTCCCTAATTTTAAAAAATCCAAAAATATTTTTATTTAATTCCTTCTTTAGAAGTCTTTCCTTAGAAAATCCCAAATAAAAAAAATTAAAATCAAAAATATGTTTTTTTTTCTTCTTTAGTAGTCTTTCTTCGGAAAAAATAAAATAAAAATCGAAATTAAAAAAAAAAAATCTTTCTTCTTTAGAAGTCTTTCTTTTAAAAAATTCTCAAAAAAAAAGAAAAGAAATATATTTAAAATAACATAACAAAAAAAAAATCAAAATCAAAAAATATTTTCTTTACTATTAAAGAAGTTTTCCTTTCAAAAATTCTCCTCCAAAAAAATAATTTTCAAAAATATGTTTCTTGTTAGAAGTTTTCGTGGTTTGTTTTTATGTGAGTAAAAACAAATAAAGGAAAAAAGTCTTAGTTTGTTTACTTTATTCATGATCTTTTCCGAACTACGCAAGATCTGATTCATGCAGCGTCATGATACGTAGGCAATCCCCATCGGATTCGATCATTGAAATCAAATAAACTGATTGAAAAAAAAAAGAAAAGAGAAGAAAGAAAACGAAAGAAAAAAAACAAAGAGCGAAAAAAAATATAAAGAGCGAAAAAAAATGTAGAAAAAAAAAGGAAAAAGCAAGAGTGAAAAATCCAAAAAGAGAACTCTGTGTCCAGATTGACAAAGAAACCGCGGAATTTTTTGTGAATATGCTGTCATATGACGCGAGCAAGCCGCCAGGAGAAAGCCTCCAATGGACGAAACAAAAATGGTTACGGTCTTCCTACAGGCCAAAGAGGCGAACTACTTCCAGAACATGATGTCTGCTATGGGTAATCCGTTCGCCGAGGCTATCAAAATTGGGGAGATGGTCGAAAATGGTTTAAAAACGGGCCAAATCTTGAGTCATGCTGCCTTTAAGACCACATCACACGCCGTTCAGAGTGGTTCGGAGGGTTTGATGAATAGAAATTGGAGAGATGAGGAATTTTATACGGCACTGAAGGCCCTTACAGCCCTTGCCGAGACAGAGGAAAAGCCAAAAACGGTCACCAAGCCTGAAAGTTTCCTATCAGACGGGAGACTCGGTAGCCAGTCTTGCTATCCTTTCTGTGTCCGAATTATCTCAGGGTGTGATCCGGATATTTTACTTTATTGTCTTACTTTCCGGTGTAAACCCATCTATCTTTAAAATTCAAAAAAAAAAAATCAATCGAAAAAAAAAAAAAGAAGAACAAAATCAAATGAAATTAATATTTCATTGTCGAGAAATGTCTCTTTTCTTAATTTTGTCACTTCTCTTATTCTTTTTTCAGTTATGTTAAATGCAGATTTCAATAACATGGCATGCTTGCAGACTTCATGCCCCGATCCTAAAACGCTGTCAGACATCGAAATAATGAATCAAGAATCAGAATGCAATGAAGATAGATTTAAGGAAATAAAACAAAGAATCGGAACAGCTAAGGGAAAATTGTCTTCAGGTTGGAAAGGTCCATACATTGAACAAGAGTACTGCCAAAAGAGAGTGTTGTACTTGGGACACATCGAAGAAAATATCCCTGAAACAACTGTCAACGCAAGTGCAGTCAAAATGTACTATGTTGGATCCTCTATAGAGCATTAATGTTCTCCTGTTGGGATGAAGAAGGCTTTCTTTCACACTATCCAAATATTTAACCCTTTGCAAACTCTTTTGAGTCGGCTCCCATTCTTTGATTACCCTCATTGGAACCCGGAAGTCATTATTGAAAAATAAAATGAATGTAAAATAAAAAAAAATGAAAAGAGAAGAAAAAGAAATATACAAAAAAATTTTAGAAAAGACAAAGAAAATGAAATAAAAAATGAAAACAAAAAAAGAGAAAAAAGGAAAGGAAAAAGAAATAGAAGAAACCAAAACAAAAGAGAATCAAAAACAAAGTTCTCGTCCTTGAACTACGTTCGACTTGATTCCGAAAGGATACGTAGGTAGCCTCTCTCTGGGGTTCAGTCACACCAAAACAAAAACCCAAATTCCCTCAAAAGTGAAACTGTGGCAGATGTTATAATGGTTTGGCGATGGTTTTGTCTGAAAGGTTCCAAAGTTATAATTCAATCCAAATTCTTTTTACCCAAATCCTTTTCAAGTCCTTCCGATCAATCAACAAAGAGATTCAAAATGGGAGGATACAGTTACTCGGATCTGATACAACAAAATGAGAGAAATAAAATGAGAGTCTTATTGGTGAAAACCTCACGAGCACCATAAGGCGATGGTAAGCAAAGAAATTCGAAAATGAGAGAGTCTTGTTAGTGAAAACTCACAAAGAGCACTATAAGGCGATGGTGAGAAGAGAAATGAGAGAGGCCAGCTGGTGAAAACCCGCAAAGGGCGACACTGATCAAAAAGAGGATCCTCACAGTCACTGGCATCGATAGAGTCCTAGGCAATGTTTCTCAGTCTCAAAGCAAGAGTTGTGATAAATTTCTAAGAGTTGGATAGTTTACACAGATCAGACATCTACTCCAAGAGGCATGTCATGTTCATTGAAGTCTGTATACACTCCAGATAAGTCCTTCTTACTTTTCCCCGAAAGGGATACCTCTTGTCTAAATTTATTTGTCCATTCTATTGTTTGCTTTTCTTTGAATCCTTTTCGGTTTAACTCTGTTCTGAAACGAAGACAAAGAAGGGAAGGCAGGACTGATTTACAGGGTTCTCACTTGATACAAGCCAATATGCAAAAGAAAAGGCACCCAATCTCGGCAAGGGCATCAAGTTGACTCCAACTAGCCATGTTGGCCGATGTTTCGAAATCAAAAGCTGTTGAAAGAGGAAATTCAAAGTCAAATGCCCACAAGGGCAAAATAAAAGTTGAAAAGGTTAAGTCCCACGTGACTAACCATCATGGCAAAGTCCGAAAAAGCCAGAGGTTCTCCGAGGTTAGAGATACAATCGATATTCAGGAAACAACCAGTTGCAACTGAAAGGACCGAGACCAAGTGACTGAAACAATTAAGGCCACAAAACCAACCACTGTTTCAAACTGACAAATTGTTCTTTGTTTGAAAAACAAATAATAGGGAAACAGGTGCAATCCAAAAGCAACCTTGCAAGAAGCAGGTGCAACCAAAATGAAATTACACAAAGGCTAGAAATAGTTTTGCAGCAACTACTGCAAAAGGGAAGTCTTCTCCAAACTCTTTCCCGCATTTTACTCATTATCTTAAAAAAATATATGAAATTAAAAAGAAAGAAAAACAAATCATGGTAGTATAGGGTCTCCAATCCCTAGATGTGTTTTCTAACATAGGGTCTCCACTCCCTAGTTGATGATTTTTAGACATAGGGTTTCCACTCCCTAGTTGATAATTTTTAGACATAGGGTCTCCACTCCCTAGTCGCTTTTCCAACATAGGGTCTCCACTCCCTAGTTGATTTTATTTTAGACATAGGGTCTCCACTCCCTAATCATTTTCCAACATAGGGTCTTCACTCCCTAGTTGATGTTTTTAGACATAGGATCTCCACTTCCTAGTTGATGATTTTCCAACCTAGGGTCTCCACTCCCTAGTTGATGTTTTTAGATATAGGGTCTCCACTCCCTACTCTCTTTTCCAACATAGGGTATCCACTCCCTAGTTGATGATTTTCCAACATAGGGTCTCCACTCCCTAGTTGATAATTTTTAGACATAGGGTCTCCACTCCCTAGTTGATATTTTTAGACATAGGGTCTTCACTCCCTAGTTGATATTTTTGGGGAAGAGAAACTAAAAATAAAAAATAAAAAATAAAAATCTGAAAATTTCGAAAAACTTTTCTATAAATAGAAGAGAAATGTGATGAAAAAAAGAGGGGAGAGAGAAAAGAAAAAATAGGGAGGAAGGAATTGAGAAAATTTTATTTTCTTCTTCTAGGATAAGAAAATTTTTACTCGTGTCATTCTTTCTTCGGCTTTCTTTCGAAAAATCCAGCAGCTTCACCACCCCAAAACCACCAGTCCTTAACCACTTTTGAGCCATCATTAACCCCCTCCCCCCTCCCCTCCCCCCCCAAAAAAGGTCCAAAAATAGCCACTAAATCGTCAGTTTTGCAAGGTCGATTGAGGTTGCAAGTTGAAATTTGCCGCTCGAGTTTTCCGTGGTTCGAAGGGTCCAGTTGAGAGCTATCCGATCATTGAGTGATTTAATTTAAATCCACAATCATCAATACAAAGGTTCACTTCTCTTTTTATTTTGTTTTTCTCATTAATATTTTGGGTCACTCTGTTTTAATTTAACTTTGAGTATGATATGATCGAGTTCGCATCTGAGTGTGCTAAGATTAATTTGTTCTCATGTTGAGTATTTGTTAAGATTAATTTATTGTCCTTTTTAGTAGTTCATATGGTTAATTTTATTAATGAATATGTATTAATTCATTACTTTTCTTATTTATTCAATGAAGTAATGGCTTTCCATTTTAGCATGCATTAGTTTCATTTTAATCTCCTATCTTAGTGACTAAATTGGTCATGCTTGTATCTATCTATTCCTGCCATAAATTTAGTCTAGTTTTAAATATTGGTTAGCAGTAAAATTATAAGAGATTAGGTTGGGCCATGATTGGTGTAAGACTTTAATTAAACTTCTCTAGCGTATTTATAGGCTAATTGTTGCACATGACCAAAAACAAATAAACATACACAAGCTAGCCAACTTTTTCCATAATTAATTTACTTCATTTCCTCCATAACAATATACATACCTCATGACCTTACAATAATGTCAAAATTAGTAATTTAATAATAGTCGAACACCGTATCTTGATTTAGGCGCGATTAATAATAAATCATCGTGACTATGGGTACGGTTCTTGTGGCATAGTTATGATACGTAAACCCCAATTCAAGTGCGCGTTTCACGCGACTTGACCATAACTTCAAATAATAATAAAAATAAATATGTTGTAAATCGCGGGTGTGTTTCACGTGGCGCGGTTTGCAATGTGTACCAAAACGACAAGTGTGCGACATCGCGACTTGTTCAAATAAATTCCATAAATATTAAAAAGCAGTAAAAGCCAAAAATGCACAATAGGTTTAAAACATGTAATAAATTAGATAATTACGCCAAGTATTAATTGTTAAGCGACCGTGCTAAAATCACGGAACTCGGGAGTGCCTCACACCTTCTCCCAATTTAACAGAATTTCTTACCCGGTTTTCTGTGTACGCGGACCAAAAATAAGAGTCAAATTTCCTCGATTTGGGATTCTAAAATAAACCGGTGACTTGGGACACAATAAATTATTCCAAGTGGCAACTCTGAATTAAATAAATAATCTCATTTCGAATAATGTCACTTAAATTGTAAAAACTCCCTACCCCTACCCCCTCGGGAAAAAGGAGGTATGACACCGCCGAAGCAACCAGACTGTTGGAAGAAATACATGTAGGGACGTGCAGACCCCACATGAACGAGTTCACATTAGCCAAGAAGATTTTGAGAGCTAGATACTTTTGAAAAACTATGGAAAATGATAGTATCCGCTACGTGCAGAAGTGTAACCAGTGCCAGATTCACGGATGTGATAGGACCTATAGAGCCTGCATTGTCAAATATACACCATTTCATTTTGGTAGCCATCGACTATATCACCAAATGGGTTGAGCAATCTATTTACAAGGTCGTCACAACAAAGGTAGTGGCAGATTTTGTTTGGAACAACATCATTTGCAGATTTGGGATACCAGAGTTTATCATCACTGACAATGCCACTAACCTCAATTGCGATCTCATGAGGGATATCTGCGAGAAGTTCAGAATCGTCCACCACAATTCTATAACCTACGGACCACAAATAAATGGGGCAGTCGAGGTAGCTAATAAGAATATCAAGATGATTCTGCGAAAGATAGTGGACAATCACAGACAATGGCATAAGAAGTTACCTTTTGCTTTATTAGGTTACCTGACTACCATGAGAAATTCTACCGGGGCAACGCCATACATGTTGGTATACGACACTGAAGCAGTGATACCCGCAGAAGTCGAGATACCGTCCTTAAGAGTCATTCAAGAAGCAAAACTGGACGATCCAGAGTGGATATAGGTTTAGGCAATACCAACTCATGCTCATTGATGAGAAAAGAATGGATATTGTGTGTCATGGATAGCTATATCAGAACAGGATGGCCAGTGCATTTAACAAAAGAGTGATGCCTCGCCAATTCATACTGGGGCAGTTGGTTCTAAAGAAAATCTTTCCCCATCAAAGAAGAAGCTAAAGGGAAGTTTGCACCAAACTGGCAAGGTCCTTACGTTGTTCCCTGAACACTGTCTGGTGGAGCTCTAATCTTAGCAGAAATAGATGGAAGAGTTAGCACGAAGCCTATCAGCTCAGACACAATCAAGAGATATTACGCATGAAGACAAATAGAGTTAGGTTTTTTTATGTAATAGAACTACGTTCAACCTGACTTCCCACAGAGGGATACGTAGGCAACCCATGTAGGGTTCAGTTTCTCTCCCCCTTTCTCTTGTAATTGAAAAAACAAATATCAATTTTTGTATGTTGTTCAGGAACTATGCCGACTTGATTTCCTCATAAAGGAATATGTAAGCAATCTTCATCGGATTCAGTCGTCTTTTGTAATTAAACTACGTTCTGGCCTGATTCCACTTGGATACGTAGGTTGTCTGAGTCAGACGCGACCATTTTCATTTCTTAGTCTCATCATTTTGCATCTGTTGTAATTGAACTACGTTTCGACCTGATTCCATTTTGTATATGTAGGTTGCCTAAGTGAGGCTTGGTCATTTCATCACATTTTGTCATCATCCCACGAACTATGTTCAGACCTGATTCTGTTTTGGATACGTAGGCAACCTGAAAGGGTTCGGTCATAACCTTAGAAAACCTTTGTAATGCATTAGTTCTAATTAGGACGCAATTGCAACAGCAAGTAGCCGCATTGTCAGAGACATCATGGAAGATCAAGAGCAACGGAGCGAAGTGCTCGAAGAGATACGTTTGTGTGTGGAGAACCTTTTGTAACATGTCATAATCCGGAACGACGGCATTTGCCTTAAAAAAAACAAGTATTTTCAAAATAATTTCTAAAATATATAGTAATCTGTTCTATCTACTGAACATCGTGGCGCAATCATGTCAAAGGCAGGGGCAAATCAATACCATGGTCGACGCAAACCAACTTCCCCCCCCCCCCCACTAAGAAGTTTTCTTTGAGTGCAGAGTCAACAAGGAGTAAAGAATCGATGGGACCACACTGGGGAAAATGATGGACCCGCCACTTACCTAAGATTATCTCTCCTCCCTTTTACATAAAATTTTCGAGCATAATTAAAGCTAAATCTTGAATATCTGCAGGTGCCTCGGAATCAGACAGCTGATACGAGAATTTGTAAATAGCAAACCGTCTGCTCGCCTAATCGGAGCATCTTGTACAAAACGAATGTTGGCTTCATCAATCGAAGTCCTGTATAAAGCATACCAACTGCTCAATCAATCGGAGCATCCCGTACAAATCGCACGTCGGCTTCACCAATCGAAGCCCTGTATATAGAAAAACCATCAGCTCAGTCAATCAAAGCGCCTTGTACAAATCGAATGTCGGCTTTGCCAACTGGAGCCTTGTATATAGCAAACTGCAAACTTTTCCAACAAAAAGCAATCCACAGCACCGCTCCGTCAATCACGAATGCCGGAATAGACCATCGCAAATCTCGTCACCAACACCCTGCCAATCGATGGTCGTAACCTAGATTCGCAGTCAAGAGTATTTCTTGGACATGCTTTCATTTTTTTAACCATTACTTAGAATGTTTTGACGTTTTGCTAATGCAACTTTAGGTATGATTATGGATTTTATCAATCACTCCCGAGTGGAGAATACCTTTACCTCTTAGTGCAAAGCTCTCCCAACAAGTGGAGATGCATTCTACAAATCAAGCCAGCCCAACAAGAGGAGACATTTCTTAGTGCAAAGCTCTCCCAACAAGCGGAGACGCACTTTACCAATCAAGCTTTCCTAACAAGCGGAGACAACTTTCAAATGCTCCGACAGCTACGGGACGGTACACAGCCCGGCTAACAAATTGAGTCAGGATTAAGTATCCCATCATCCCAATCCCAAATAACGGCTCACCGGCAGCTAGGCATTATCATTCGCACATCAATTACATCATATCTTGATACATTTTGCATTACAATATATTGGTATGCGTGTATTTCGTTTGTTTTGCAGGAACAAACACCGCAACGTGGAACCTTTTCTTAGTAGCAGACTGAACTACAACGCTATGGGGACAGCCAACCCAGTAGCAGGCCTAAGATCTCAGCTCAAGACGATCAGCAAAATTCAAAATCTCGAATCATTCAAATCAGGCCGCAAAATTCAATCTACCATGAGTGACCAATCTTCCTTCTTGCTGTATCGTCGCAATACGATACTGGGGTAATTCCTGTGAGTGTCGCTTTTCCAAAATCCCTACTCCAAAACTACATGAGGCTTGATCCTCGTTAAGCCTGAGATATTTAAGCAATTCAAAGCCAAAATTCGGCCCAATATTCCCAAACTTTTTTAGATTCTTCCTCAACTCAATCCTGCAACTCAAAATCTTCATGCCATTCTTGCAATGCGTGCCTAATGTCGAGACAAAATTATTTTTGGTTTAATTTCTTTGCCCGAAAACTTTTTTATCGTCTTCGATCAAAGAGGGGCAGCTGTTGACGGCCAATTTTGACCCTCCCTTTTAAAATTAATTTATTATACTTAATAATTTGCAATAAATGTTTTCAAAGCATTTTCTAGTAATGAATACTTATTTCTTAAAATTAATTCAGTATTATTTATCGAATTAATTGTTTAACATTTGTATTAATTAATTATAAATATATTTACTATTTTAGGATTTGTAAAGAATAATTCCTATATGTAAGTTCTATAATCAATTTCGAAAATTACTTCTTAAAATAGTTAGTTAGTTTACTACTTCAATAATTCAAATTAATGTCCTAATGAAGTGTTTTTAAATAATTAATTAAATAATTAGTAATATATATAATAATTATAACTTTATCACATTTTATTGAAATTGTTAAGTTTATTTAAATTAATTTCAAAAGGGATCAAAACCAACCAAAATGCTATAATTGCAATTCTCACTTAAATGCAAAATGGTTACCTTTTAAATTATTTTTGGCCCAAACATACAAAAGCGAGTCCGAAATACACGTATCCCAAACACTCCTCTCTTTCAACTTTAGCAATCCATGCCATACCTACTAGACCAATCGGACTGTGCCATATCACCCTCACTCTCAACTCATAGAACAAACACACCTCATCTGAGCCGTTCATCCATATGATCAACGGCTCACGTATATTCCCTAATTCTCCTTTTAATTCAAATACTCGTCCCCAAAGACCCAATCTCAACCGTCCAAATATTTTAATCCAATGACCAACAAAAATTCCCATAAAAATCCTAATTGATCAAAATATCACGACCGTTGATCATCAGATCCAACGGCCCAGATCTCATCCCATCGTTTTAACTTAGAGACCAGTTGATCTTACCCCCCAAACCCTGATCATTTCCTTGTTGCCCATCCGCATCTCTTTCCCCCTCCACTCTCTTTTATCTTAACCTCATAAGCCAAATCAATCACCAGACCTTGCACAAATTCGTGCAAGGTCACGAGTTCATCAGAGATTCATCTCTTTTGCCTTCTCTAGCCGTGATTCCCACTGAATTTTTCTCTCTCATCCTCAGAGACGTAAACCCCCAAATCCGAACCCTACCCTAAAAGATGAAACCTCTAATCGCGATTGTTCTTTCAAATCCGTGTCATGCATGGCCATTCGTTTTGCTCCTGTATCTTAGACCTCTGCACTCTTTCCATTTTCACCACTCGATTTCAAAGTCCTAATCGAGAAGGTCATACCAATAAAGTGAAAGTTCAACTCACCAGATTTTCTCCTTTGTCTCTTCAAATCAAAGTAAGTCTGGGACATTAGCTGGCCTCAACATTGGTATTCAACACCCAGAGATCAAATACAATGACCTCTGGGTATTAGGGTTCTGACCAGCGGTCCTTCGCACTTCATCGATCAGTTTTCTTCACATAGGTAAACTCGATATTGGTTTTCCCCTTTGTATTCTAATTTTATTTGATTTGCTGTCATCATTACCACGAGCCACCTTCCACTATCTGATTTGAATATCTGAAACCCTAATGGCTCGATGGCTGCTGTAAAAAGCAGACTTAAATGCTCTCAACAACACATACCAACTACCAACCTAACAAGAAAAATCACTATCCTATTATCTAAGATAAGCACACAAAAATACTGAGAAAATTTAGGGTTCCAAGCCTTAGGTTTCTTATTGCTTTCCCTTTATTTTGATGAGTTCTATTGCTGGTCTAAACTTGAGGGTTCTGGGATCTTGAGCAACTAAAAAGAGTTTGTTTGGTCTGCTGCTCTCAAAAAGGTTAGCACCTCTCTCACTTTTATCTTTTGTTCGTTTATCTGAATGATATAAGTATGCCGAGATGGGTTCATTAAATTACAATTATTCTATACGTGTTTGACATGTTAATATTTATGCTTTGCTAGTTTAACGATATCTTGTGATTAGCTTGTTCTGTTATGAGTCTTTAAATGATAGTTGATTAAATCAAATATTGATTTTTGTTATGAGTTTTCCAACAGTCTCCATGCCTAAGTGATTATATGTTTATGTTCAACATAAACTTCATAGTTTTCATTGACTTGCAGTAAGCTCATCTCTATCTTGTTGCATCTCTGCAGTTTTGTGAGCTTTGAAATTGAGTTTACTACCTAAAAATAATAACTAAGATGAAATCTGTAATTGTTTAAACTTATATCCCCTGTATTTTAACCTTGAGCTTGAACTTAAAGTGTCTAAATGCTTTTTTCTCTGCATGTGTTTGTTAGACTGTTTACTGAGTTACTACTATGGTCTTTCACTTTGTTTTAGTTATTATTATTGTTAAACCAATCATGCTCACCTAAACTTCATGTTTTTTCCTTCACTGATGATTCTGTTATGACATTCACCTCTACATATTGTTCCCTGCATCTTCTTTGTCTTATGGTCGAGTTCATTATTTGATAATCCTAACTGAGATAAACCTGAAACTTCATAAGTCCATATCACTTAACTAAGGTGAAAAAATCTAAGACTTTAGATGCTCTCATTCTCTATATCTACATCTAGCTATGAGGGTAGTTTCTGGGGGTATCACCATGACCTTCTCATGATCACACCTAATTGTTGGATATATTTGTAGGAAACTATCTTGTTGGAGTTAAACTGTCTTCTTTTCATGAACCTTTGTTGTACACATTCTGTTAAGGTTAAGCTACCTTTCTCTTCGTAGAATAAATCATGATCATGTTTGTGATAAAGCCAAGTGGTAATTGATATGTAACTAAGCTTGGTTGTCCCATGATTAGTTGGGATCTTCAGATACATGTGTAATTCAAAACATGCTTGTGCAGTACATCCCTGTCCTTAATCTCTTTGAGCCATTGTTGATTTTTTAAATCTTGCATGCATCTATCATTAACTTATTTTCCATGAAAGTAGGAGTTAAACATTCTGTTATAATCAATTGACACTTTTAGAAGCTGAAGCATGATCATTTCTTACTTACATATTAAGCTAGACTTATGTTTGAGTTGAACTTATTTTGATACAATGCATCCATTTCATTTCTTCATTGACATGTTTAATTTGGTTATGTAATGTGCAAAGTTCCCCTGCTTATATGAGGTCACTACCTCACTTACCCAGCCTATGTACAGTTGACTGAATGTTACAAGTATCCTTGCTTAACTCTGTAACACAATGTTTTGTCTTGAATTATGCTCAGTTCTTCTCCTTATTACTAATCCGAAACTGAACATGATGACCTGCTAATACTGTTAGAAGCATGACCCTGTTGAGTCCTTAGGAATCCCATGTTTAACTCTGTGAATTTGTAGTCATAATGAGAGTTTAATCCTATTCTTGATATCCTTGATAACCCCTTTGTAACAATGGTTAACCATGATTGTTTGTCTGAATCGGTATTGATGATCTTTAGGGTGTTAAGTAGTATTACTAATCCTTGCATGTGTTAACAACAAACTAATTAGCTCACAGTTAGTTTGCCAAAGGCAGGAGTATCTACATCTCTTGTGATGTTGTCTATATGAATTCTACATTCCCATTTTCTCTTTAAATATGTTGTTCCTTAATGACTTACTCTTGCAACAGTATTATCCGAAACTTCTGTTTTTTATCTATGTGTTCTAAAGTCACCCCTTTAGGTTTACTTGATATGTATTCTTTATTTAGTGTCAAGGGTAATCATTGTTCTCTTGTGTTATTTTATTAAGAGGAAATGTATATTTTTTTGGTAAGAAATACTTTAATATTTAGTTTACTTTGGAACGGCCTCATTGGTACCTAAACCCGTGAGGAAAACATGTCATTAGTGTTTAAAGATATTTGGGAGCGGAGTTCGACTCTAGGTTGGGCTGCCCTCCCCGTCACAAGCATTGCCCCGGGCCTTGAGTCCCTTGGGAACTTTGAAGTATCGGGGGATCCAAAGGGAGCATCGACCTCGAGTGAGGCTCCTCCTTAGCTCTTAATTCATTGACACATTCATTTTGTTAAGGGTTTAATGTTTAAAGACAACGAGAGGTTTCCGTTGTGAACTATTTGCTAAATAAAGCCACCATATTGATATATAATTTTCCCCACAGCATTAATCATATTCATGTTTCAATTATCTGTTTGTGTACCTGTCATGTGCATTAGAATGAGATCTGTTATTAAAGTATGCCAAATATATTGAATATATATCTAATGAATTTCTTCCTCTTTTGGACATGTACATCTGCTTGGGCTGCTGAGTCCCTGATGAACTCATGCCCAATTCCATCCTTGTTGCATTTTATCGAGGAGTCCAAAATCAGTTCTATTCGCATCTCCTTATTGTTGAGCCTACCTTCTTGAGGCCTAATAACGAGAGTCCAGTCCTCTTTCCATCAACTCCTTTATCATTATTTACTGTCTCATTAATTCAGTTTACTTTTTTCGCTAGTTTAAGTTTACTGTTGGTTGCATTTGTTATAGCTTCGTTATTGTTTTACCTCTCATGTATATAACACTCATATATTAGATCACATGATATTCTTCATGCTTTAATATCATATAAACTTAGCCAAGCCTTAAACAATTTAGGATTAAAAGGGGAATTAGTAGTAGATCCTCATTTCGTTGATTGTAATATGTTCATAGCATTACTATGTTTTTGCTCACCTTTCTTTTGTTTAAATGATTTTAAAATCCAAAATTTCGCAAAACAACACCTCTATTTCAAAAAAAAGGAAATCAAATCTCAGATTCATCTTCAAAAGGGAAAATCAGAACTTCAAGAACTATCACCGTAAGGGATTTTCAGCAAATAGTCTTTTCTTTAAAAATCTCAGAATCTAAGATAAATTTTAGGCTCACTTTCTTACAAACACCCTTTTAGAATTACATAAATAACCGTCCCCCAAGTCAAGTATTTTCATAACTTAATCTCTTTTACAAGCTTGTAAAATCTAGACCACTTGCATACCTACTTCAAAATTCTTTCAATATATCTTCATAAATTCGTACCCCTTTTAGGGTCTCACATTCCTTTTATTAATATCATACTCTCCCCTTAGGTATACAGTAAGCAGTACTCTCTAACACTAATTAAAGCATAGTATAAATAGTTGATCCCAAACTTAGTATAAGTCCTATGGAGCTACCTCAAGTATATTTTAAGGGGTGTATAACACCTTCCCCTTAGAAGAACTAGAATTCTTACTCATAATCTCACCGGTTAGCAGACTAATAAAGAATATGAATTAGTAATTAAATAGGTACCCTAGTATACCTTTAAATATTATGTGGCGACTCTCTTTCATTAACAACAGGGAAACCACAAGTTGAATCCTGTCTTGACTAGTGTAAAATAGGGTGCAACAGCACTTAATTTCATAAACGAGGGTTTTATTTCACTCTTCATCTTTTGACTTAGAGTGCTCGGTTTGTGGCAATTTTGAGAGGGATTTTCAAGTAATTTATCGGGGTTAGTGATTCTAACTCGAATTTGGCTATTATACATGAATCCATCGTTGTTTTTTCATTTAATTAGTGTTTTGGGTTGAAAAAGTTGGGGAAAATTATGAAAACTTCATAGACCGTATTTTGAGGATTTGAAAAGTGGTTTAAGGTCGGATTTGAATAATTTTAGTATGGATGGACTTGTTATTGAATGGGTATTTGGATTTCTTTTAAGTTTTATCGGGTTTCGATACGTGGGCCCGGGGTTAAATTTTTTAGTTGACTTTTTTATTTTCTTTAAAGATTGTAACTTTATTATTCGGAATAGTTTCCTGTGGTTTGTATTTATGGTATAAAGTTATTTTGTCTAGATTCGAGCCGTTCGGAGTTGGATAATCGCAGAAAAGGCTTACTAGTAGATTGAGTTAGCGTGTTTTGAGGTAAGTGTCTTTCCTAACTTTGTGTGGGGAAATTTCCCCTTATGATTGGTGTTGTTTTGTGTTATTTATAGTAATTGAAATCCGTGTACTCAAGGTGACGAGTGGGTATACAGACTTAATGTGGTAATTGACCGGTTAAAGTTATGTAGATTCTTTTCATGCCTTTAATTGAATTGTCATAACATGTTATCTTCATCATCGTTAATCTATCCTTACATGATTTACTTGACATTGTAAATACATGTCGCATCTCTTACTTGTTATTTGCCTTTACATGCTTAGTTGAAGTTTTTATTCTCTCATTTCCTTGTTAAATATTTAAATGTTGAGTTACCTTACTTGAAGTTGTTATTTCTTGGAATATATTATTGTTTAATTATGGTGTTGAAGTTATAAAGGTCGCGATTCACATTCAGGCAAAAGTTGTAAATTATTGAAATACCATTCTTGTTGAGATATTCACTTCCGGTTACTATTGTTGAGGCTCTTGTACATATTGTGGTTGAGCCATGGGCTATTTATTGTGGAAACATTATTGTTGTTGACTTTTTGACAAGTTGTGGTTTTGGACACTTGGGTGCGATTTGTGATATTTTATGATATTGATAAGCATGCGGTGGTATAAGGATTGGGGTTGATACGCATGCGGTGAGAAAAGGTGAGCTTGATACGCGTGTTGCTAATAGGGGAACTATGTGAAGCCACATGGTTTAATAAGGTGGGCTAAAATACGGGTAGCTATTTCAGAAAAATAATTTTCAAAACTAAATACAAGGCTCCTGCGGTGGTATAAGGAAAGATTGTGATTTGATTTGTGAAATAAGGCTACGAGGCGGTACCTCGGTAGTGATTCTTGTTGATACATTTCATTTACATCACTTGTGTTTTATTTACATCGTTTCCTTGGCATTCTTATTATGTGTTTTTCTTCTGTGATGTCTTAATTGCCTTAATTACAGTGTAGTTATTCTTGTTATATTTCTTCATTGTATCGTTCCCATTGTTTCCATTTTTATGTTGTACTATACCTGTTCAGTTTCTTTATTTATTCAGTAGGTGTCTTGACCTGACCTCGTCACTACTCTATCTAGGTTAAGCTTGATACTTACTGGGTACCATTGTGGTGTACTCATACTACGCTTCTACACATCGTTTTGTGTAGATCCAGGTACTTCATACCAGCCTAGTCATCCTTGAGTTGAGCATGGATCGGAGACTTCATGATATATCTATCGGCGTCCACAGGCCTCGGAGTCACCCTCTATCGAGTTTCCATTTCATTCTCCTATTATAGATTATGTTGTATAGGAATGTTTCAGTATACTCGTGTAGAGCTTGTGACTCGGTCTCACCAGATTTTGAGAGTTATAATAAGTTGTATTATGGAGTCCTTTTTATGATAGCTGTTGGTTTAATTGAGAGTTATTATTATTTCTGTCAATTCTTCATGCATGTTAGGCTTACCTAGTATTAGAGACTAGGTGCCATCACGACATCCTACGGAGAGAGTTTGGGGTCGTGACAGGTAATCTACCCAAAAATACTTTGGAAATATGACACTCAAAGACGAAGCACAAACCCCTTCATCAAATCCCCCGCTTCGTACTTCCCGTTCTTGATTGTTCTCAAAGTATAAGTATAGTAAAATATTAGTTAGATATCTTCATTTGTACCTATGCATTTAGCTTATGTTCACTAGCATATGTTATATTAGCTACACTTTAGAATATCGTGCTAAGTTAATTATCGAGTTAGTTGTTTAAATGTTTGTAACGTAGTAAATAACTCAAGTAGCTTGCCACTTGCAAATACATAAAATCGGCTCTAACTTAATTCATGAAAATATTAGATTTTTTCATTATCATACTTCATCATATTCTCACATTATATATCTTGCACCAATTGCTTTGTGAATAATTATTCATCAACTAATATTATAATAGACTAATTGTTTTAGATTAATTCTT
Organism: Nicotiana tomentosiformis; assembly: GCF_000390325.3. Classification (NCBI taxonomy): domain Eukaryota; kingdom Viridiplantae; phylum Streptophyta; class Magnoliopsida; order Solanales; family Solanaceae; genus Nicotiana; species Nicotiana tomentosiformis. The sequence continues at coordinate 64,715,190 of NC_090816.1, forward strand.
TCAAATCTTAGAATATTTTGTTACATATACATTTTTGTGATGTAATCCTTTATACTCTTTCATGTTAATATTTTTATTTCTTAGTTTCTTTTAGTCAAATTTTTTATGTGTAAATAATTATTCTTTTCTTTTCATTCCACTCTTTAGTGCAAGTTCTCTCATACTTGTCACCCATTTTAAACTTTTATCTTCAATCACAAGTCAGTTCTTTTAAGCTTATTTTTGTGAAAATTCAAATTGTTTAAACACTTTGAGATAATATGCATTCTTCGAGTACAATTCATTTCATACTATTGAATTCACACTAAAAACACGATTCTTTAATACATATTTTCTTACTCTTTTCCATACTTCTTTTTGCTGTATATTTTTGTCAAATATCTAACCATTCTTTATCTAGAATTCACTTCCACGTTTAGCTTATCGTTTTGGAATACGACTCTTTTGTACACTTTACATATATTTCATATTAGTCTATATACTTTAATCATTTGAATTAAAAAACACACAAACACTTGCATGCTTTATCCGCACATAATTCACTACATATTTAATTATCATCGTTTTTGTATACGTTAATCATTCTCTTATTCTTTGCAAAAGTTTTGAGTATTTATTAGTTATCTTTAACCCCTCAAGTAATTGATCGAGTCCAACAGAACCACATTTTGTGGATCTTGATAATTTGAGTCCTTACCTAGAATCTCAATAATTTTGCAGACAATAATCAAAATGTATATTACACAATATAAGTATAGGTGTCCTAGTGTACCCAAACACTAGGTGGCGGCTCTAAACTCTAAATAACCTTATAGAGTACTATAAGTTGTATATTATTTTGACAAGTGAAAAATAGGGTGTAATAATATAGCGACTCTGCTGGGGATATGCGACATCTGCAGCTGAACAAAATATGACTTAGACGGGATTTTTGGTTCATTCTTCAAATTTTCAAAACCTAAAACCTTAGAGGCGATTTTTCCAAGACTCCTTCTTCCCCAAATCATTGGTAAGTGGTTGTAACCTATTTCCTTTCAATCTTTCACTATATTTCACAAGTTTTCAACCAAAAATCTAAGGTTTTCATGGTGGAATTGGGGGGTTTTTGGGTAGAAACTAGGGAATTGGTAAATTTGGGATTTAGACTTAAAATTGAGGTCGGATTCTAAAATAAATTATATAACAGAGCTCGGGGATGAATGGGTAATCGGGTTTTGGTCCGAATTTCCGGTTTGGACCAAGCGGGCTCGGTAATTGACTTTTGTTGACTTTTTCAATAATGACTTAAGTTGAATCTTTTGCAATCGTGGGTGATTCCTAAGGCTTATTTTGAATCATTTGGTTGGTAATTTACTAGATATTGTTGGTTCAGAGGCTGGTTTGAAAGGCAAAGTTGTGGTTGAGCTTTGAGTGGTCTTTCTAGCGAAGTGTTGTGTCTGACCTTGACTTGAGGGAATTAGGAACCCTCGGACTATTCGCTATGTGAATTTCATGTGAGCGGCGTATATGTGAGGTGACGAGTGCTTATGCGCCGCCGAATTATCTATTTTTCCCTGTTTCCCCGTTCTTCTTCTATTATCTCTTTCCCTGTCTTAGTTGTTATATGCTCTAAATGTGTTTCCATGCCTAATTGTTTCTTGTAGTCATTGTTTCCTCATGTTCATGATATTAGTTCTTTCCATAGTTTCATACTCTCCTACTATTTGCTCAAGTTGTTGGTTTATCTATACCTGGTAGCTGTAAATTCTTGATTGGTTTCGCTGTGTAGTATTACTTATTCAGATTATCATATTGTACAAGATTTTCTATTTGTTCAGTTTGGTGTCTTGGAATTGTAAAGGGTTTTTCTATGATTTGAATTGTGAGTTTTACTGTGCTTATTGAGTACGTGATATTGATATGGTGGGATCGGGTTGCACGTCGCAACAAGTGAAATAAGGGTGATATGTTGAGGTGGAACAAGGATGAATTTGTACTATACAGTGGGATCGGGTTACACACCGCAACAGGTGGAATAAGGGTGAATTAGTACTATACGGTGTGATCGGGTTGCACGCCGCAACAAGTGGAATAAGGGTAGATTGACATGGCAAAATAAAGGTGAATTATGATACTGATATTAACATATGGTGGGATCAGGTTGCACGCCGTAACATATATATATTATTTACTTTTGTTAATATCTTTACGGTGAAATAAGGGAGGAATTTGTGTCGTCTGGAGGGATCGGGTTGCGCGCCGCAACAACCTATATGTTTCCATTTCTTGAGCTGTGCTGGTTTTTTTGGTATTTGCATCTGAATTATTAAAGATTGGTAATTCTGGATGACACTGGTTTATTCTTGCGGCTGTGGTTATTATTTTCAGTTGTCTATTTAGTTCTGTTCAGTATTCCTATTTTCTATCATTATTATATACTGCGTTCAGGTTGTAGTGTAGGTGATCCGCCTTAGCCTCGTCACTACTTCGTCGAGGTTAGGCTCGGCACTTACCAGTGCATGGGGTCGGTTATACTAATACTACACTCTACATATTGCGCAGATTTTGGAGACGGTCCCAGCGGCAGCTACTAGTGAGCTCGGATTGGATAGCCTGCAGAGACTTGAGGTACAGCTGCTCAGCACCCGCAGCTCGTGAAGTCCCCGTCTTTATTTTTATTTAGCCGTGTATTTTCAATCAGACAGCTTTGTATTTATTTTAGACCCTTGTATGTATTACTCTAGCAGCTCGTGCACTTGTGATACCGGGTTCAGGGATTTGTAGTAGATGTTTTTTTATGGTTTTAGCTTCCGCATTTATATTTGGATTATTGCAGTAAAATCAGTTCTTCTTCATTAATTTAATTTAAATTGTTAATAATGATAAATTGTTTAATAATGATAAATTGTTTTAATGTTGGCTTGCCTAGCAAGTGAAATGTTAGGCACCATCATGAGAGTTGGTATCAGAGCATTAGGTTACGTAGGTCTCACGAGTCACGAGCAAACTTAGTAGAGTCTGGAGGATCGGTTCGGAGACATCTGTACTTATCTTCCGGAGGCTATGGAGTTAGGAACAGTTTCACTTCTATTTTTCTCTATCGTGCGATTTTATTCTATCATTGCTGATTGGACCCTTCTATTTTGTTCTCTCACAAATGGCGAGAATGCGTACCACATCTTCAGCTGAGCAGCAGCCAGAGCCCCCAGTGGCAACTCCTACGAGGGGCAGAGGTCGAGGCCGAGGTCGTGCCAGAGGCCGAGGCAGGGGAAGAGCTCAGCCTAGAGCTCGAGAAGTAGCACCAGTGGTGGAGCCTCTAGTAGAGTTTGATGAGGAGGTTCTAGCCTAGGCTGTGCCTGTCGGACAAGCTCAGGTCCCGTAGGGGTTCATTGCAACCCTAGTTCACCAGGATGCTTTGGTCCGTTTGGTGGGACTTATGGAGAGTGTAGCCCAGACTGGCGCATTCCCCATGGCACCAGCCATCTCTCAGGCTGGACGAGGAGCACAGACTCCTACTACTCACACTCCAGAGCAGATGGCTCCCCAGTATCAGACTCCAACAGCTCATCCAGTCGGAGTAGTTCCGCCGGTTATTGCGGCACAAGTCGGTGATGGGTCAGCTATGCCTTTCTGCGGCTTTATGGAGATTGGACATATTTACCAAGCTCTTCCTAGTTCACTTTAGTAGTGCTCCTTTAGAGGATCCCTAGGAGTATCTTGAAAGTTGTCATGAGGTGCTACGGAACATGGGTATAGTGGAGACCAATGGGGACGATTTTGCTGCATTTCAGATGCCAGGTTCCACCAAGAAATGGTGGAGAGATTATTTATTGACCAGACCAGCTGAATCGCCTGCTCTTACTTGGGACAATTTCTCTCAGCTCTTCCTAGAGAAGTTTCATCCTATCATATTGAGAGAGGAGCATCGTCGTCAGTTCGAGCATCTCTGGCAGGGAAGTATGACTGTTACTCAGTGCGAGACCCGTTTTGTGGATTTGGCCTGTCATGCTCTTCTTCTGCTTCCTACCGAGAGAGAGAGAGGGTGAGGAGGTTTATTGACGGACTTGCTCAGCCTATCAGATTGCAGATGGGTAATGAGACTGGGTGTGAGATTTCTTTTCAGGCGGCTACCAATGTCGCCAGGCGAGTCGAGATGGTTCTTGCTCAGGCAGGTCAGGAGACCTCGTCATTCCCGTGGGTTCAACGGTGCCTCATCTGGAGGCAGGGGTACTTTTGGTAGAGGCCATCCTCCTAGGCCGTTTCATTTAGTGCTTCAGGGAGTCGTGGTCCTTATGTGCCTGATTCTGGACAGCCAGCCTACAGTGCACCACAAGCTCCTATCAGTGCACCCCTATTCAGAGTTACTACTGTGGTCATCCAGCCCGTTTGGGTCAGTCTCAGTTTCCACCGCCACAGTACCAGGATGGATGTTTTAAGTGTGGTGGTTGTGGCACAGGAGGATCTGTCCGATATTATTGGGAGTCACACCACAACATCAGGGTTCTCGTGTCATGTTTCCGGCACTAGTGGCTGCACCACCTGCTCAGCCAGCCAGAGGCAGGGATCAGGTAGCTAGAGGTAGAAGCCAAATTGTTAGAGGTGGAGGTCATTCCATTAGAGGTGGAGGCCAGCCAGCTAGAGGTCGTCCTAGGCACGAGGTTCAGAGTGGTGGGGCCCATCCCCGATGTTATGCTTTTCCAGCCAGGCCTGAGGCTGAGCCGTCTGACACTGTTATCACAGGTACTATTTTATTTTGCAGTAAAGATACTTTAGTTCTATTTGATCCGGGTTCTACTTACTCCTATGTGTCATCCTATTTTGCTTTATATTTGGTTGTGCCCCTAGATTCTTTGAGTGCTCCTATGTATGTGTCCACACATATGGGGGATGCCATTGTTGTAGATTGTGTTTATAGTTCGTGTGTGGTCACCATTGGGAGTCTTAAGACTAGTGTAGATCTTCTACTTCTCGATATGGTTGATTTTGATGTTATCTTGGGTATGGATTGGCGGTCACCTTATCATGCTATATTGGATTGTCATGCCAAGATAGTGACCTTAGCCTTGCTGGGGTTTCCTCGATTAGAGTAGAGGTGGACTCTTGGCCATTCTACCAGCAGGGTTATCTCTTATGTGAAGGCTCGGCATATGGTCGAGAAGGGGTGTCTAGCTAATTTGGCTTATGTACGCGATTCTAGTGCGGAGGTTCCTTCCATGGATTCAATGCCAATTGTTCGTGAGTTTCCAGAGATGTTTACTGTAGACCTTCCGGGGATGCCATTCGTCAGGGATATTGATTTTTATATTGACTTGGCTTCGAGACGTCAACCCATCTCTATTCTGCCATACCGCATGTCCTCGCTTGAGTTGAAAGAATTAAAGGAATAGTTGCAAGATTTTCTCGATAAGGGCTTCATTAGACCTAGTGTCTCGCCCTGGGGTGAACCTGTGTTGTTCGTGAAGAAGAAGGATGGATCGATGAGGATGTGTATAGATTATCGGCAGTTGAACAAAGTCACCATCAAGAACAAGTATCCATTGCCGAGGATTGATGATTTATTTGATTAGCTTCAGGGTGCCAAGGTGTTTTCAAAGATTGATTTGAGATCTGGCTACCATCAGTTGAGGATTAGGGCATCCGATATCCCTAAGACAGCTTTTCGGATTCGTTATAGGCATTATGAGTTCCTAGTGATGTCCTTTGGGTTGAAAAATGCCCCAGCAACATTCATGGATTTGATGAACCGAGTGTTCAAGCCTTATTTGGACTCCTTTGTGATTGTGTTTATTAATGATATCTTTATCTACTCCCGCAGTCAAGAGGAGCATGAGCAGTATCTTAGGATTGTGTTTCATACTCTGAGAGACAGCCAGTTATATGCTAAATTTTCAAAGTCCGAGTTTTGGTTGGATTTAGTCGCTTTCTTAGGCCACGTTGTATCAGCAAAGGGCATTCAGGTAGATCCTAAGAAGATTGAGGCAGTTCAGAACTAGCCTAGACCCACTTCAGCCACGGAGATCAGAAGTTTCTTGGTGGGCTATTACCGTCGCTTTATGGAGGAGTTTTCATCTATAGCAGCCCCGTTGACCAGGTTGACCCAGAAGGGTGCCCCATTCAGATGGTCAAATGAGTGTGAGGCGAGCTTTCAGAATCTCAAGACAGCTTTGACTACAGCACAGGTGATGGTGTTGCCCACAGGTTCAGGATCTTATACGGTATATTGTGATGCATCCCGTTTTGGGCTAGGTGTAGTATTGATGCAGGAAGGCAGGGTGATTGATTATGCATCGCGGTAGTTGAAGGTTCACGAGAAGAATTACCATGTCCATGACTTAGAGTTGGCAGCCATTGTCCGTGCGTTGAAGATTTGGAGGCACTATATTTACGGCATGTCGTGTGAGGTTTTCACGGATCATCGGAGCCTTCAGTATTTGTTCAAGTAAAAGGATCTCAATTTGAGGCAGAGGAAGTGGTTGGAGCTATTGAAAGACTATTATATCACCATCTTGTATCATCCCGGAAAGGCCAATGTGGTGGCCGACGCCTTGAGTAGAAAGGCATTGAGTATGGGCAGCCTTGCGTTCATTCCAATCGGTGAGAGGCCGCTTGCATCAGATGTTCAGACTTTGGCCAACCAGTTTGTGAGGTTGGATATTTTAGAGCCCAGCCGTGTTATAGCCTATACAGTCGCTCAGTCTTCTTTGTTTGAGCGTATTAGAGATCGGCAGTATGACGACCCTCATTTGTTAGTCCTTAGGGACACAGTATGGCATAGTGGTGCCAAGCAGGTTACCGTTGGAGATGACGGAGTTTTGAGGATGCAAGGTCGTGTTTGTGTGCCTAATGTGGATGAACTTCGTGAGTTGATTCTTGAAGAGGCCCACATTTCTTGATATTGTATTCATCCGGGCGCCGCCAAAATATATCAGGACCTGCGGATGCATTATTGGTGCAGAAGGATGAAGAAAGATATAGTTGCTCATATAGCTCGGTGTCTAAATTATTATCAAGTAAAGAATGAGCATCAGAGACCTGGTGGTTTGCTTCAGAAGATAGAGATTCCTGAGTGGAAGTGGGAGCGTATCACTATGGATTTCATTGTTGGAATCCCCAGGACTCAGAGAAAGTTCGATGCAGTTTGGGTTATTGTGGATAGGCTGACCAAGTTAGCGCATTTCATTCCTTTGGTAGTTACATATTCTTCAAAGTGGTTGGCAGAGATTTATATCCGCAAGATCGTTCGTATTCACGGTGTGCCCGTGTCTATCATTTCTGATCGAGGTACGCAGTTCACCTTGCACTTGTGGAGGGCAGTACAACATGAGTTGGGCACACGCATTGAGTTGAGCACAATGTTTCATCCTCAGACGGACGGACAGTCCGAGCGCACTATTCAGATATTGGAGGATATTCTCCACGCATGTGTTATAGACTTCGGAGGATTATGGGATCAGTTCTTGCCCCTTTCAGAGTTTGCCTACAACAACAACTACCAGTCGAGCCTTTAGATGGTTCCCTATGAGGCATTATATGGTAGACGGTGTCGATCGCCGGTTGGATGGTTTGAGCCGGGGGAGGATCGGTTATTGGGTATAGATTTGGTACAAGATGCCTTGGATAAGGTTAAGATTATCCAGGATCGACTTCGCACAGCTCAGTCCAGGCAGAAGAGTTATACCGATCATAGAGTTCGTGATGTTGCATTCATGGTCGGAGAGAGAGTGTTGCTCTGGATATCACCCATGAAGGGTGTGATGAGGTTCGGAAAGAAGGGCAAGTTGAGCCCTCATTATATCGGACCTTTCGAGATTCTTGAGAGAGTGGGAGAGGTGGCTTACAGGCTTGCATTGCCACCGGTATTATCAGCAGTTCACCCGGTATTCCATGTGTCCATGCTTCAGAAGTATCACGGCGATCCGTCCCATGTGTTAGATTTCAGCTCTGTCCAGTTGGACAAGGATTTGAGGAGCTGGTGGCTATTCTAGCACGACAGGTTCGCTAGTTGAGATCGAAGAGTTATCCTTCAGTCCGAGTGCCGTGAAGAGGTCAGTCCGTTGAAGCAGCTACTTGGGAGTCCGAGTCGGACATGCGGAGTAGATATCCCCACCTTTTCACCAGTTCAGGTACTTTTCTATGTCCGTTCGAGGATGAACGGTTATTTTAGAGGTGGAGAATGTGATGACCCGATAGGGTATCTTATGTTTTGAAACCTAATTCTGTGATCTGAAGCTTAAAAAATATCATTTTTACCTCCTCGATTTGCGTGCGCAGTCCGGGCGTGTTTTCAGAAAGCTTTTATGTTTAAAACTAATAAAAATAAGAATTTTTACCTTAGAAATTCATTTGAGTTGACTTTGGTCAATATTTTGAGCAAACAGACCCAGATTAGTGTTTTGACGGTTCTAGTGGGTCCGTATCGTGATTTGGGACTTGGGCGTAAACCCGGAATCGAATTCGCAAGTCCCTAGCCGGAGATATCGGACTTTGTTGAAATTTGAAAGCTAAACGCTTAAAGAATTTGAAATTTTTGACATATAGTTGACTTTTTGGATATCAGGTCCGTATTTTGGTTCTGGAACCCGGTATAGGTCCAATGCCATATTTATGACTTATCTGTCAAATTTGGTGAAAAATGGAGTTGGTTTGACGTGATTCGGACGTCTGGTTGTGAAAATAGAAGTTTCAAAGTTTTCTTAAAAATTACATTTGATTTGGTGTTCAATTCGTAGTTCTAGGTGTTATTTTTGCAATTTGATCACGCGAGCAAGTTCGTATGATGTTTTTAGACTTGTGTGCACTTTTGGTCTAGAGCCCCGAGGGCTCGGGTGAGTTTCGGATAGGCTACGGAGTGAAAATAGGACTTAGAACATTGTTGGTATTTCCAGTTCTGGTGCAGGCTTCTGGTATCGCATTTGCGATACCAGGCATCGCATTTGCGACCTCTGAGGGGTTCACATTTGTGAGCTACTCATCGCAAATGTGAAGAGTAGCTGGGCCACCTTATGTTCGCATTTGCAATACAAAGTTCGCATTTGCGATGGGAGCTGGGAGGGGGATTCTTGGCATTTGCGATCACTGAGTCGCATTTGCGATCTAGCCAGAGTTCGCATTTGCGAACTATTCTTTACATTTTCAAAGAAAGCAGAGGTGTGATGGTTCTCGCATTTGCGATGAATTCTTCGCATATGCGATCCCCAGGTCGCAAATGCGACATCTGCAGCTGAAAAAAATATGACTTAGATGGGATTTTTAGTTCATTCTTCAAATTTTCAAAACCTAAAACCTTAGAGGTGATTTTTAAAAGTCTCCTTCTTCCCCAAATCATTGGTAAGTGGTTCTAACCTATTTCCTTTCAATCTTTCTCTACATTTCACAAGTTTTCAACTAAAATCTAAGGTTTTCATGGTGGAATTGGGGGTTTTTGGGTAGAAACTAGGGATTTTGTAAATTGGGGATTTAGACCTCAAATTGAGGTCGGATTCCAAAACAAATTAAATAACCGGGCTCGGGGTGAATGGGTAATTGGGTTTTGGTCCGAATTTCGGGTTTGGACCAAGCGGGCCCGGGAGTTGACTTTTGTTGACTTTTTCAATAATGACTTAAGTTGAATCTTTTGCAATCGTGGGTGATTCCTAAGGCTTATTTTGAATCATTTGGTTAGTAATTTGCTAAATATTGTTGGTTCGGAGGCTGGTTTGAAAGGCAAAGTTGTGGTTGAGCTTTGAGTGGTCTTTCGAGCGAGGTAAGTATTGTGTCTAACGTTGACTTGAGGCAATTAGGAACCCTCGGACTATTTTCTATGTGAATTTCATGTGAGCGGCGTATATGTGAGGTGACGAGTGCTTATGCGCCACCGAATTATCTATTTTTCCCTATTTCCCCATTCTTCTTATATTATCTCTTTCCCTGTCTTAGTTGCTATATGCTCTAAATGTGTTTCCTTGCCTAATTGCTACTTGTAGTCACTGTTTCTACATGTTCATGATATTAGTTCTTTCCATAGTTTCATACTCTCCTACTATTTTCTCAAGTTGTTGGTTTATCTATACCTGGTAGTTGAAAATTCAGGATTGGTCTCGTTGTGTAGTATTACTTATTCGGATTATCATATTGTACAAGGTTTTCTATTTGTTCAGTTTGGTGTCTTGGAATTGTAAAGGTGTTTTCTATGATTTGAATTATGAGTTTTACTGTGCTTATTGAGTACGTGATATTGATATGGTGGGATCGGGTTGCATGCCACAACAGGTGAAATAAGGGTGATATGTTGCGGTGGAATAGGGGTGAATTTGTACTATACGGTGGGATCGGGTTGCACGCAGCAACAAGTGCAATAAGGGTGAATTTGTACTATACGGTGGGATCGGGTTGCACGCCGCAACAGGTGGAATAAGGGTGGATTGACATGGTGAAATAATGGTGAATTATGATACTGATATTGACATATGGTGGGATCGGGTTGTGTGCCACAACACACACACACACACACACACATATATATATATATATATTATTTACTGTTGTTGATATCATTATGGTGAAATAAGGGAGGAATTTATGTAGTCTGGTGGGATCGGGTTGCGTGCCGCAACAACCTATATGTTTCCATTTCTTGAGATGTGTTCATTTTTTTGGTATTTGTATATGAATTATTAAAGATTGGTGATTATGGACGACACTAATTTATTCTTGAGGTTGTGGTTATTATTTTTAGTTGGCTATTTAATTATGTTCAGTATTCCCATTTTCTGTCATTATTATATACTGCGTTCATGTTGTAGTATAGGTGACCCGGCTTAGCCTCGTCAGTACTTCATCGAGGTTAGGCTCGGCACTTACCAGTACATGGGGTCAGTTGTACTAATACTATACTCTGCACATTGTGTAGATTTTGGAGACAGTCCCACCGGCGGCTACTAAAAAGCTCAGATTGGACAGCCTGCAGAGACTTGAGGTACAACTGCTCAGCGCCCGCAGCTCCTGAAGTCCCTGTTTTTATTTTTATTTAGCTGTGTATTTTCATTCAGACAGCTTTGTATTTATTTCAGACCCTTGTATGTATTATTCTAGCAGCTCGTGCATTTGTGATACCGGGTTCAGGGGTTTGTAGCAGATTTTTTTACGGTTTTAGCTTCCGCATTTATATTTGGATTATTGCAGTTAAATCAGCTCTTCTTCATTAATTGAATTTAAATTGTTAAAAAGGATAAATTGTTATAATATTGGCTTGACTAGCAAGTGAAATATTAGGAGCCAACACAGTCCCGACGGTGGGAATTTTGGATCGTGATATGCAGTTTGCTTTAGGTTGATTAACTGCTATATATCCTTTACTTATTGCATATTCTTTGTCTTGTTAGACATGCTCTATTTGTTATGTATCTCTTAGCTATTACATATACTTTCTGCTTGTTATCCCCCATTAGGTTCCCTTTGTCTGATTATTTTGGTTGACTTGTGTTGAACCTTGAATTTCTTAAATACGCATACTCATTCCGGTCTTTATGACCATCCTTCACACATCCCATTATTTGGACTCGACAATCGTTTTCAAAGATACGTCAATATAGCTTGGAACATCTTCCATTGATTTGATATATTCTTCTCAATCATACCGCTCAATTTCACTAACTTCAGTCATTTAAGACAGTTCCATGCGATATGCTACCATCTATCCCTTATTTGGAAGTTACCAGTCTCCACCCACCCACCTAAGAATTCTCATTCACAACCACTTATTCTCAAAGAAAAATCATCCACTCATGACAACCACGCAAATTCCATATAATTATAGTAGTTGGCCCGAACTACGTTTTTACCTGATTCTTGCCTTGGCACGATACGTAGGAAGCCCTACATAAGGGTTTGGTCTCCCTATTAATTTAAAATAATTTCTTCAGTACTGAAAACTGGGACAGGTTTTTGGAATAGTGTGATCTGCTCTCAACCCAGAAACTTCCGAGAGCGTCAATCAAATTTGACCCAAAATCCAGACATCAAAATGCCATGTCAACCTTACTCCAATCCTCACTCGACTCAAATCCCATAATATGGGTTACAAGTCTTTTCTTCACACGTCTGGATATGGGTCCATGGTGTTCACTCCCACCTGTCAAATGCATGGATTCTATACAAGTCAACCCGTTTTTGTTATAGGGGCAAGTAGCTAGCAAACCTTTGAGGGGCGTCAGGCTTGCACGACACGGACACACAAAGAAGAACAAGAAAAACTTCGAGTCCACACAAATCGACCCCCCTCCAATCTAAGAATTTTTGGATGTAGGAGGGACAACATTATCTCTAGAACCATAACGGAACACTAACATCAAGTTTCCATCTACCATCAACTACATCACTGGCTACACGGCCTAAATCTGCACCCTCTTAATTCTGTAATATTGTTTGAGAGGAAAACTAATATTTTCTCCTCTGAATTTACAGGTCATCTTGGGACTTCACGGGAGTTAACATATGATGTCAGAGTTTGTGGAGCATCAGTTAGCTAATTAGGGGAGTATTGGTTTTGCAATCACATTTCTCAACTCCATCATTTTTCAATACTTTGCTGCTTTCACCACTTTTCTATATTTTGATAGGAAAATGGTTCCAGGTTATCCATCTGGGACGATCATCAAATGGTTCCCATGGACAGCCGGGAGGTTCATCATCCTGGGGCTGCATGGGAAATAACATCCAACATCAGATTTTGCAGAACATCAAACATACAATCATGGGAGTATTAGTTATACAATCACACTTCTCGAATCCCTCATTTTAATGACTTCCCTACTTTTATAAATTTCTATATTTTGAAAGGATAATTGTCCCGGCTAACAGCCAGGGACGATCACAAAATGGTTCTTGAGGACTATTGGAAGGTCGCAACAAGACATCCCTGCAGTCAAGTAGGAGAAAACTGTAACGTCTCTCGCAAACAATCAGGGGCATCAAAGTAATTATTCGAAAGAGAAACTTGTAATGACCTGACCGATCGTTTTGAGCTCTAGCACGTCGTTCAGCAGTTTGTTGCCTTGTGGTCGGAGTTGATTTGAAAGAATAACTCTCAATTCAGAAGCTTTAAGTTGGAAAAGTTTACCAACGATTGACTATTGAGTAAATGATGTCATAATCAGGATGTGAAGGTTTCAATAGGTTCATATGATGATTTTGGACTTGGGCGTATGTTTGGATCGAGTTCGGGTGGACCAGGAGCGTTTCGACGCTTATTGTGGAAAGTGGGCATTTTGAAGGTTTTAAAATTTCCTAAGTTGTATTTGAAGTGGAATTTTATGTTATCAATGTCCATTTGGAATTTCGAGCTTTGTAATATGTTCGGGATGTCTATAGGTGATTCGGATGCGTTCAGCAAAGTTTGATAGTTAAAAGAAAGATTTTGATCATCGATTTGTGGTTTCGATGTTATTCATGGCGTTTTGAGCCTTTGGATAAGTTTGAATGAGGTATTAGGACTTGTTGGTATTATTGGATGGGGTCCCGTGGGCCTCGGGTGTGTTTCGGGATGGTTTTGGATCATTTCTCTATGTTTTGCAGCTGCCGGTTTCTGGTGTGTTTGGTATGCATCGCGATTGCGGAAGCAGGGACACGATCGTGAAAAATTAAGTGGACTGGAAGGGACTTTGATCTTTGCAATCGCGAAGGGGTGTATCGTTCACGGAGCTAGATCAGGATGTATTTCGCGTTCACATGGGGATGGTCGCGAACGCGCTGAGTTTGAGGGGTTGTCTTGGGTTTGGACGGTTGTTCATCGCGATCGCATGGCTTGGTCGCGATCGTGTAAGGGATTTTCTGAGTAATTTAAAACACTGCCGAGGTGAACGGTCTGGTCCCATAAGAGTAGAGAAAATTACATTGCTCGCGGAAGTACATGCGAGTCGAGAAGACACGGATCCATAATTAATCAAACATTTTCCTTTTTTTTTCAAAGTAAGAGGCTAAATCATTATCTTTATTCTAATCCTCAAATTCAGTCATAATCAAGGAAATCAATATACATGATAAATTCAAATAGCACAACTAAGGCATGATGTGAATCTAAGTCTACCTGGAAATAACATGAATATAGCTACGTAAGGACTCTCGTCACCTCGTGCGTACGTAGCTCCCCACAACAAGTAGCACACAACAATTAATACACCTAAGGGTATAAATTCCCTCTTACCAGGTTAGGCAAGAGACTTTCCTCGCTTCCAAGTCTACTATCCGGCTCTTTAACCTCACTCAAACTTCTCAAACAAAGTCGAGCAATCCGAAGCAAATCAAAAGTCGTATAAACTAATTAATTCGTGCTTAAAAGTTCGTAATTGAACTGCTAGAGTAATTACCCAACCCACGTGCCCGGATTCCAGAAATTTTTGTCAATAAATGTTACCCATAACCTCACAAATACAAATATATAATTTATACTCAATTCCATAATCATTTTCGTGGTCTAATCCTATTTTTATTAAAACCTAGATTTTTCAACAAAATACTAAAATTCCTTTAATTTTCATGTTAAAATCTACCCATAATTCATATATTAAACACACATTATGTAGAATACACTTACCTCAAGATGCTAGGTGAAAATCCCTATCAAAAAAGCTCCAAAATCGGCCAAGAGATGCGTGAAATGAAAGAAATGGCCTAAGTCCCGTTTTTAATTAAAACATTACCCAGGCCTGCCTTCTTCGCAATCACGAATAAGCCCTCGCGATCGTGAAGGAAAAGTTGCGCAAGACCTTGAAAACCTTCAACGCGATCACTAGAAGACCCACGCAACCACGTAGCATAGACCCCGCCAACCATCACGAATGCAAATGGCATTTGACTTGCCCAGCCCCCAGGCCAAGGCCTTCTACGCGAACCATCTCACGCAAACGCGATGGCCAGTGGCCCAAAGTATTGTGATCACAAGTTCCTATGCACGAACACATAGAATGGAATCTCCCCAGCCCAATTCCATCATCGCGAATGAGTGGCCTTCTCCGCATTCAATAAGAAGGAAACCAGAACAGCAGATAGCAGAAATTTGAACAGCTCGAGCTCACCCGAGCCACCCGGGACCCTGTCCAACTGCACCAACAAGTCCATAAACATAATACGAACCTGCTCGAACCCTCAGAACATGTAAAATAACATCAAAACTAAGAATCACACCCCAAAACAAAATTGATCAACTTATGAACTTCAAACTTCTTCAACTAGCTCTGAATACGTCAAATCTTTCTTAGACAATTCGGAATGACACAAAATATTGCGTACAGGTCAAAAATAACCATACAGAGCTATACCCAGGCTCAGAATCCCAAACGTACCTCGATTACACCAAAGTCTACTTCAAACCAAATTTAAAGAACTTGAAAACCTTCAATGTGCCAACTTTAAATATTAAGCGTTGAAACGCTCCCGGATCACCCGAAACCCGATCTGAAGTCACGCCGATGTCCAAAATCATCATACGAACCTGTTGGAACCATCAAATCCCAGTTCATAGGTCGATTACTAAAATTGTTGACTCAAGTCAAACTTGTCCATCTTAGGCCACTATTAATGTGTCACGCCCCAACAAAGGGAGGCGTGGCTGACACCCGGTGTCGTACTGGCCCAAGCGAACCACTTTGTAACTCATGATCGTTCAACAAAAACTAGAACATACATAGGCCGACTTCGATGAACTAATTCTTTTTGTAACTATCATGGGCAAACATAGCCACAACTCGTATTGTGTAACTGTAAGTGGGCAAATATTGTATCAGCGAGCCATCGTACTAAAAATAATAATACACACGGGCCGTTAAGGCCTCTAACATGTTGTATATATGGAACCTGTGTCTACAAAGCCTCTAAGAGTATCTAACATCAAAATATAGTCAGGACAGGACACTGACCTACCCATAAGTATATATATACATAGGACTGTCTGATAACCTCTAGACTCATCTGTACTCTGGATGAAATGGAGCTTTGCCAATCCTCAGCTGGATATTAATTCTGTCAATGATAAGAGCCCGTCAAACTGGATA
Organism: Nicotiana tomentosiformis; assembly: GCF_000390325.3. Classification (NCBI taxonomy): domain Eukaryota; kingdom Viridiplantae; phylum Streptophyta; class Magnoliopsida; order Solanales; family Solanaceae; genus Nicotiana; species Nicotiana tomentosiformis. The sequence goes on from NC_090816.1 coordinate 64,731,194, forward strand.
CATGAACTTGCATGCATGCATGCAGTGCCCCAACGATGGGACATTAGTACAGAGGAATGCACTATGTACGTAAGGAAGATAACATATGAATAATGTAATTGAAACTGAACAGACATGTATAGATGATATACTGAAAGAAATCTGGAGGGTCAATGAGATCTGGGAATCATACTTACCTTATTCTGACTCGTAACGTATCTAAGTATTGAATTATCAAACTTACCTTACAAAGGATGTAGACTGTAAAGGGAAGGCTCCATTGGTCGAGAAAATCTAATGTCGTATATACATCTAATTTGTGTCACGATATACTTGAACTTATTCCTATATGCTATCTGTATTGGAAATCATTATTTTATTGAACTTCATCTATAACATTCTTCTAGATATTATACCTTATATCTAAATACTTACCTCAGACATATCACACAACTCTAGGGCTTCACTGAAACATAAAAGTGGCACTTACACATTTCATAAGAGACCGTTCGTAAGGCTCACTCATAAATGAATAACTAGTGGCTCATACGCATAACGTAGTAGACCATTTGTATGGCTTATAATACTGAGGTTTGGCTATGCGTGCAACTGAGACCATCCTTAACCAACCTTCATTATGCACCTATGCGTTCATAGACTATCCATAGGGCTTCACCGTACACCTACGTGTTCATAGACCGTCCGTAGGGATCATGTATTATACCGTTCAATTCATATCACTCATGCAGACATCATTCAATCATCAATAGATAAACTCGTATTCATAAACATACAAGTTCGTGACTAACTCTCTACAATAACCAATCCTTATTCCTTAGACACTTTCTATGTCCTCCTTCATATTCTATATTATTTAGCCATAAAGAATGTTGTAACTATTTTTAAATCGTACTTCTATCCTTATTTCACAATACGGCTCATTTCTGGAGATTACATGATTCTTTCTACTTATAGCTATGTAATATTCTTAGCTTGTGAGGCTACACGTTATACATATGTATATCCATTCATCAATACGTAACAAGAGTTGCAGGATTTACGCTCTATCAACTTATATTCTTATTGCTAAACTTATCATATTCTATAATTTATGACTCCATAGGTAACATATATCCTCTCTTAACATCACCCTCATATATAATCAACCTTATTTAACTTGAGAGCAATGGAACTACCTTCGTGGATCTTTATCAATTTTGTGAACACAAACGTGTAAGTATTGGAAGTCATGAAATTATTTAGGTCAAATCATTCTTATTTTTCTGGAAAATATACATTATGCTACCTTGTTGAACTATTTGTATATAACTATCCCTGATTATACAGATACTATATTGCTTCTGATTCGTCAGACCATTCGTACGTAATGTTTAATTAACATCTAGACGTCTTGTTACATATAAAAGACAAGGACCTTTCAGAAGGCTCTATTACTCCTTAAGAATACATGAAACTGCAATCAACATAAATAATTTCAACATTTGTATGACTATACTCATGAACGACCCTTAATTGTCAGTATAGTACATATACAAAGCCTCGTCCCCTTGAATTCCTTATAAGGGCAACATAACTTACAGAATCATACCAAAGAAAAGAAAGGAAGACCTTACATACCTCAAAATATCCCATCCAATTCTCAAGCTAACTTAACTTGTAACTCCTATATCTACAATCAATGAACAATACTTTCGTCACAATACAAATGCCATAGCTTATCGCAATTGAACGACACACTTTATTCTACGATAAAATGGACATCACCTCCCCTGTTTATATGACTTCCCACAAGTTACAACAACCAACAATAGCCCAAACAACATCAACAATACTCATAATAAGCCTTTCAAAATAGTTTAACAATCTCGACGAGCGGCAAACACGGTTTGTGACTACACAACCATAGTTTTAAACCCCTTCTTCCTTCCAGTATTTATCAACAATATTATCCGCCACATATTCAATTATCTGTATTAATTTTTAGCCACAATACAACTTTAAAACGACCCCATAACATCTAAGAAGTTCAGCAACTCAAAATTTATTTTTCAGATTACTAGAACACGTTTCCAACATGTCTTTTCTTTCAAATCAATCAACACAACCAATAGTATATAATTAAGACTCTTCTCATATAAAGCAGCCATGAATTCAACTTTAAAATATGTTCACAACCAGCAAACAACGACACAACCACAAACAACATACTACTCTTTCGAAACTGGCAAATTCTAGTCTTTATGATCGAGCTACAACTCGTAGAAGTTTAGATAAGAGAAGAGAAGCATAAACTTACCTTGTACTGATTAGAACACATGAAACCTAGCCCTTCTACACCCAAAACCAGTCCCCCAACACAGCTACAAGAAGGAGAAAGGGAAACTAGCAAGGTGTCCAAGTTTTTCGGCACTAGAATCACTTTGTATCACCCGAAATTACCTAGGGTTTGTGTGGGATATTTGGGGGAGGAGTTGTAGGGGTATAATCTGATGTTCTTGGCTGAAAGATATGTGAAATAAATGGGTTAATTAATCCCTTAAATGTTCCCTTGGTCGCCCCTTTTTGGGGATTTTTTTGGTCCCTTCATTTGGGCAAGTAGGTGATGCACCTACATGTCACCTAGCAGTCTATACAGTCTTGCGAAAATACTAATATCTCTTTACTCCAACATCGATTCTATTATTGTGGACTATGTGTATCAGTCGTGTTTAGTTGTTATTGGTGGTTTTGAGACTAGAGCGGATTTATTGTTACTTAATATGGTATACTTTGATGTTATCTTGGGCATGTACTGGTTGTCACCCTATCATGCTATTCTAGATTGTCATGCCAAGGCTGTTATGCTGGCTATGCCAGGTTTACCACGGTTAAAGTTGAGGGGTGCATTAGATTATGTTCATAGCAGAGTTGTATCATTTCTAAAGGCTCAGCGGATGGTTGAGAAGGGTGTGATGCTTATCTAGCCTTTGTGAGAGATGTCAGTGTTGATACTCCTACCATTTAGTCAGTTCTGGTAGTGAGAGACTTTCCAGATGTATTTTCAATGGATCTTCTGGGCATGCCACCAGATAAGGATCTCGATTTTGGTATCCACTTGTTGTCAGGCACTCAGTCCATTTCTATTCCACCATATCGTATGGCCCCAGCGGAGCTGAAGGAGCTAAAGGAGCAGTTGTAGGAGTTGCTTGATAAGGGCTTCATTCAGCCTAGCGTGTCACCGTGGGGTGCTCCAGTCTAATTTGTGAAGAAGAAGGATGGTTCAATGAGCAAGTGTATTGTTTACCAGCAGTTGAACAAGGTTACAGTGAAGAACATGTATCCATTGCCATGCATTGATGACTTATTTAATCAGCTACATGGTGCCAGAGTGTTCTCAAAGATTGATTTACGGTCAGGTTATCATCAGCTGAAGATTCGTGATCCAGATATTCTGAAGACTGCCTGCCCGGTATGGTCACTACAAGATCCTTGTGATGTAATTGGGCTGACCAACGCCCCAACAACATTTATGCACCTGGTGAATAGTGTATTCCAACCTTATCTTGATTCATTCTTCATTGTGTTTATTGATGACATAGTGGTGTACTCCCACAGTCACGAAGATCATGAGCAGCACTTAAGGATCTTGCTCCAGACCTTGAGAGAGAAAAGGTTGTATGCAAAATTCACAAAGTGTAAATTCTGGCTTGATTTGGTGGCTTTTTGGGTCATGTGGTATCGAGTGAGGGGATCAAGGTACATCCCAAGAAGATTGAAGCAGTACAGAATTGGCCCAGACTGTCTTCAGCTCGGACTTTTTGGGTTGAACAAATGCACTGGAAAGTAAAAGAAAATTTTGGGCAGAAGAAATGCACTTATGCGGCCCACTATGCTGTCACAGAATCACTTTGTGGACCGCGTAATGGTCGTAGAGTGAGATAGTCTTTTGGGCCATTTTTGATGTCATTTTCGCGGTCCATTATGCGACTGCAAAGCCATTTTGTGGGCCGCACTCTGATCGCATATCCAACTTTGCGATTTTTCGAAGGGAGATTCTGCGGTGCATTATGCGACCGCAGAACAGGTCTACGGGCCGCATAATGATCGTAGACCGAGTAAAATTTGCCCAGTTCTGGAGGGGAATTATGTGGCCTATTCTGTGGACCGCATACCCTGTTCCGGAGCTTCATTTTTGGGGTTTTAAACCCGACCCTTTTTCGTTAAAACATATGCCATAGTCCATTCTTGAGCATATTTCTGATATGTTTAGAGTGAGAGAGAGAGTTCTTAGAGTGGGGAAGTAACCTTCAACCTAATATCCAACAATCTTTGCTCAATCCTTGAAGATTAATAAAGAAATCTTCATCCTAAAGGTAAGAATCTATGCCCTAGCTCTTAATTTCGAAAATCTACTAAAAATGGGGGGTAATTAGAAAGTCAAATATTGGGTGTGGGTGTTGTTATCTTGCATGCATGTGTTATCAAAGAATGTGGGAAGGTTATGAGCTAAAAATGGTAAAGAGTGGGTTGTGGGATGATGGAATCCTCCATAAAAGGACCTGGAAACCATAATGCACACCTAGTGTTTGATAAAATGCTCAAATGAGCTAGAACCATGATCATCCTCCTAATTTTTAGTTCAATTTGTTATATTTCTAAAATAAATTGAAGTTGCAAAGAATTCAAGATCATTTTAGAGTTTAAGGAAGCTCAATTGAGGTATGTTGGCTAAACCCCCTTCTTCTTAGAGTCGAATCCCACAGTGTTCATGTAATTGGTGTAAGTCCCAAATTAAGCATTGTAGAATCGGTTGTCCCTAATATGTTTGTGTTGAAGGATGTATTCAATATTTATTCTAAATGCTTCATTATGTCATCTTGCCATTTGTGGATGTGTTCAAAATGTGAAATATGTGTTAGAAATGTTAAGACTTCATGTCAAGATCGAATAAAGGTTGTTATGCCAAATTGTATGAAAAGCCTCTACATGCCTAAGATTCCCAAATTGCTCATATGTGAATTTAATGTGTTGAATGGGAAGCATTATTGTTGTTGTTAATGATATTGATGTTTGAATGTGGAAAGGGAAACTGGAATTATGAAATACGGCCAAGTGCCATGAATGACTTTATAATTGTGGCCACTAGTGCCAATGAATCGAAAGGATATGAAAGAAGTATGATGTGAGATGATTGACTGAAGAAGGTAATGTTTGTATAAGCTATGTAACCTTTCTATAAAACTATCGCATATGGATTCTTGTATCACTTGTTCAGTTAATGTAAAGGTGCTTCTTTCTAAATATATTGTATGTGAGGCCACAATTTGTGTTGTTTTGTATTATGTTACGTCGTTGGATTATGTATATATTGTTAGGATGTGTTTCTGGGGTTCTCTGCAGGTGGATACGCCTAGTTACAGGGAAGACTCTAGCGAAAGTTTTAAAAATTTAGGGACTTAGCCCAATTTTGAAACTACTAGTGAGTGTGAATTAACAGTCGGGCCACATTTGATGCTAACAACAGATTTTGACCCTCATTTGAGGATGAATGATCCTAAGTGGTAGGGAATGTAACGCCCCGTAAGATTTTGCAAAGGAAAAATAATGTTTCATGGTGTCGAACTGGGCTTGCGTGTTTGAGGATTGTATCTTTTTGGGTTGAACAATGCACTGGAAAGTAAAGGAAAAAGTTGGGCAGAAGAAATGTACTTCTGCGGCCCACTATGTGGCCGCAGAATCACTCTACGGACCGCATAATGGTCACAGAGTGAGATAGTCTTTTGGGCCATTTTTTATGTCATTTTCGCGGCCCATTATGTGACCGAAAAACCATTTTACGTGCCGCACTCTGATCGCATATCCAGCTTTGAGATTTTTTGGAGGGAGGTTCTACGGCGTATTATGCGACCGCAAAATTGGTCTGCGGGCCGCATAATGACCGTAGACCGAGTAAGATTTGCCCAGTTCTGGAGGGCAATTATGCGGCCTATTCTGCGGACCGCATAAGCATTATGCGGTTGCATATGCGACCGCATACACTGTTCCGGAGCTTCATTTTTGGGGTTTTAAACCCGACCCTATTTCGTTAAAACATATGCCATAGTCCATTTTTGAGAATATATTTTTGATAATTTTAGAGTGAGAGAGAGAGAGTTCTTAGAGTGGGGAAGTAACATTCAACCTAATATCCAATAATTCTTGCTCAATCCTTGAATATTAACAAAGAACTCTTCATCCTAAAGGTATGAATATATGCCCTAGCTCTTAATTTTTAAAATCTACTAAAAAGGGGGGTAATTAGAAAGACAATTATTGGGTGTGGGTGTAGTTATCTTGCATGCATGTGTTATCAAAGAATGTGGGAAGGTTGTGAGCTAAAAATGGTAAAGAGTGGGTTGTGGGATGATGGAATCCTCCATAAAAGGATCTTGAAACCTTAATGCACACCTAGTGTTTGATAAAATGCTCAAATGAGCTAGAACCATGATCATCCTCCTAATTGTTTGTTCAATTTGTTATATTTCTAAAATAGATTGAAGTTGCTAAGAATTCCAGATCATTTTAGAGTTTATGGAAGCTCAATTGAGGTATGTTGGCTAAACCCGCTTCTTCTTAGAATCGAATCCCACGGTGTTCATATAATTGGTGTAAGTCCCAAATTAATCATTGTAGAATCGGCTATCCCTTATGTGTTTGTGTTGAAGGATGTATGTTCAATATTTATTCTAAATGCTTCATCATGTCATCTTGCCATTTGTGGATGTGTTCAAAATGTGGAATATGTCTTAGAAATGTTAAGACTTCATGTCAAGATCGAATAAAGGTTATTATTCCAAATTGTATGAAAAGCCTCTACGTGCCTAAGATTCCCAAATTGCTCATATGTGAATTTAATGTCTTGAATGGGAAGCCTTATTGTTGTTGTTAATGATAATGATGTTTGAATGTGGAAAGGGAAACTGAAATTATGAAATACGGCCAAGTGCCATGAATGACATTATAATTATGGCCCCTAGTGCCAATGAATTGAAAGGATATGAAACAAGTATGATGTGAAATGATTGACTGAAGAATGTAATGTCTTGGGTGAGACGGCCTAGCCGATCGGGCCGTGATCGGACACCAGGCCGCACACATGGTGGTGACTGTGGTGGAAATTATAATGAAATTATGATTATGGTTGATGTCTTAAATGAGATGACCTAGGCGATCGGGTAGTGATCGGACTCCGTGTAAGAATACAGTGGTATTGTGAATTATGGTATATCGGCACTAAAGATCACCCAACCTAATAACATGGAAATTGACTTGAAAACTTATGTGATCCTTAACTTGATGTTTTAGTATTATTTGAAGCTCTTATTGAATTCTTGACTCCCCCCTTGTATTATTATTCATTCTATTGAGATGGTGTTTAGTTTTACATACTGGTACTATTCAACAGTACTAACGTCCCTTTTGCCGGGGGCGCTGCATCTTTAAATGGATGCAGGTGGTTCCATACAAGGCAGTGTTGATCAGCGATAGTGGTATATCCTTTTTCCAATAGACTTGATGAGCCCCATTTCATCCTGGGTCATGTGTTGTATCTTTTGTTCATATTATTATCACGTTTTGAGGTATAGTCAAGGCCTTGTCGCCGGCACTATCATAACACTCTTTTGTATCTTTTAGAGGCTCCGTAGACACTATGCGGGTTGTACATGGGTTCTAGAAAAGTCAAACAGATTATGTTGTGTTTTGATCTCTTGGTCCACTAGAATCATAAGAATGTGTGTATCTTGAAACTTAAAAATTATGTAACCAATGAGATGATTTAGTATTGTATATATGATCTCCCTATTGTCTAATTAATGAAATCATGTCTTCTCTTTATCATGGGTGAGTTGGGTATAAAGTATCTAATAGGCTTGCTCGACCGGGTTCACTCGGTTAAGCGCCGGTCGCGCTTTCCAAGGTTGGGGCGTGACAAACTTGGTATCAGAGCCTAAGGTTTTAAAGTGTCCTAGGATGTTTTGGAGCCGTGTCTCATAGAGTCCTTATCGGTGTGTTGTCGACCACACTGGATCGTGCGATGAAACTGATTGTGAAACTGTTCCTCCTTTAACTCGTGCATTCCTTTAACTTTAAGTACATGGCACCTAAGAAGAGAGCAAGAACTGGCCAAGGAGCCAATGCTGCCTCAGGAGTGGCAGTTGACCCTTTATTTGGTGATGCGGGTGAATACTCGAGGGGTGAGGATAATCCCCTGACCGCTACACTGCCTGATTCCACTACACCTGACCAGGCTACACTAGTTCCTGCACCTACTGAGGGTGCAGCGGTTCCTCCAACTGATATTCTGGTTCCACCTCCATCCCCAGCTTCCCGTTCTGGTATTTCTGATGGGGATCTTAGGGGAGCTATCCAGATGCTGACACAGATAGTGGCTTCTCAAGCCCAGAGATCAAATGTTGCACCCACTTCTTCTAGCCAACAAGGGGATTCTAGTGGTTCCACGGTGAACAGGTTTCTTCAGTTGGATCCTCTGGTGTTCAAAGGTGCTAATGACGAGGAGGACCACGGGACTTCATTGATGAGATGCAGAAGACTCTGTGGGTTATGCACGCTACTAAGACGGAGGGAGTGGAGTTGGCTGCCTACCGCCTGAAATGGGTGGCCTATTCTTGGTTTGAGCTGTGGGAGGACTCTCGAGAGGAAGGGAGCCCTCCAGCAAGATGGAGTGAGTTTGCTGACGCTTTCATGGACCATTTCTTACCGGCCGAGACTAGGGCACCTCGTGCCGCAGAGTTTGAGAACCTTAAGCAAGGAAGCAAGAGTGTGTGGGAGTATCATATGGAGTTCGCGCGTCTATCTAAATATGCCATTCTCATGTTGGCTACTATGGAGGCTAGAGTGTGCCGGTTTGTGCAGGGCCTTAGCCCTTTAGTTAACAATGAGGCCTCTACAGCTGCTTTGAATTCAGATATGAACTATGGGAAGATTGTAGCATTTGCTCAAGGTACAGAGAACCGTAAGTTGAAGAACAGAATGGAGCGAGAGGGTACCAGCAAGGCCCGCTACGCGGACAACTTTGGGGAGTCATTTGATGGGGGAAGATCAGCTTTTAGGGGAGGGTCATCAGGGCCATCCTAGTCTTTTGCTCAGTCTTCAGCCAGTGCATCGCCTGCTGGGCCCAGTCAGCAGAAGGAGAGTCGTTTTAGGCCCAATCAAGGCAGCAGGCGCCATCAGGCGCCAGCAGGGCCGATCAGGAGGGAGATTCTAGCAGCAGCGGAGGCCCCCATGTCCTAGATGTGGGAAGATGCACTTGGGGATCTGCTACATGGACGTACCTATATGTTAAGGGTACGTATTGAGGGGTTATATTCAGAGGGAGTGTCGTTCATCCCGCTAGGGTGCGGGCAGGGGCAAAGTACAGCCATCCAGTTCTGCAGCTGCTACATCTTCAGCACCCTCTCAACCTCGAGGAACTCCAGCGCCAGCAGGGCGTGGTGCAGCTAGCGGCGGTGCGCAGAGTAAGTATGGCCGATCTCATTGAATTGGGGACGGTCGATTTTGATGTAGTTATGCGAATGGATTGGCTTTATTCATGTTTTTCCAAGCTCGATTGCCGAACTAGAACCAACGGTACGCGAAATTTTCAAAATGTGAATTTTGGCTCGAGTCTGTTACATTCTTGTGTCATGTTGTTGTGGGCATATAAATTTTGTTGAAATTAAATTCATAAAATAATTTGGACTATATTTTAAATTCAAGATATATTAGTTCAAATAAATTTATTGGGCTAATATAATTGGATTAATTATATAAGTCCAATATAAATGGATTAAATAAATAAGTCTTAATCCATTGGGCTAACTCATTTAATTGGGCTAAAGTGATGAGCTCACTTCATTAGACCCAAGATGTCATCTTCCTAGAGGCCCAGTTTTGTGCCTCGTGTAAAATGACGTGGCACGCCAAGTCAAACGGAAGGACCAATAGGATCATGCCACATGTCAAAATGACAAGGCATGTCAAGTCACATTAGAAGGCCAATGAAACGGTGCCACATATGTAAGTGACATGTTCTGACCAATCAAATATGGCTATGTCACACTTCAATTTGATTGGTCGAAAAGAGTTTGTTCTTATCATAACTCTTCCCTTCCACAACTATATATAGGGGTCTTTATAACCCAGAAAAGACACCAGAAGTTATAACAAGAAGCAAGAGGGAGCTCGTGGATCAAACGCCGCAAATTTCTCTACAACTTTCATGCTTCAAGCAATCAAGTTCAAGTTCAAGAAATCAAGTTCAATATCAAGAACGAAGAACAAATCAAGATTCAAGGAGTACGAGTTCAAATCAAAGTTCGTGCTAGTTGAATTAAAGATCATCGTTTGTGGCAACAACTACATATTCAAGATCAAGCTCAAAGACCCTTGGAATTATTTACTATTGAAAAGAAGAATCAGAGGATTCATAGAGATTGTACACTCAAATATTTGAAATCAAATACTACAACTGTTGCAAAATTTTTGGGTCTCGATTATTTTCTTGACGCAAATTTATTGTCTACAAATTCTGGCACGCCCAGTGGGATAATCTCTACCTCTCATCTCAACTTTTTAATCACCAAATTTCAAGAACAATGAAATGGCTTCCAAGAAAATCAACTCCAGTTCAACTTCCGCCAAGGCTACTAATTCCAGGTTCTATGCTGATGTGGAAAGCATTCTCGATGTTACCTTTGGAAACTTTGGACCAGTTACAAGGAGCAAAGCAAGCTCATTAGGACAACAAGCACCCCAAGTGTCCTCTGCATCAACCCCTGTTTTTGAATCTTCATCCTCAAAAGGAGAGAGACCTCCCACAAATGCACCCGAAGGAGGGAGCGGTGTTGCTGAAAAGATCAAGAAAACTCTTGCTCTACTTGACCTCTCCGGATCCAATCACTCTAATGTGAGGGAAGATGATGATGCTTCAAGTGATGGATCCTCCCCACTTATACCACATAGCGTGAGCTAATTAAGGATCAATCTGTGTGAAAATCCATGCTACTCTCCATCGTCCACGACAATCATGCAAGCCATGGTGACAAACACTTTATCTGTGGAGGAGCAGTTGGCAAACTTGACGGAAGCAATCACTGGCTTGACCAAGTGCATGCAAAATCAAGATGCTAGAATCGACAAGCTAACAGATAGGGTGGGAATCTTGATGGAAGAAGAATCCACCCATGCACCTGGCAAACTCCCAGAAGTTCAAGAGATTGATCCTCCCCCACGACAAGTTGCATCCACTAAGGAAATTCCAGTCTCTTTGGAAGGGATGATTCCAATCAATCAACTAAAGGAGTTCATTGAAGGGACTATAAAAAACAAATATGAAGTTGCTTCCAAGTCCTCCTTTACCTACGCAAAGTCATACACTTCAAGGATTGATATGCTGAAGATGCATGCTGGCTATCAACCTCCGAAATTTCAACAGTTCGATGGCAAAGGCAATCCAAAGAAACGTGTGGCGCACTTCGTTGAGACATGCAACAATGCTGGGACTTATGGCGAATACCTCGTCAAGCAGTTTGTCTGCTCATTAAAAGGAAATGCTTTTGATTGTTACACGGACCTCGAGGCTGGATTTGTTGATAAATGGGATCAACTAGAGCAAGAATTCCTTAATCACTTTTATAGCACGAGACATACTGCGAGTATGATAGAACTTACAAATACTCGTCAATGAAAGGGTGAACCAGTTATCGACTTTATCAATCGTTGGAGGAATGCAAGCCTCAACTGCAAAGACATGCTTAGTGAAGCTTCGGGCATAGAGATGTGCATCCAAGGCATGCATTGGGATTGCGCTACATCTTGCAAGGTATCAAGCCTAGCACATTTGAAGAACTTGCAACTCGTGCCCATGACATGGAATTGCGCATGGCCTCTGCTGGAAATGAAAGGCTGCCCATCTATGAACCTCGCAAGGGGAACGACAAGCAAGAAGTCAGGAAGTGGGGCAAGTTCGTACCCAAGCCTGAAAGCAAAGAAGCTATGAATATCAACACATCACTTGTAAAGTTCACGACAAAAGTGAGCAAGAAGCAGAGTATGAAATCCACTTCTTTTCGAGATAAGCCAAGTGGAAAGTTGACTCTAAAAGAAATGCAAGAGAAAGAGTACTTATTTATGGATTCTGATGTGCCAGCTATTTTTGAAGAACTCCTCCAGTTAAATCTCATTGAGCTTCCGAAAATGAAGCGACCAAATGAAGCTGGGAAAATAAATGACCCAAATTACTGCAAATACCATCGACTTGTGAGCCACCCTCTGGAGAAGTGCTTTGTCTTCAAGGACAAAGTTATGGACTTGGCTTGTGAAAAGAAGATTGTGCTTGAAGATGAAAAAGCAAGTGCAAACTAAGTCTTTATCACCTTTGGCTCATTCAGTATGGATGAATTATGTCGTTTTAAAGAAAGTAAAGATGAAGAATTACTGGAGAACAACAAAGTTGAAGACAATCAACCTGAGGATGATGAAGGTTGGACGTTGGTGACTCGTCGTAGGCACCACAAAAGGAGCCCACGAAAGGAATCAGTAGAACAACCAACAAGGAAAATGATGGTAAAAAGACCAAGCGAATCCAGTTATGCACTTAAAGATAGAAAAAGTGGAGGTGCACCACCCTCAAAAGCCACGACATCCAGTGACCTTGGAGGAGCTTTTACCAAGTTAGTTCCGCAGGAAGATTTCTCGTGGGGGTATTGATGCCTCCTGTTGCCATGCTGACGAAGGGGAAGAAAAGAGTGATGACCTACCATTAGCACCATCTTCGAAAAAAGCTCATCGAGTCCACTCCTCAAGAACTTAATGCTTGTGAGGAAAAAGTCACATTCACAAATGACAATCTTCTGCTAGGTGACACTCTTCATAACCGCCCATTGTACCTGGTTGGCTATATGTGTGATGAAAGGGTAAATCGATATTTGGTTGATGGAAGATCCTCAGTGAACATTTTGCTAATTCGCACTGTGAAAGTACTTGGTATTCCCATGAACGAACTCTCAGAAAGTCGTGTGATTATCCAAGGATTCAACCAAGGGGGGCAAAGAGCCATAGGTACGATTAGGTTGGGAATCACCATTGTAGTTATGCAATCAAGTGCATGGCTGCATGTGATCGATGCAAAGACTTCATACAACGTCTTGCTTGGAAGGCCTTGGATAGAAAAGAATAATGTGGTTCCATCTACCTACCATCAATGTTTGAAGTACTACGAGGGTGAAGTCGAGAAAAAGATAGTTGTTGATGATGAGCCATTCACCGAGGCTGAGTCACACTTCGCCGATGCAAAGTTTTACTTGAAGAACCGCATTGTGAAGGAGCTAAAAGCTAATGATGGCATGAAAAGCAAGAATGACGAGCCCACAACTAAAAGATCTGAGGTGATTGCTGGTAGAGCCGAAGCTGTTATTGAGGAGATACAACCCAACGCGAATAAATCATATAGAGGGGATATTGCGTCTTATGGAAAGAAAGTAAGTCTCGCGCTCCAATATGTCCCTAAAAGGAAGAAAGGCGAGGGCGAATCATCTAATCTCCAAACTAACACGCTAAAGGAGTTAACTCTTCCGATAAAATGAATTGAGGCAGTAAAGTTGTCCTCGAAGCCGCTTGCAGGGTTTGTAGCAGAAAATCATTTGCAGAATGTGGCACTCCCTGCAAAGCGAACAGATGAAGGTTTTGACCCTAATGCTTACAAGCTATTTGCAAAAGCTGGATACAATCCCAATGAGCCGTCAAAGTTAGGGAAGCTCCCATCAGAAGTTGCAACGAGGCAACCACATGAAGTTTTGGGATACAAGCAACTGTCACCAGTGCGCATCTCAATAAGAAGGGCGGGTAGAAGACGAATCTGCCGCTTCTAACATGCCTTATGTATTTGACCGACTTGGAAAATCAACTATGAGAACTTCTGTATTTGAGAGATTGGGTCCATTAAAGAAGGGGAATAAGTTTCAGAGAAATTATCAAAATACAAGAACACCCACTTCGTCCAAATTTTAGAAGATCTCTAAAGATTTCCAAAGTTTGGTTCCTTCTAGAATGAAGCGACAAACAAAAGTCATGGTTTCGTGTGATGAAGTATTGAAGGTGAAGCCATACATTGTGGTCTACACTAAAGAACGGGATGCAGTTGAAGAAAGTGTGGGTTCTTCGTATCATGTTAATGCACAAAGCAAGCATTGTGTTTTATCTCTAATGGAGGATGATGAGAAATTGGACGATGTTTCACCGTGTTATCATATATCCTTCAACGATGGGGACCCTCAAGAAGACGAGGATGCGAAAGATGCTCCCCCAAAACTTGAAGAAGGGGTGAAGGCAACGGTTGATGCCTTAAAAGAAGTTAACCTTGCTACTGATGAAGAACCAAGACCCGCCTACCTAAGTGCTTTACTAGAAGTTGATGAAGAAAGAACTTATATTGAGTTACTCAAGGAGTTTAGTGATGTCTTTGCTTGGAGTTACAAAGAAATTCCTAGCTTGGACCCTAAAGTGGCAGTCCATCACCTTGCAGTCAAGAATGGCACTCGTCCTGTTAAGCAAGCTCGAAGGCGCTTTAGGCCGGACTTGGTTCCCCTGATTGAAATCGAAGTTAACAAACTCATTGAAGCTGGATTTATTTGGGAAGTTAAATACCCAATGTGGGTTTCAAGTATTGTCCTTGTAAAGAAGAAGAATGGCCAGATTCGAGTATGCGTCGACTTCAGGGATCTCAACAATGCGTGTCCCAAAGATGAATTCCCGCTTCCTATTCCAGAGTTGATGATCGATGCTACTACTGGTTATGAGGAAATGTCTTTCATGGATGGCTCGTCGGGCTATAACCAAATTCGGATGGCACCAAAAGATGAAGAGCTTACTGCATTCTGCACCCCAAGGGTATTTATTGCTACAAGTAATGCATTTTGGCTTGAAGAACGCTGGTGCTACTTACCAAAGGGCTATGTAGAATATTTTCGACGATCTTCTCCACAAGAATGTCGAATGCTATGTTGATGACTTGGTGGTAAAATCAAGAGAGAAGGGCGACCACTTGAAAGACTTGAGAATGGTATTTGGATTGCTCCGGAGGTACCAACTTAGGATGAGTCCATTGAAATGTACCTTTAGAGTTACTTCTGGAAAGTTCCTTGGTTTCATTGTCTGACATCGAGGGATCGAAATTGATCAAGCCAAAGTGGATGCCATTTTGAAAATGCCTAAGCCTTGGGATATCCATGAATTGAAAAGTGTGCAAGGAAAGCTAGAATACCTTAGAAGATTCATCTTGAACCTAGCTGGGAGGTGCCAACCATTTAGTCGCCTCATAAAGAAAGGCGTTCCTATCAAGTGGGACCAATCTTGTAGCAATGCCTTCGAAAGTATGAAAACCTACTTAATGAAACCTCTAGTTTTAGAAGCTCCTATACCTGGAAAGCCATTGATACTATACATTGCGGCGCAAGAAAGTTCTATTGGAGCATTGTTAGCCCAAGAAAATAGTGAGGTGAAAGAAAACTCTCTTTACTACTTGAGTAGGATGATGACACCAAATGAGCTGAATTATTCGCCAATTGAAAAGTTGTGTTTGGCGCTAGTCTTCTCAATTCAAAATTTGAAGCACTACTTTCAAGCTCATGTTATCCGTCTTGTTTCAAAAGAAAATCCCATCAAGTTCGTGATGTCAAAACCTGTCCTTAGTGATCGACTAGCAATGTGGTACCTCCAGTTTCAATAATTTGAAATCGTATACATCCCTCAAAAGTCTATAAAAGGACAAGAGCTAGCGGACTTCTTGGCAGATCACCCTATACCTAATGATTAGGAGCTAACTGACAAACTACCTGATGAGGACACAATGGTCGTTGAAGTTCAGCCTCCATGGAAGATGTACTTTGATGCACATCGCGGAGGACCTGGTGCTGGTGTAGTATTTTTCACTTCTCAAGGTGAAGTTCTGCCCTACTCTTTTACGTTGATGCAACTCTGCTCTAACAACGTTGTTGAGTATCAAGCACTAATACTTGGGCTTGAAATGGCTGTCAAAATGAAGCTGTTATAATTGCAAGTCTTTGGTGACTCTTGGTTAGTGGTCAATAAACATCTAGGTAGTTACGAGGTTAAGAAGCCTGAACTACACCCATATCATGACTATGCTAAAACGTTAATGGGGTGGCTCGGTGATGTGACTATTCAGCATATGCCAAGGAAAGAAAATAAGAAGGTTGATGCTTTAGCTGCCCTAGCTTCATCATTAACCCTGCCTAATCAAACAAAAGTTACTGTCTGCCAAAAATGGGTAGTACCGCTGCCAAATGAGGCTGAAGGTAAAGAAAATGAACTCAAGCATCTTGTCACTGTTTCTGAAATTGAGAAAGAAGAATGGCGACAACCCATTATCGACTACTTATGCTATGGGATACTTCCAGAAAATCTGAGGAGAAGGACTGAAATCGGTCGTCGTGCACCTCGCTTCATTTACTACAAAGATACTCTATACAGAAGGTCATTCGAGGGAGTACTCTTGCGATGCTTAGGGGAAGAAGAAGCACTCCAAGCTTTGCAAGAGGCACATTATGGGTATGTGGGTCACACCAGTCTGGACCAAAGCTCCACTTCCATATAAAAAGGATGGGATATTATTGGCCGACGATGGTAAAAGATTGCTTGGACTACGCTCGAAGATGCAAGGCTTGTAAATTCCATGCGAATGTTATTCATCAACCTCCTGAAGTTTTGCACCCGACTGTTGCATCCTGGCCGTTTGATGCTTGGGGATTGGATGCTGTTGGACCACTGCCAAAGTCCTCTGCTGGGCACCTATACATCTTAGCTGCAACTGACTACTTCTAAAAATGGGCTGAAGTTGTTGCTCTTAAGGAGGTAAAGAAGGAAAATGTTGCAAGTTTCATTCGAGTATACATTATCTATCACTTTGGCATTCCTCGTTACATAATAACGGATAATGGCAAGCCGTTGGACAATAGGTTGATGAACAAGATTTGTGAACTCTTTGTACAATGTTGAACAAGATTTGTGAACTCTTCAAGCAATGTAACTCTTCTATGTACAATGTTGCCGCCAATGGTCTAGCTGAGGCATTCAACAAGACTCTATGCAACTTGTTAAAGAAAGTCATCTCCAAATCCAAACAGGATTGGCATGACCGTATGGAGGAAGCTCTGTGGGCATATAGGACAACTCACCGCACGCCAATACAAGCGACCCCTTATGCACTCGTTTATGGAGTTAAAGACGTCTTGCCACTCGAGCGTCAAATACCTTCATTACGATTAGCTATTCAAGAAGGCATCACCGATGAAGAAAATGCCCGACTTCGATTAGCAGAGTTGGAGGCTCTTGATGAGAAGAGGTTGGAAGCTCAACAGAGTCTTGAATGTTATCAAGCACGATTATCTCGCGCCTTCAATAAAAGAGTTCGCCAGAGATCCTTTCAAGTAGGAGATCAAGTCCTGGCCATACTAAGACCCATTATTACTTCCCATAAACCTGTAGGGAAGTTCACTTCAAAATGGGATGGGCCATATGTCGTACAAGAAGCTTACTCATGTGGGGCTTACAAGTTGGTTGATGCAGATGGCATGAGAATCGGCCCGATCAATGGTAAGTTTTTGAAGAAGTATTATCTTTGAAGTTGCAACGCTCCTTGACGCATGAGCCTAAACTGCATGTTCCTACACTCTTGAACCGCATGAGTCTAAACTGTGTACGACCCACCAAAAAAAAAGAGTCTTCTAGGTTGACAACCTCGAAAGAGGCAGCCTGGGCAAAAGTTAGGACATATAAAAAAAGAGTCCACCAGGTTGAAATCTCGAAAGAGGAGGCCTAGGCAAAAGTTAGGACATAAAAAAAAATAAGAAAGAAAAAAATCACCCATCTTGAACTACGGTATGACTTGATCCTCTTCACCGAGGTACATAGGCAGCTTAGAGTTTCATTCTGAGTTCAGTTGCATGAGTTCAAAAGATACATAGTGCCCAATCGTTATTCAAATGAAGTACGGTGGAATGTAATCCATTCAATCAGCACTTGAAAATCGAGTTGAGATACCATTTTTCTGTTAAAATTTGGGTCCCGTTTGATTTAAAGGGGCAAGTTGCTATGGTAAATTGGTGTCTGCAATGAAATGATTAATATCTGCTAGGGGCCTGCCAAGCATTTGCATTGAAGTCCTAGAATTCGTTATGCATTCATGTTATCCAAACCTTCAAGTTTTTTTTTGGCAAGCCTCCACGACGTTTCAAATTCAGTGAGACTTGAACCCCAAGACATTTGGTGAGAATTAAGCTCTTTAATTTAAACTTCTAGCAATTAAAAAGTTCTTGCGATCTTGAGGCTTCCCACACCAAGATACAAAAGTTTTGACGAAGTTGCGCAAATCTAAAATCACCGCCATGTCAGAACTTAGTATCAACTTCAAACTATCATCTGAAACTATTCTTAAGGTATTAAATTTATATTTTG
Organism: Nicotiana tomentosiformis; assembly: GCF_000390325.3. Classification (NCBI taxonomy): domain Eukaryota; kingdom Viridiplantae; phylum Streptophyta; class Magnoliopsida; order Solanales; family Solanaceae; genus Nicotiana; species Nicotiana tomentosiformis. The sequence goes on from NC_090816.1 coordinate 64,749,683, forward strand.
GATATGTTTTATATTTTGAAGTTTAGTTTCCAATAGATTGAACGGTTCATGATTTCGACATTTCTACATCAAGATACAAAAGTTTTGGTGAAGTCGCACAAATCTAAAATCGTCGTTGTGTCAGAATTTAGTATTGAATTCAAACAATTATCTGAAACTATCCCTACAGTATTAAGTTTGGCATTTTGTATATGTTATAGATCTATAAGTTAAGTTTCCAAAAAATAAAACGGTTTGTGATTCTGACTTTCCTACACCTAAATATGGTTTGTTTTGTGTGACTGCATAAATCTGAACTTTTTTACGTGGTGGAATCTAAAGTTGGCTTCAAAATATTATCCGGGTTGATTATGAAGGTGTTTGATTCTAAGTTTTGGAAATGTTTTAGATATTGAAGTCTAATTTTTGAAACATTAAATGGTTCATTATTTGGACTCTCCCACGACAAGATATGAATCTTTAGTTACAAGCACATAAAGCTAAAAATTATGCGACTAAGATAAATGTCGGGCAATGTAAAGCAAAAGAGAAGCAATATTATTTAAGATGAAATAAATATCCACTAGGTCAATTTAACATAAAGATAAAAGGGGATATAATGCTAATAGCCAAATCTAAACAAAACTTGTAGTTGATCAATTCTTGACAGCTAGTCTCCAGGTTCTTCTTCTCCTCCTCCAAATTGGCCGAATCTTCATCAGTCAGCAAATTTACGTTGTCATATGAAGAGACCTCAATCTCGGCAGCTAAAACTTTTGCATGAATCTCTTTAACCTCCTTTTGAGTCGCTTCTATAACACCTTCGAGGTTCTCCCTCTCTTGTTGTAATGTCTGCAACTTCTTCACAACTCTTTTTAGTTTCTTTTCACTAGAGGAAACTTTCTTGACTTTCTCACTTGCTTCAAGTTTGAACGATTCAAAACACTTCTTAGCTTTGGAAATCATCTCCAGCTTCTCATCTTGACTCGTCTTATCAGCCAAATTGGATCGCTCTTGGTCATATGAAGCAGCAAGCTCGAAAAGAGAATCCAGTAAACACTCTAATGGATAAAGATCTAAAATATTCGCCGTTTTCATATCCTCGAAAATCTTAGTGACTTGCTCCCTATAAGATGAGAGCAGTTCTGCATGACTTTTGGAGAGTCTGCTGCAAATATCCTCCCAAAGTTCCAAGATGAATTCCTTTTTGCGATTTAAGACAATGCTTTTTCCTTCAAAAATAGATACTGTTGTATTTGTCATTGGTGGAACGCGAGTTACCTCATTTAGAGTTTGTCTTTTTAGGGCTTCGTCATGAGAAAGAGATGATGCCTTTGAAGACGACTTCACTTTAGATGTAGGCCCTCCAATAGATTCATTTCTCACTTGCGGCTTATCATGTGGGGATATCACCGGATGCCCAATGGCATTTAACTGCATAAGGAAAAGGCAAAGAAAGTGAATAAATTTTTAGTGAAGATATTCATTCGATTAAAAATAAAAAGAAAGGACAAGGTGATTGTATTTTTACCTCCTTGTTACAAGCCGTATGCGTTCTTGAGGGACTACCGACACTTGGAACCTCTACGAACTCTACTGGGATAGGCCGTTTCCTTTTCCAATTTTGATCTTCATTGATACTCTGGCTTGAATCTTGAGGAACTTGCTTGCTAAATGGAAGAACTAGAGGGTGTTTCTCTATATCTGTTGAAGTGCACACTACCTCTTTCAAATTCCCAAAGAGGATTTAAGCTTCCTTTTCTTATGTTGTATAACTACTTTTGGGATCAGAGTAGGTGGTTCTTTGACTTTTTAGAGCGCCTTTCCAACACCTTGATCTTCACCTCCTAAAGGAGTAGTAGATTTTAGCCCAACATTGTCTACCAAAGCTTGTAAATTATTCTCGAGAAACTTCCCATGTGCTTTCTCCAACCAAGACAAATAATTGGTAGAGAAAGGCTTCTCCACAGGATCTCCCATTGGGGGAAAAGCCGCACGTGACATAGACCGATAAAGTGTGCAAATCCTCCAAAATCTGAGTCCTTCATCTAGAGAGGCGCTACAGATATCATTTTCCAAAAAATTGAGGATGTTCTGGTAAAACCCAAATTGACGACCAAACCGATGTGGGCTATATGGCTCGATGATGAATGAGTTACCATACCTCAAAGGGAGTTAATTAAAACGTAAGCTCATGAAGTAATTTGACTCTAACTCTTGAGGGGAATCGTTATCCACATAATAATAAGGACGATAATTGGTTAACATTGTTGGTGTCCAAACTATATCCTTCCCATTGTGGATGTGTTTTCTTGCATCCTTCTCGTCAAAGTACCTCGCAGCTCCCTCTCCTTAGTATGCCATCATCAAAGGGACGGATGGACCCTTAGCAAGAGGATAATAGGTTTTGAAGTAATGTGCAAGTCAGCCATAAACATAATGGATAGGAAAACAAACTTTGACCTGATCAAGTTGGTAAGAAAACGAAATCTTATTCAAACCATGATAAATACTCGTCAAAACTGGGACCGCAAGGCTAATCGTTCGCCCGCTTGCCATCATGCTTTCCATCTTAAAAGTCTCGGGAGGAATTAAATTTTCTACCCTGGGAAAAACAAAGGCACATAGCCAAATCGATAAGAATGCTGCTATATATGTTTCATATTTCTTGTCAGACCTCACCCTAAGCTTGGAGAATATAGCTTCTTGATCACTCGACCACCTAGTTGTCTCGGGCATTTTCGACTTTAGGTACGCAGACTTCTTTTCCTTTCGCAGTGGGGCAGGTTTATAAATTAAAGTTTTTTTATACCAAAACTTTGTCCACTTGCTCAAGGAGACCTTTTGGTTGACACCCGTACCTTCCTTCAAGTGATGAAAGTTATCAAATAAATACTCGCAAGATCGAGGAATAAATCTAATCTATTTTTGGTCCAAATCGATGAGTTCTATTGTCTCAGGTACCACTTCTTCATACGGAGAACCCGCAATGGGCAGACCTCTAAGGATATGTAAGTCCCAAAGAGAGATAGATAGTTCCCCGACAGATGTAAGAAGCGTGTTCGTCTTCGGGCACCAAGCCTCACAAAATGCTTGGAAAATGTTCGAGTTACGATCATAAGTGAAAAGTGAGGCATAGACAGCATCGTAAATCTTTGTTGTACTCAGGGTTTGTTGGCTTCCACCAAGTACATGTTTAGCCCATTCCCAATATCTTGGAATATGACGATACTCGCCCTCGATTGTTGTTGTGTTTCCCCAACGTACTTCGCCTTGAATTATGTGACATCTTAAGTTTGAAAGGGTACTAACAATGTTTATGTGGCGATGGATTAGCACTTGGAGAGATCACATCTTGGACAATGGATTAGAAGTTGATTTGTGCTCCAAGGTCCTGTTTTCTACGTAAAAAGAGTTCCTCAAAGAAGGCCATGAGGCTGCATACCGGCCAGCTTGTGAGGTGTGAACCAAAAGCTTGGTTTGTTCTATGCAATCTTCAGTCTCGATTATGAGATATCTAAGTTTAGAGGAAGGTGAGGTATAGTCTCTGAAATTTGTCATCTCTTCGGGCTGCCAAAAAAAAAAGAAAAAAAAAAGGTCATCAAAATCCAAATCAAGAATATTAGAATGGGCACAAAGGTCTAAATGGATGAAATGGCCTCCGATAGTCGGGCCACATCGAGAGTAATATCTCCGATAGTCGGGCCACATTGAGAGTAATCTCTCCCATAGTCGGGCCACATCGAGAGTAATATCTCTAATAGTTGGGCCACATTGAGAGTAATTTCTACGATAGTCTGGTCACCTTGAGAGTAACCTCTCCGATAATTGGGCCATGAGAGTAATCACTCCGATATTTGGGTAAGGATGAGCATCCATCCCTTCACACCCTAAAATCACCATCTTCATGCAAGAGCTCGTCCTACTATTCTTGGCCTAAAAAAAACACAAAAAGAAAAAAAAAACTAAGGAAGGAAAGCCCAAGAAAAGAAGATGAAATTACCTTCGCGTTAATGCCTCCAACTCGTCAAAAATAGACTCAAAGCAATTTGCATATGCTGAAATTAGTATTGAAATTGGTACTAATGCAATGAAGGGTGTATGGTATTTATAGATGTCAAAAGATGGCTGTTGGAAAATTATTTCTCGATGTGGGATGACTGCCATGATCAAACTCCAACAAGCATTTAAATTGCACGAGTTATTCTCCTAATCGAAGTTGGTGACCGTAAGTCGGCGTGTACCCACATGCAAGTTCAAAAGGGCTTGCATTCCTAATGTAGTAAGAAAACGTATCTTAGCAATTCTCTACGTGGAAAGGAATATTTTCTTTAACGAAAACATAAAGTGAAAGTATAATTGCCTTATTAATGCACGTGAATGAGGAAAGAAAATTACTTCTTCACCAGAATTTCGAATTGCAAAGAAAGAAGTCATGTGCAAATCTTTTGAAATCAATAAGCACAACTGGCCATTTCATGTAAATTGTGGTATGGCGTACTACTTCCAAAATAATAGCAAATAAATCTATTACTCTTTTCCTTAATTTGACAATGAGTCATTTTAAGCTACAAGTTGAAAGGGAAATACATGAATTAATCCGGCAAAGCACTTGTAAGTAGGAAGATACAAATTGTTCTTGTAAATACTTCAAGTCTAGTCTTTAAAGTTTATACCTTGATAAATCTTGAAGTAGGGGTATTTGTGGGTATATAAATTTTGTTGAAATTAAATTCATAAAATAATTTAAACTATATTTTAAATTCAAGATATATTAGTTCAAATAAATTTATTGGGCTAATATAATTGGATTAATTGTATAAGTCCAATATAAATGGATTAAATAAATAAGTCTTAATCCATTGGGCTAGCTCATTTAATTGGGCTAAAGTGATAAGCCCAATTCATTAGGCCCAAGATGTCATCTTCCCAGAGGCCCAGTTTGGTGCCAAGTGTCAAATGACGTAGCGCGCCAAGTCAAACGAAAAGGCCAATAGGATCATGCCACGTGTCAAAATGACAAGGCATGTCAAATCACATTAGAAGGCCAATGAAACCATGCCACATGTGCAAGTGACATGTTCTGATCAATCAAATGCGGCCATGTCACACTTCAATTCGATTGGTCGGAAAGAGTTTGTTCTTATCATAACTCTTCCCTTCCACAACTATAAATAGGGGTCTTCATAACCCAGAAAAAGACACCAGAAGTTATAACAAGAAGCAAGAGGGAGCTCGTGGATCAAACGCCACAAATTTCTCTACAAGTTTCAAGCTTCATGCAATCAAGTTCAAGTTCAAGAAATCAAGTTCAAGCTCAATAACGAAGAACAAATCAAGATTCAAGGAGTACGAGTTCAAATCAAAGTTCGTGCTAATTGAATTCAAGATCATCGTTCGTGGCAATAACTACATATTCAAGATCAAGCTCAAAGACCCTTGGATTTATTTACTATTGAAAAAAAGAATCAGAGGATTCATAGAGATTGTACACTCAAATATTTGAAATCAAATACTATGATTGTTGCGATTTTTTTGGTCTCGATTATTTTCTTAACGCAAATATATTGTCTACAGTTGTCTCCAGAGAAGGAATTAAGGTTGACCCTCAAAAGATTACAATGGTGAAGAATTGGCCTAAACCTACAACGCCAACTGAGATTCGCAGTTTCTTGGGCTTATCAGGGTATTACAGGAAGTTTGTGGAGGGTTTCTCTACTCTTGCCACTCCATTGACTAAATTAACTCAGAAAGCGGTTAAGTTCCAATGGTCCGATGCTTGTGAAAGGAGCTTTCAGGAGTTGAAATCAAGATTGACTACGACGCCGGTGTTGACCCTGCCAAAGGGTACAAATGGGTTTGTGGTATATTGCAATGCTTCAAGGACCGGGCTTGGGTGTTTGTTAATGCAACATGGCAAGGTTATAGCTTATGCTTCTAGGCAACTCAAGAATCATGAAAGGAACAACCCAACACATGACTTAGAACTTGCGGGCGGTGGTTTTTGCATTAAAGCTTTAGTGTCATTATTTGTATGGGGTCCATGTGGATGTATTCACGGACCAAAAGAGTCTTCAATACATTTTCAAACAAAAGGAGTTGAATCTGAGGCAGAGAAGATGGCTTGAGTTACTCAGGATTACAACATCGATATTCTATATCACCCGGGGAAAGCCAATGTTGTGGCGGATGCTCTTAGTCGGAAATCTATGAGTAGTTTAGCACACTTGGAGGCATATCAAAGGCCATTGGCCAAGGAAGTTCATCGATTGGCTAGTTTGGGAGTTCGTCTTGCGGACTCTAGTGAAGGAGGGGTGATTGTACAAAATAGGGCTGAATCATCACTTGTTGTGGAAGTCAAAGAGAAAAAGTACAATCCATTGTTGGCACAACTAAAAGAGGGGATTCATAAACATAAGACCATGGCCTTTTCTCTTGGCATGGACTATGCTACACTAAGGTAACAAGGGAGTCTATATGTTCCAAATGTAGATGGTCTCCGGGAGAGAATCATGATTGAAGCTCACACTTCTAGGTATTCCGTGCACCTAGGTTCTACGAAAATGTATCATGATCTTAAGGAAGTCTATTGGTGGAATGATATGAAAAGAAATGTAGCGGACTTTGTGGCAAGATGTCCGAATTATCAGCAAGTGAAGGCCGAACACCAACGGCCTGGTGGGTTGGCACAAAACCTAGAAATTCCAATGTCGAAGTGGGAAATGATTAATATGGATTTTTTGGTAGGATTACCACGCACTCCACGCAAGTTTGACTCAATTTTGGGTGATTGTGGATTAGCTCACAAAATTGGCACACTTCTTGTCAGTTAAATCTACTGACGCAGCGGAACAATATATTCAGTTGTATATCAAGGAAATAGTCAGGCTACATGGCACTCCAGTTTCTATCATTTTCGATCGAGGGGATCATTTTCAGGTGAATCTTAGTATAGCCTTCCATCCACAGACCGACGGGCAGGCAGAGCGGACTATTCAGACACTTGAGTACATGTTGCGCGCTTGTGTTCTTGACTTCAAGAGTAGCTGGGATGATTATTTTCCACTCATAGAATTTTCTTACAACAACAGATATCATGCTAGCATTCAGATGGCATCGTTCGAGGCTTTATATGGTACGAGATGTAGATCTCCCATTGGGTGGTTCAAAATTAGGGAAGCTGAGTTGATAGGGACAGACCTCGTGTATCAGGCTATAGAAAAGGTAAAGATCATTAAGGAGCAGTTGAAAACTGCTCAGAGTCATCAAAAGTCATATTCGGATGTTCGTCACAGATACTTATAGTTCAAAGAAGATGATTGGGTATTCTTGAAGGTTTCCCCCATGAAGGGTATAATGCGGTTTGGAATGAAAGGAAAATTAAGTCTGAGGTACGTTGGGCCGTACAAAATCATTCAAAGGATTGGTCAGGTAGCGTACAAGCTTGAGCTACCACCTGAGATGTCATTAGTGCACCCGGTGTTTCATGTGTCTATGTTGAAGAAAGTAGTTGGAGATCCAACACTCATTGTTCCGGTTGAGACTATTGAGGTTAATGAGGAATTGATGTATGAAGAGATTCCAGTTTCTATTATTGATCGGCAGGTCCGAAAGTTGAGAAATAAAGAAATTGCCTCCGTGAAAGTGTTATGACAAAACTAGCAGGTTGAAGAGGCTACTTGGGAGGCCGAGAAAGAGATGAAAAAAAAGTATCCTTACTTGTTTCTTTAAGCTATGTAACCTTTCTATAAATCTGTCGCCTATGGATTCTTGTATCACTTGTAAAGTTATTGTAAAGGTGCTTCTTTCTAAATACATTGTATGTGAGGCCACAATTGGTGTTGTTTTGTATTATGTTGTTAGGATGTGTTTCTGGGGTTCTCTGGCAGGTGGATAGGCCCAGTTACAAGGAAGACTCGGGCGAAATTTTTGGAACTTTAGGGAGTTAGCCAAATTTAGAAACTACTAGTTAGTGTGAATTAATAGTTGGGCCACATTTGATGCTAATAATAGATTTTGACCCTCATTCGAGGACGAATGATCCTAAGTGGAGGAGAATGTAAGGCCCCATAAGATTTTGCAAAGGAAAAATAATGTTTCGTGGTGTCGAACTGGGCTTGCGTGTTTGAGGATTGTATCTTTTTGGGTTGAACAATGCACTGGAAAGTAAAGAAAAAAGTTGGGCAGAAGAAATGCACTTCTGCGGCTCACTATGTGGCCGCAGAATCACTCTGTGAATCGCATAATGGTCACAGAGTGAGACAGTATTTTGGGCTATTTTTGATGTCATTTTCGCAGCCCATTATGCGACCGCAAAACCATTTTGTTGGCCGCACTCTGATCGCATATCCAGCTTTGAGATTTTTCGGATGGAGGTTCTGCGGCGCATTATGCGACCGCAGAATAGGTCTGCGGGCCACATAATGACCGTAGACCGAGTACGATTTGCCCAGTTCTGGAGGGCAATTATGCATCCTATTCTACGGACCGCATAAGCATTATGCGGTCGCATATGCCACCGCATACCCTATTCCGGAGCTTCATTTTTGGAGTTTTAAACCCGACCCTATTTCATTAAAACATATGCCATAGTCCATTTTTAGCACATTTCTAATATTTTTAGAGTGAGAGAGAGAGTTCTTAGAGTGGGGAATTAACCTTTAACCTAATATCCAACAATTCTTGCTCAATCTTTGAAGATTAACAAATAAGTCTTCATCCTAAAGGTAAGAATCTATGCCCTAGCTCTTAATTTCGAAAATCTACTAAAAGGGGGGGTAATTAGAAAGACAATTATTGGATGTGGGGGTTGTTATCTTGGATGCAAGTGTTATCAAAGAATGTGGGAAGGTTGTGAGCTAAAAATGGTAAAGAGTGGGTTGTGGGATGATGGAATCCTCCATAAAAGGACTTTGAAACCTTAATGCACACCTAGTGTTTGATAAAATGCTCAAATGATCTAGAACCATGATCATCCTCCTAATATTTGGTTCAATTTGTTATATTTCTAAAATAGATTGAAGTTGCTAAGAATTCCAGATCCTTTTAGAGTTTAAGGAAGCTCGATTGAGGTATGGTGGCTAAACCTCCTTCTTCTTAGAATCGAATCCCATGGTATTCATGTAATTAGTGTAAGTCCCAAATTAATCATTATAGAATCGGCTATTCCTAATATGTTTGTGTCTTTAAGGGTAACTGGAATTATGAAATACGGCCAAGTGCCAAGAATGACCTTATAATTATGGCCACTAGTTCCAAAGAATTAAAAGGATATGAAAGAAGTATGATGTGAGATGATTGACTGAAAAAGGTAATGTCTTGGGTGAGACGGCCTAGCCGATCGGGTCGTGATCGGACGCCATGTCGTACACATGGTGGTCACTGTGCTTGCAATTATAATGAAATTGTGGTTATGGTTGATGTCTTAAATGAGATGACCTAGCCGATCGGTCGTGATCAGACTCCGTGTAAGAATACAGTGTTTAGTTTTACATACTAGTACTATTCGACAGTACTAACATCCCTTTTGCTGGGGGCGCTGCATCTTTAAATGGATGTAGGTTGGTTCTATAGCAGGCAGTGTTGATCAGCGATAGTGGTACATCTTTTTTCCAACAGACTTGGTGAGCCCCATTTCATCCCAGGGTCATGTGTTGTATCTTTTGTTCATATTATTATCACGTTTTGAGGTATAGCTAGAGCCTTGTCGCTGGCACTATCATAACACTCTTTTGTATCTTTTAGAGGCTCCGTACACAATATGTCAGTTGTACATGGGTGCTAGAAAAGTCAAACAGATTATGTTGTGTTTTGATCTCTTGTTCCACTCAAATCATAAGAATGTGTGTATCTTGAAACTTAAAAATGATGTAACCAATGAGACGACTTATTATTGTATATATGATCTCCCTACTGTCTAATTAATGAAATCATGTCTTCTCTTGGTCATGGGTGAGTTAGGTAGAAAGTATCTAACTCGCTTGCTCGACCGGGTTCACTCGGTTGAACGCCGGACACGCTTCCCAAGGTTGGGGCGTGACAGGAGTTTCCTTGGTTTTGTAGGGTATTATCATCGCTTTGTAAAGGGTATCTCATCTATTGCTGCACCTATGATCAGATGGACCCAAAAAGGGTGCTCCTTTCAGATGGTCCGAGGAGTGTGAGGTGAGCTTTCAAAAGCTTAAGAATGCTTTGACTGTAGCCCTAATGTTGGTGTTGTCTACGGGTTCAAGGTCTTATGTTATGTATTGTGATGCGTCACGTGTTGGCCTTGGAATGGTGTTGATGCAATACGGTATGGTGATTGCCTATGCGTCTAGACAGCTTAAGACCCATAAGAAGAATTATCCGGTCCACGACTTGTAATTGGCAGCCATTGTTCATTCGTTGAATATTTGGCAGCACTATTTGTACGATGTCCCTTGTGAGGTCTTTACCGACCACCAGAGTCTACAACAACTATTCAAACAGAAAGATCTTAACTTGCGGTAGCAGAGGTGGTTAGAGTTGCTTAAGGACTATGATACCACCATCCTATATCATCCCGGAAAGGCTAATGTGGTGGCCGATGCCTTGAGTCAAAAGGCGGAGAGTTTGGGTTGTTTAGCATCTCTACCGGTAGCAGAGAGGCCATTAGCATTGGATGTTCAGGACTTAGCCAACACATTATTAGATTGGATGTTTCAGAGCCAAGTCGAGTTCTTGCCTGCGTGGTTTCTCGGTATTCTCTATATGATCATATCAAAGAGTGTCAGTATGACGACCCCCATTTTCTTGTCCTTAAGGACACGGTTCAGCACGGCGATGCCAAGGAGGTGACAATTGGAGATGACATTGTGTTACGGATGTAAGGCCGGTTATGTGTGCCCAATGTTGTTGGGTTGCGTTAGTTGATTCTTCAGGAGGCCCACAGTTCGCGGTTCTCCATTCATCCGGGCTCCTCTAAGAAGTATTAGGATTTGAGGTAGCACTATTGGTTAAGGAGGATGAAGAAAGACATAGCGGAGTATGTAGCTCAGTGCCTAAATTGTCAGCTGGTGAAGTTTGAGCATCAAAAGTCGGGTGGTTTGCTTCAGCGACTCGAGATACCCGAGTGGAAATGGGAGCATGAGACCATGGACTTAGTTGTTGGGCTCCCACGAACTCAGAAGAAATTTGACGCGGTATGGGTGATTGTGGGCAAGTTGACCAAGTCAGCTCATTTCATTCCGGTAGTGACTACCTATTCTTCAGAGCAGCTCGCTCAGGTTTATATCTGTGAGATTGTCTGACTTCATGGAATATCGGTATCCATCGTCTCTGATCAGGGTACGTAGTTCACATCACATTTATAGAGAGTTGTACAGCATGAGATAGGCACACGGGTTGAGTTGAGTACATCATTTCACCCTCAGACGGACGGACAGTCCGAGTGCACTATTTAGATATCGGAGGATATGCTTTGCACCTGTGCTATGGATTTCTAGGGGGGCTTGGGATCAGTTCTTGCCACTTATAGAGTTTGCCTACAACAACAGCTACCAATCAAGTATTCAGATGGCTCCTTACGAGGCCCTATATAGAAGACGGTGTCGTTCTCTAGTTGGGTGGTTTGAGTCGGGAGAGTCTAAGTAGTTAGGTATAGATTTGATTCGAGATACCTTGGAGAAGGTCAAGATGATCCAGGACTGGCTTCGTACAACCCAATCTAGATAGAAGAGTTATGAGGATCAGAAGGTTCGCAATGTTGCATTCATTGTTGGAGAGCGAGTCTTGCTCCGGGCTTCACCCATGAAGGGTGTGATGAGATTCGGGAAGAAGGACAAGTTGAGCCCTAGGTATATCGGACCTTTTGAGATCCTTGAGTAGATCGATGAGGTGTCCTACAAGCTAGCATTGCCACCTAGTTTATCTGTGGTTCATCCGGTGTTCTATGTATCTATGCTCCAGAAGTATTACAGTGATCTGTATCATGTTCTACACTTCAGTACAGTCCAATTGGACGAGGATTTGACCTATATTGAGGAGCCGGTGGCTATCTTGGACTGACAGGTCTAGAAGTTGAGATCAAAGAGTATTGCTTACGCATAGGTATCAAAGAGGGGTCATCCGGTCGAGGAGGCGACCTGGGAAATCGGGCACGACATGTGGAGTCGCTATCCTCATCTATTCACCACTTCGGGTATGTCCTTATGCCTGTTCGAGGACCAACGTTTGCTTTAAGAGGGGGAGAATGTAACGGACTAATCGGTCATTTTGTATAATTGTGCCTCATTTCCCCTTTTGATGCTTCATACATATGTGTTTATGATTTTATGACTTCTTAGTTCAGTTAGTTTTATTCTGGGGACCTTTCAAGTTGATTTGGACCCTTGATTCTTGACTTAGAGGTTTAAATTAGAAAATGATGACCAAACTTTGACTTTTGTGAAAACGATCCCAGAACAGTGTTTTGATGGCTCCGATAGCTTCGTGTCATGATTTTGGACATGGGCGTATGCCCGAAAATGATTTCGGAAGTCCGTAGGTGGATTTGTGTAGATTTGCCGAAACATGGTAATTTGAAGTTGAAAAGTTTGACCATGGGTTGACTTTTAGCTATCGAGCTCAGAATTTGATTTTGGGACCTGGAATAGGTCTGTTATGGTATTGAGAACTTGTCTGCAAAATTTAGTGTCGTTTGAAGTTGATTTGATAGGATTGGGACGTTTAGTTGTAATTCTAGAAGTTCTTGAAAATTTCTTTGAAATTCATTCGTTTTAGTGTTCGATTTGTAGTTTTAGATATTGTTTTTGTGTTTTGATCGCGTGATCGAGTTTGTATGATGTTTTTAGACTTGTGTGGATGTTTGGTTTGGAGCTCCGAGGGATCAGATGAGTTCCATACATGTATCGAAATTGTTTTCAACTTAAAATGAATTGCTGGTGTGCTGGTGCTCTGATGTCGTAATTGCGAGCACCAGCTTTGCAATTGCGAAGGTGATAGTAGGGGGTCAGCTGTCGCAAATGCGACTTCCCCTTCGCATTTGCAAAGACAACAGAACTTGGACCATGTTTGCAATTGCGAACATTTTGTTCGCTTTTGCAAAGTACCCAGCTTCGCAGATGCGTTGATGACTTAGGTTGTCATGGTTCGCAAATGCTAGCACTGGTCCGCAATTGCGAGGGTTTGCATCTCAAATGCGACATCTGCAGCTGGTTAAAGGATTGGGAGATGGGATTTTTGAACTCATTCTCTCATTTTTGATCCCTAGACTAGGTAGGAGGCGATTTGGAGAGGGAATTTTCAACTACAAACCTTGGGTAAGTAATCCTAATCTATTTCTAATCATATTCCATCAACAGATCTTTACATCAAAATCATGTGAATCAAAGTGAAATTTTTTTGAAACTTTGTCATGTTTTTGAAAAATAAGAAATTGAGTTTTGAGAGTCTATTTAGATTTGGATTTTGAAACTTATCACATATATGAACTCGTGGGGTCATGGGTAGACGGAATCTACCATTGGACCCGAGTTTCGACCGGGAGGGCCCCGGATTGACTTTTGTTGATCCTTTAGGAAAAGTATAAAGATCTTAGCTTTATCTATTGTAATTGATTTTCCTAGCATTGTTTGATGATATTAAATCGATTTGGATTAGATTTGAGCCGTGTGGAGGCGAATTTTAAGGGAAAAGCTATTTCCAAGTGTTGAATTAGCCTAGTTGAGATAAGTGTCTTGCCTAACATTGTGGGTGGGGTGGGGTGGGGGGCAGAACTACCCCTTAGGATTGGTATTGATTGATTCATTTATGTTATGTGAAAGCCGTGTACGCAAGGTGACGAGTGGGTATACGGGTTGTACATAGTATTTGACCGGTTTAGGCTACGTAGACTCTTTCTGTGCTTTAATTTAATTGTCATATCATGTTCTAAATTCTCATAGTCAATATATTCTTACTTGTGTTATTCTATCCTTACATGCCTTAAATATTTTCATTAACACTCGTTCTACATTCTAAGTGATAAATTGCTCTCATGCTTTAGTTGAACTTTTGCCTCTATTATTGCTACACGCTACCTCTTTCATTGTTGATTATCATTATTTGAAGTTATTGTCTGCGATATCTCTTTCATTATTGATTATCATACTTGAAGTTATTATTCATGTTATCTCTTTCCTTGTTGACTTCCATTAAGTGAAGTCATTGTCACATGTTATCTTTTTCATTGTGAGTTATTATTATTTAATTTCTTGGTTATATATTATCTCTCATTGTTGAGTTATTGGTGTTGAAGTTGTGAAGGCCGTTATCACGTTGAGGCAAAATTGTTGTTGTTGTTGAAACATCTTCCTTGTTGAGAATTTAACATTCATTGTTATAGTTGATATTCTTGTACCCGCTGTGGTGGAGCCATGGGCTATTATAGTGGAGGCATTGATATTGTTGATTGTTGGCAAGTTGTGATATATGGGCACTTGTGGTGTGAGTTATTATTGTGATGTGATATTGACAAGCATACAGTGGTATAAGGATCGGGGTTAATATGCATGCGGCAGTATAAGGTGGTACTTATGTGCGTGTTGCTTGTAGGAGAACTACGTGAAGTCACGCGGCATCATAAGGTGGGCTAAAGTGCGTGTAGCTATGTTGGAAATACTATTTTTCAAAACCCACTTCAAATATAAGGCTCTCGCAGCGGAATAAGGAAAGATTGTGATTGAAATTGAGAAATGTGAATATAAGGCGGTTCCTCAGTTGTGATTCTTGATTTATACGAGGCGGTACCTCGGTAGTGATTCTTATTGTACACGAGGCGGTATCTCGTTGTGATTCTTGTTGTTTATCTCATTTCGCAAGTAGTTTTGGTAGGAACATTACTTTTTTTTTCTTCCTTGTTTAGCAGTTGTTCTCTGTATATGATCATTGTGATTCTCTTTAGCTGCTTCTTTTATGTTACTTCCATGTCTAATGTCCGGTATCAGTTATTTCTCCATTTTCCATTATTTATCCTAATTAATTTTTTATACTGTTTATTTACTTCCTAGTAGGTGTCTTGACCTGTCACTACTCTATCAAGGTTAGGCTTGATACTTATTGGGTACCGTTATGGTGTACTCATGCTACACTTCTACACAAATTTTGTGTAGATCCTGGTACGTGTGCCCGTGCCGGCCGCTAGAGTTAATTGGAGTTGCTGCTTTGGAGACTTCAAGGTATACCTGCTCCACGTCTGCATGCCTCAGAGTCACCTTCCCTTTCATTCTTGTTTACTGTTGTATTTTCTTCCAGACAGGGAGTGTATTGATGAGATTCTATTTTTCGGAAGGTTATATCAGTTATTCAGTTTTGTTTGAGTATTTGATAATTATTTCTGCCCGGTTATTATTATCTGTTAGGCTTACCTAGTCATAGAGACTAAATACCATCACGACATCTTACGATGGGAAATTAGGGTCGTGACAGAGACATAAAGAGAAGTTCATATTTCTGAATTTATGTACATTATCCTAGTCCCATAAGTTACAGTATTCTCCCTTATCGGGATTTTACATTCAGTTAAGTATTGTCTTCATCCAGTCAAGAGAGAAGAGGGTCTATACATTCTGGGCTCGCTCAAAGGCACTCGGCCATAGTAGGCTCGGTATATAACTTGCCATTCGAGCTACTATGGCCGAGCACCTATGAGCGAGCCTAGAATGACCGAGATATCGACCCTAGTATGGGCTAGCGCCTATGAGCGAGCCTACTATGGTAGAGTAGTTACACGTACCGAGCCTTATAGGGCCGGACAACTATTTTATTTACTATATTAATAGAGTTGAGTCGATATCAGCAGGTTATCATATCTTCATATCATATTTGACTCCCAGTTACTTTCAATTATTATATTATCAGTTTAGTCTCAACTTTTATTTATTCTATTGCCTTACATACTGGGTGCATTATTTCATACTGATCTCTTTTTATCCGGGGATGTTGTATTTCATGCCTGCAGGTCATGATAGACAGCCGTATAGACCTTCCTGGTAGACAGAACCAAACATCAGCTTGGTTTGTAAGCTCCACTTCCCCGGAGTTACCAGGTCTAGACCTTGGAATCCATTCTATATATACAGGTTTGATGGGTAGGTCGATGCACTGTCCCCACCAAGATACAGTTCAGTTATCTCTAGAGGCTTGTAAATGAGTCCTATATATTTTTTATATCAGTATTGTGGCCTTGCCAGCCCTATGTACATGTTCAGTTTTGTATTGTTGGTTGTAGACGTTCATGGCGGCCTCGTCGGCCTACACAGTTATGTATATGAGCTTTTGGGTATTCTTACCCCTCAGATGGAAGAGATGTTATTTTTAGATGATTCGGAATATGGCCTTGTTGGCCTTGATTGGCATTGTCAGCTTGCAGGTAGGCCTCGTTGGCCTAAGTTGAGGGTTACCCCTCTATAGTTCACAGTTATAGAGTGATATGCTCGGGGAAAGTATGGCACCGGGTGCCGTCCACGCCTCCCCAGGTTTGGGGTGTGACAAACTTAGTATCAGAGCAGTTCTATCCTAAGGAGTCTACAAGTCATCTCTAGTAGAGCCTTGTTTATAGATGTGTTGTGCACCACATTATATAAACAGGAAGCTACAAGGCATTTTAGGAGTTTGTTACCCTTCTTTTAAATCCAAATCGTGCTACGGAGCTGAGTCATAATAGTTTGAGTCAGGACTTATGTTTGCTAATGATACAGAGATGTTTGCAATTAGGAAGATTACAGCTAGCAAGAGGGCTAATACAGCAACTGGTAAGGGCACTAATAAAGAGAGAGTTCTTGACGATATGGCCTTGTTTGAGGCCCTATCAGATCGTGCATACCATATGTGCATATTTCCAACTTAAAACCCTAAGATGGGAATATCAAACACACCCCGTGAATAGCAGGCCATGGGACTATCAGAAGGTAACAGTATAAGTTTTAATAGGTAATAGAAGCAAGGTGAAGGAGGGTATGAGGTACCCAGTAAGTGGAGATATCAGTATTTACAATTCAAGCAAAGAAATATACGCATTCTGAGTTACCTTCAACAGTAACAGATTATATACAATTGGCTACATCCATCTCAGTTATGCCCTATGGGAGCTAACAAATATAGTTTAAGTGAAGGATGGGATATTAGGATCCAGCTGGGGTTAAAGCTGTCACATCTCCTTTTTACGGGGAAAGGAATTTTTCCACTTTAAGTGATACTATTGAAAAGGAAGTATTTATTTATACTTTTAAAAAATTGACCACATTGAATAAATTATTAAGGTGTCCCAAGTTATCGATTTATTTTAAATTCCAATTCAAGGAAGTTTTGAATCTGTTTAAGTCTGCGAAACACAGAAGATTGGGTAAGGAATTCTATTAACCCGGGAGGAGGTGTGAGGCACTCGCGGATTCCGTGGTTTTAGCACGGTCACTTTACAGCTACACTCGGCTTAATTTTCTGTGTATTGCATATTTTAAACCTACGTACGCTTTTACCTTTTATCGCTTTTAATTATTTTAAACAATTATGAAATTTTTTTAAACAAGTTACGATGTCGCGCACTTGTTATTTTTGTACATATTATAAATCACGCCACGTGAAACTTACCCGTGATTTATAATATATTTATTTTATTATTATTTGAAGTTGGGGTCAAGTCACACGAACGTGCACTTAAAATTGGGGTTACATATCATGACTATGCCACCGGAACTGTACCCATAGTTACGATAATTTATTATTAGTCATGCCTAAGAGCAACTACGCATTTTCATAAGATTTAATTACGTATCAATAGTATAAGATTACATGTGAAGGTCCAAAATTATGGAATTTGTTTGTTGGGATAGCCATATATTTTGTTACTTAAAATAGTGGTGATTGTATTCTAGAAGCTCAATTAACGTTTTAGCTAGATTGGCCCAGTGCTACACTGATTACTTGTCAATATTATGAAATGCATGCGATTGAAGGCTTACCATAAGACCTCTAACAGGACCAAAATGGGGTCATACTTGGGCCTGGGGTGAAGCCTAATGCGCCAAAGCCTTTCGGCAGGGAGCAAATCTTCACACACATGAAGTTACAAGTTTTTAGAAATGGGTCTCAAATTGAGCCTAGACCTGATAACTTCCGCATGGGCCAGATATTCAGGCCCAATAATTTTGAGAAATACAGTGGCCCAAAAGCAAATCCAACAAATTCACGAAAATGAAAGTATAAGAAAAACTTTTCCTAAATATCAGCATTTAATCATCGAAGTTCAGAGTACAGTAGCAGTTAATTACATCAGAGGTCGTAATTTGAATTCACAATAAAAGCCATCTTCAACAATTGAGTTTTAGAAACATTAGCTCATTAGTTTAGCTAATCAAAATTACAGAGCCGAAATTTCCTCACTTCAAACCTTTCCATCCTTCATATTTAAAACTGAATCATAATACACTTGCGATTGCTAAATTTAAACAAACACGCAGATTCACCCTATTACACGAATGACTATTTATGCTAATGGTTTAAACATAGAAACATGTAATAATTCGAGAATAATGCCCAAGGCCAGCTCCATTGCACTCCCGTGGAGGTCACCTTACATCTAGGAACCTAATTTCTAGTTACCAGTAACTATAGAGCATTTGTTAATATTCAAAAATTAGATCTAAGCACATTTGACTGTAATCAGTACATATAACATAGATTTCAAGAGAGTAAACATGTTGCAAACACAACTAATGCACCAAGCATGCTAAATCACCCAAATCAACCAACCTATGACATTAATCAATCATAGCTTATTTATAAAAACAAATCAGATCATACAGAGACTTAGAGCATACCTAATTACAAAGAAACAGCCAAATCAAACCAAATAAAGGTCTAGAACACTTATGGGTAAACCCCAGCTAACGGTAGAGTGGCAGCAACAGTAAACACAAGCAACTTCTTCAAATCAAACCATCTTTAGAAGCCAAAAATTATGCAGTTGTAGGCAGAAATCGAAGACAACTGTTGAATCTCTTTTTGAATCTTTTGTTTTGTTTTTTGTTTTTGGTATTTTTTGGAGTTTTTGGTTTCCAGATCTGAAACTCAAATTTTGAATTCAGAAATTGATTTAGCTAATTGGGACTGTGAGCTCTTTTGCGTAGGAGTGAGGATGAGTGAGTCTGTATCTGCAGATGAGAATGAATGACCAAAAGTATGAGGAGAGTATAATATCTTATAGCAGATTCTTACCGTTGTTTTCCTGTTATTTACCTTTCTTTTAGTCCTTTTTCTTTTCTGTATTTTCTTCCTCACCTCGACCTCTTCATTGTTTTATTGCAACTCGATCCTTCTTTTCCTTTCTAGAAGCACATAAATTAGTTACAAGATTATTCCCCAAGTTAAATCCCTTAAATGCCCCCTAAAACCCATGTTTTTAATCACCTAGCCAAAATTCACATGCCTGGGCCTTGTGGACAACATGCCCAAAATCAAGACCTAGACTCTCAATCCTCCCCAATCTTGAACTTTAATCTAGTGGGCCTGCCTGTCAAGCAAGACAGGCCCAATACTAAGCTAAGACATTTGAACAAACGGATTTGAATTCTAATTAAAATAATTAAAATAAGTAATTAACTATCAATCTAGAATGCAAATATTAGTTCATCTAAATCCTAATTCTGCATGACTATCCTTAACTGACTAAACAAATTCGGACAAGACAATGCAACACAAGGTTAAGAAAAAGAAACAATAGAGTAAAAGAGAAGAGAGACAAAAAGGGGTATACCTATTGAGCTCAAAGGAGTCGGCAGAAAGGGGTTCCGGGAGAAATTGGCCGGTCAGCAGCAATTTGACCTAGATTCGGCCATCGATAAACGGATCAAATCTCTATTGATGGAAGTCTTGAACGTATACTGGCCGAAATGATCAAGCAAACGAAAGAGCAAAAATTTTAATTTTTCCGAGATTTCCATATCTATAATTCATTGAGTTCGGTGGGGATTTTGGGAAAATTGAAGGTATATTTGGATTTAGGGGGTGTTGGGGATTGTAGGGTGATGATTTGGGGATATCTGGAGGTGTTTTGTCGTCGTGAGATGATTTCCGACGGCAAAATAAGGTGGAGGATGGTGGGGTGTAGAGAGATGTAAGAGGGATGGTCTGAGAGGAGTGTTTAGGCGTGGGGGGAGGGGGGGGTCATTTGAGACAGTCTTATGGGAAAGAGGGTTAGTTTCCTGCCGTTGGATTATGGGAGATGAACGGCTGATATTAATCCTATTAGAAACGACTTTGTTTGGTTTATGGGAGGCACTATGCCGGATTTATGGATTGGATTTTGGGCGGATTTAAAAATAATTGGGCCATCTACAATTGCTTTGGACCAATTCCAAACAAAGACTAAGCTAACCTCTTTTTTTCTATTCTTTAATTTTCTAAATTAAAAACACTTTTATTTAATCATCCAAATTAAGACTAAATTGTAAAATTGAACTTAGCTATCTATTTTACCTAATATCTTTACTACTTAAACAATTAATTAATTAATTATACCTAAAAATGTAAAAACAAAACAAAAGCAACTAATCATTTTTTGTGTATTTTAATAATGCAATTAAAATGTGACTAAGCGTTTGAA
The DNA here is from genome assembly GCF_000390325.3 of Nicotiana tomentosiformis. Classification (NCBI taxonomy): domain Eukaryota; kingdom Viridiplantae; phylum Streptophyta; class Magnoliopsida; order Solanales; family Solanaceae; genus Nicotiana; species Nicotiana tomentosiformis. Next base: position 64,770,261 of record NC_090816.1, read on the forward strand.
GTGCAATTAAAGTCTAAAATGCAACGAATGAAAGATAAAAATATTTTTGATGTTTTTTTAAGATTTTTAAAACATTTCTAAATATGTATGAATGCGACTAAATGCAAGTAAATGCGAACAAATAAATAAAGAAAAATCCCTAAAATTTCTAAAAATCAAAAAAAAAACTAGAGGAATATTGTTGGGGGATTTTTTAGGAGTAATCTATGTGTAGGGTAAAAATTACGTGCTCGCAACTGCCCCTCTTTGCTCGAGAACATGAAGAATTTTTAGGCAAAGATAAAGTGAGCAATCATGAATAATTTTTGCCTGCTTGATACTCCATATGAAGCATTTTGTAAAGGTTTGACCGAACCTTGCTTCTAAGGTTGCCTACATATCCTTGGCTATAAAGGAATCAGGTCAGTGTAGTTCTAGAAGTTTTGGTAGCTAGGACTACCAAAAAGCTATGATTTCACTATTATCGCTACTGTTGCTACTTGCTGACCTCCTTATTGCACCAAAATCAAAATAAAAAGAAACTAAACAAGCCTAGCAGCTGTGAGTTACAAGATTCCTATCTATAAGTCTTTTGAAATTTGATCTTGAGTCGTGATTGGTTCTTCATGCAAACTCTGATCTGAACTTTGATACTTGCTAGTTGTAGGTACTAGTTTGTTCTTCTGCGGCTTCTTCTGATCAAAATGAGAAATGCAATGCTCATGACTTCAATCATGTCTTGAGCAATCCACATATTTTTATCTACTTCTGCATTTTGGATACACTTCTTTTTTCTTTTCTTTTCTTTATCTTGGGTTGAGACTTCTTCTTTTGATCATCTCGACCCCTGTGCTTCGAGGTAGAATCTGCTCAGACACCAAAACAAACAAACGAACGAAATTTTTCTATGCTAGTTTTCACTGGGAAAATTTCTTGAGTTATTGTAACAAAATTCTAAACTACTTCTTTATTAAAAGCATTAAAGTGTCAGAAATGGTGTACCCTGAAGTGATCATGATTTGATTTTTTTTTTTGGGATGGTGTTCCCTTATTGTCCAAATGACGTCACAACTAAGGATTATTGTACCTTTTATTGGAAAAATGCGGCTAGGGAATGGTGTACCCTATACCGGCAAAGATATTAGGGAGTGGAGTACCCTGCACTTAAGATCAAATCAACTAGGTAATGGTGTGCCCTACGTTAGAAAATACGGGTAGGGATTAGTGTACCCTATACCGGTAAAAATACTAGGGAATGGTATACCCTATATTTGCAAAGATTATCAGGGAGTGGTGTACCCTGCATAAAGATCAAATCAACTAGGGAGTAGTGTACCCTATATTGTAAAACACAACTACAAATTAGTGTACCCTATACTGATAAAGAACTAAGGAGTGGTGTACCCTATATTTGAAATGATATCAGGGATTAGTGCACCCTGCATTTAGGCTCAGTTAAATAGGGAGTGGTGTACCATATATTGGAAAACACAGCTAGGGATTAGTGTACCATATACTGGTAAAAGACCAGGGAGTGGTGTACCCTATTTTAGTAATGATATCAGGGAGTGGTGCATCCTGCATTTAAGATCAATTGGTAATGATATCAGGAAATGGTATACCATGCATTTAAACTCAATCAATTAGGGAGTGATGTACCCTACGTTGGAAAATACAGCTAGGGATTGGTGTACCCTATAATGGTAAGGAGACTAGGGAGTGGTGTACCCTATGTCTAAATATCATCAACTATGAAGTGGTGTACCCTTTGTTGGAAGACACAGTCAGGGATTGGTATACCCTATACTGGTAAGGAGACTAGGGAGTGGTGTACCATATGTCTAGTAATAATATCAAGGAGTGGTGTACCCTGTATTAAGCTCAATCAATAATGATATTAGGGAGTTGTGTACACTGCTTTTAATACCAATTAGTAATGATATCAAGGAGTTGTGCACCCTGCATTTAAGATCAATCAACTAGGGAGTGGTATACCCTATGTTTGAAAACACGGCTAGGGATTGGTGTACACTATACTGGTAAGGAGACTAGGGAATGGTGTACCCTTACATATAAAATATCATCAAATAGGGAGTGGTGTACCCTATGTTGGAAAACACAACTAGGGAATGGTGTACCCTATACTGGTAAGGAAACTAGGAAGTGGTGTACCCTATGTCTAAAACATCAACTAGGGAATGGTGTAACCTACGTTAGAAAATACAGCTAGGGATTGGTGTACCCTATACTACCATGATTTAGAATTTTTTATTTTCTTATTCTTTTTTATTATTTTTTTTTAGAGAATGAGTAAAATGCGGGAAAGAATTTTGAGTGGAGTTCCCTTTTTTGAGAGTTTTTTGCAGTGCTGTTTTTCACCGCGATTTCCTTTTGGTTGCACCTGCTTCTTGCAAGGTTGTTTTTGGATTGCACCTGTTTCCTTTTTTTTAACAAAGAATAATTGTTAGTTCAAAACGGTGGTTGGTTTTGTGGCCTTGAGTGTTTCAGTCACTTGATCTCAGTCCATCTTCTTTTGATGATCATTTCAACTGCAACTGGTTGTTTCCTGAATACCAATTGCATTTCTGGCCCCGGAGAACCTTTGGCTTTTCAAACTTTTTCCATGACAGCTAGTCACGTAGTGGGACTTAACCTTTCCAACTTTATTTTGCCTTTGTGGGCTTTTAACTTTTGACTTCTTTCTTCAAAGTTCCAATTTCAGAGCATTGGGGAACCATTGGCTTTTCAAACTTTGCAAGACAGTTAGTCGCGTGGGACTTAAGCTTTTCAACTTCATTTTGCCCTAGTAGGAACTGTAATTTGATTTCCTTTTACCTAGAGTTTTTTCAAAGCATCGGCCACCATGGCCAGTCGAGGTCGACTTGATGACCTTACCGAGGCTGGGTGCCTTTTGAATATATCAGCTTGTGTCGAATGAGAGCCCTATAAATCAGTCTTGCCATCTCTTATTTACCTTTATTTTTGGAACAAAGTTAGACCGAAAGGGATTCAAAGTAAATAAGTAATGGAATGCAGAATGAGTTTAAACAAGAGGTGTACCTTTCGAGGAACAGAAAGACGGAATTATCTAGGAGTACATGCGGACAACAATGATCATGAAAATGCCTTTGGACTGGATTCCTAATCTGTGTAAACCGTCCGATTCTTAGAAACTCATCACAACTTTTGCCTTGACACCGACAAACCTTGCCCAGTACTGTGTTGATGCCATGGCTATGAGGATCCTCTTTTCGATCAGTAGTGCCCTTTGCGGGTTTTAACCAGCTGACCTCTCTCATTTCTCTTCTCACCAACTGGCTATAAGGATCCTCTTTTCGATCAGTAGAGCCCATGAGGGTTTTCACCAACAAAGACTCTCTTATTTTATTTCTCTCATTTTGGTTGCATCAGATCCAAATAAATGTGTCCTACAATTCTTGAACATTCTCGCCGATTGATTAGAAGGATTTGAATAGGATTTGGATAAAAAAATATTTGGATTGAATTACAACTTTGAAACCTTTCTGGCGGAACCATTGCCGAACCATTATAACATCTGCCCCAGTTTTCACTTTTGGGGGAATATGAATTTTTGTTTTGGTGTGCCCAAACCCCATAGTGAGGCTGCCTACGTATCCTTTTGGAATCATATCAGACGTAGTTTAATGACGTGAACTTTGTTTTTGATTTTTTTTTTTTTACATACAAAGTTCCAGTGAAGGTGATCAAGGAAAAGCATCTAGCTCAAAGGGTTTGTAAGGGGTTAATAGTGTTTGGGTAGCGAGAGTGAAAGCCTTCGTCATCCTAATCGGAGAATGTTAATATTGAGTAATGGGTCAAACATAGTACCTTTTGACTGCATCCGCATTAAAACAGTGAGGCCGATGCACTTGCAAACTTGGGGTCATCGGTCGAGGAAGATAAGATCAGTTTGGGGACTGTCATTCAACTCTCGAGATCTGTGATCGAGGAAGGTCATGCCGAGATAAACTCTACAAGCTTAACCTAGGATTGGAGGAACAAATATATTGAATACTTAAAGAATGGAAAGCTCCCATCGGACCCTAAAGAGTCAAGGACCCTACGAACCACAGATGCTCGATTCACATTGGCTAAAGATGGAACATTATACAGAAGAACATTCGATCGACCATTGGCAGTGTGCTTAGGACCAGGAGGCACCGATTATGTTTTACGAGAGGTCCATGAAGGCACTTATGGGAACCACTCCGGCGCCGAATCACTGATTCACAAAATCATTAGAGCAGGGTACTACTGGGATATCATGGAAAAAGATACTAAGGAGTTTGTTCGAAAATGTGATAAATATCAAAGGTTTGCACTGATGATTCATCAGCCAACAACTTCATTCAGTCCTATCCTCATGGCCATTCATGAAATGGGGGATGGATATCGTCGGCCCTCTTCCATCAGCCCCAGGTAAAGCTAAGTTCATTTTATTTATGACTGACTATTTCTCTAAATGGGTTGAAGCACCGGCGTTCGAGAAAGTGAGAGAAAAAGAGGTCATAGACTTCATCTGGGATCACATCATGTGTCGATTTGGGATACCCAGAGAAATAGTATGTGACAATGGTAAACAATTTATCAGCAGTAAAGTGACAAAATTTCTCGAAGACCATAAAATAAAAAGGATATTGTCAACATCGTATCACCCTAGTGGGAACGGACAGGCCGAATCGATGAACAAGACTATCATCCAAAACCTGAAGAAAAGGTTAAATGAAGCTAAAGGGAAATGGAGAGAAATTCTGCTCGAAGTCTTTTGGGAATATCGAACAACATCGAAGTCCAGTACAGGGGCAACTCCGTTTTTCTTAGTGTATGGATACGAAGACTTAATTCCAGTCGAAGTCGGAGAACCTAGCGCAAGGTTTTGACATGCATCGGAGGAATCGAACCACGAGGCTATGAACACTAGCCTCGAATTATTAGATGAAAAATGAGAAGTGGCACTCGTTCGAATGGCTGCACAAAAGCAACGAATCGAAAGGTACTACAATAGAAGAACCAACCTTCGCCACTTCAGGGTCGGGGACTTAGTCCTAAGGAAGGTCACCATCAACACTCGAGATACTAATGAAGGGAAGCTTGGCCCGAATTGGGAAGGACCCTATCAAGTCCTCGATATAGTCGAAAAAGGGTCTTATAAACTCGGAACGATGGACGGCGAACCACTGCTAAACGACTGGAACATATAGCTTCTCAAACGATATTATTATTAAGGTATGTCTTTCTCCCTTCTTTCACTTATATATATATTCAACGCTAACTCATTGCAGGAGTTTGACCAAAGACATTGAGACCTCAGGTTTTAAAGTACGCGTTGCACTCTTTTTTCCTTAGATCGGTTTTTATCCCAACTGGATTTTTTCGACGAGGTTTTTTACGAGGCAACAATTATGTGCTACATGAGGAAAATTCAATAGTATCTAATGTTTCTTTGCAATAAACCTCGAATACTGGAGGACACCACCCTCGGATGTTGTATTCTCGAGAATAGTATTTCATATCAAAGGGCCTCGATAGGGAAGCTTTGTAATGGGCCAAACGGTCAAGTAAACTGTGTCCATATAGATTAGTCGAGCCCCGATGGCAAAATATGTGTGCATGTATAAATTATTCAAAGAAGCATTCTCTCTTCATTAAATATTTTATGTCTCGAAGAAAATTCTCTACTATACAAACCTCATGCTTATGATATTGTGAGAAACGGCTCAAGAGCCAAAGTGCAAATATACACCCGGGGACTGCCATCGATGATGGGCATATTCGAGTTATCTAAACTCAAATTTATAAGACCTCAAAAAGGCATCCCTCGATCTATAGGCCAAGGCCACCGTTCTCGGGGACTGACATTTCAAACAAATTTGAAATGTTATTGGGAAATAAGCCCAAGAGGCATACCCAAAGGCTACAGCCAAAATACATACCCGAAGGCTACGACCTAAATATTGCATCTCGGAGACGTCCGAATTCCGCAATAACGATAGGCCTTCAAATTCTTTGAAAACCCGGTTAAAAAAGGTTACCCTCGGCTAATAATCAAAAGGGCTTCGATAAAAATAGCCCTCGAAAAACCTTAAGAGGTATCAAATTATCTTAACACAAATGTTCTAAGGCACAAAAAGCAAAAGGGTTTCAACCGACATCGGACCCTCAAAAAACCCAATGGGTAAAAAATACATGCTAAGGCATAAAGAAATTTTTACTAAGTCTTTTAAGATGAAAAGGGGAAATAATAGCCATCTTTTAGATTCCATATGGGCCCAACCTGAAAGGGCCTAAGGGCCAATACATTTAGAGTTCGAGACCTTGTTCTCACTCAACTTGGACCTAAGGGTTCCACTATTCCGAGTTCAAATAGAGCTGACTTGAATTTAGCTGGAAGATCCGCCATAAAACCTTAAGGGATATGTTACTGTAAGTTTGGAAATTACCCATTATTTGATAAAAAACCTAAGGATTTGTTCTATTATAAGTTTGAAACTTACTCGAACTTAGTTATAAAAATAGTGCAGTCATGGTATCGTTCAAGCCATCCAAAATCTCGAACATATTATTGAGCTCGGGGACTCGCCCTTGTGTGTCTAAAAAACCTAAGGGTTTGTTTTAAGTTTGAGATAGTGTTCACTCGATTACAGAGGCTGCAACAATAAAAGTTTCACAAGGCAAAAGCACAAAACATGTTTGAACATAAAACTGAGAAGACATTCAAAAGAAGTTTTTCTATTATATATTGATAAAAAAGGTTATGTACAAGAGACCGATCAAGGTCTTAAAAAAAAGAGAAACTAAGTCCTAACTACGGCCGGTGTCGACCTTTTCTCCGGGAGAAACTTTTCCTTCAGGCCCCTCATCGGATTCGCCTCGACTGCCTTCTTCATCATCATCTTTGTCATCGAAGGAGGTAAGCTGCCTGGCTTCAGCTTCAAGCACCTTGGCTCGGGCTATCTCCTCGGAGAGTTCAAAACCTCGAGCATGGATTTCTGAGTCAACGATCTATCGCTCTCGGTCAGAAGCCTCCCTTAGCTGCATTTGAGTAGCCTCAGCATCGGCCCAGTACATGAAAATGGACTTGTTTGCCATGACCTTTGTCTTCTTGATATCCGCCTTGGCCTCAGCAAGCCCGGTTTCAAGCTCTTCGATCCTCTTAGCTTGGGACGAACTTTTCTCTTTGATGCCCCAAAGTTGAACCTCGTCCGATGACAGTTTGGCCAAGGTAGTTTCTTTTTCTGCAGCCAGGCGGTCCATATTCTCTTTCCACCGATCACAATCGGCCTTGACATGATCGACTTCTCCCCGATGCAGCTCGATCCTTTAGACCTTTTGCTGCAGCTGAGATAGTGAAGTATTAGCCTCCACAGTTTGGTCGAGTCCATACTCTATCAAAAGAATGGTTACCTGCTTATCTAGCTCGGCCTCTTCCTCACAAGCCTTGGCCAAATCCGCTTGAAGGTCCTTTATAGTTTCGTCCTTTTGGCCACAAAGAATCTTCAGAGCGTTCCTCTCCTCCGAGACCTTTTGGATCTCGATTTCACACTGGCTGAGGTCAGCTCGAAACTTGGCGAAAGCCTGTACTAAAAAAGGAAAACACAAGTCATATTTAGAGAAAAAAGAGTAAAGAAAAAAAGTGCAGTAATTGATTCTTTCCCGAGATAAGAGACGTTGGGCCTCTTCTGAAAGAATAGAAGTGTCACTGATATCAGAGGCATCATCGGCTCCAGTAAAGCAATCCCAAAAGGGATTCCCTACACTAGAGCCTCCGTCTATATCAGGGGTTTTCAACTCTCGAGCCTCCATTAGTGCCTCCTCATAAAAGTATGAAGAGAAGGCAAGTGACCTACTGTCATGGTCCCAAGCAAGTCGCTCGGGACACTCTGATCGATCTTCGGTGTCTAAGAACTGGCCCCCGCCTGGTGTAGTTGCAGATGGCCGAGAAACGATCTCGACCTCTGATGATTCGGGATCCTCACCTGATTTCCTTTTGGAAGCCTCCTCGACACGAGGCTTGATTTTAGCAGCCACCGTTGGCTCAGAAAGTTTGGTGACCTCGCCGTCTTTCCTAGGTCGTACCGTCAGTGCCGAGGCATTTTCCTTTTCTTCCTCTTCTTTGTCTCTCAGTTTTTGGACCGAGTCCATCGTGAGAGCGATTACTTTCCTCCTCACCCTTCGAGGTTTGGGCTTAGGATCCTCGGACTGCGAGGCACTCTTCTGCTTCTTATCTTTCCTCGGCTTCGGAACCGGGGACTTGGTTTCTTCCTCGCCACTCGAGGGCCTCAAAATGGCATTCTTGGTCAGGCCTGCATGAAAGAAAATGTTACATCCCGTAATTTAATATTAGAACTAGTCGTAGTAATCCATATGACCTAGAAGAGATTAAGACCATTCATGAGATTATAGAGGATTTGTGAATATGTTATTGTAAGACTCCGTAAGTTTAACAATATTGATACTGTTAGATATTATGTTAATGTGGTATTTTCTTTTAAGTGGAGTATTTTAGTAAAAGTTTTATAAGTATAATTTTGAATAGTTACCATTATTACTATTTTTGAATATGGTAAATTATACACATAATATAAGAAAGTTTATGAGATTTTCTTTATTGTAAAGATAGAAATTATTTTCTCACAAGAAAAGAAGGTTATCGTTTTTACCATTTTAAGAATTAAGCGTACGAGAATTTTTACTCTTTATATGAGATTAGAAAAATTATAGGTTGAGAAAATATATGTATTTTTTTACATGGATGTTTTAATAAAATAATAAGTGTATGTATTTATTTTATATGTTACTATATGACCATGATAGTGTGATGTATAAAGTGTGTTAAAAGTGAGTAGTATTTTAGGTAATTTAAGATAATTTTTAATTATGTGGATAATTGGTTAATGGAAGAATTAACAAAGTTAATTATTAATTAGTGGTTAATTAAGGTCTTTTGGATAAAGACCAAAATGTCATGTGGCAGCAAGGCCATGTCCAAATTGTGACTCTTACAATTGATTGATAGGTGGCATATTTATTAATATGTGACAAGATTTGAGAATTTGACAAGTCTTCTAACATGAATCATATACCATTTTGGGAAAAGGGGACCATTAAATGTCTTAAATGACATGAATCAATCAGATGGGATCACTACTTCATTTCTAACATTTTCAATACTACAATCAAATAGGAGGTTTGGTACCATAGAAATGAAAGTTCTTACAAAATTCCTACAAAGTTCCTACAACCAGAACGTTAGAGATTTCCTACATACAAAATTCTTGCGATCAAATCGATTCCAACAAGAATTATTAGAACCTTAGCAACATAAAAATTTGTGGTTCTAAAGGAGTACGGTGTAACATTTTCCAAGAATATCACACAGATTTTTCCCTACTCCAGGTATGTTATGGCTATTCCTTCTTTCTTTTGGCATGATCCAAGTAACGATACGTAAACGTAATGATATTCCATAAGTATCTCTACTCTTAGCAGTCAAGGATGTATATGTTATTCGTTCCCCTACTATCATGCATATCAATTTGAGGACATTAATTACGTGTAATAGTTGGCATCCTGTGTTCATGACTTTTCTGAGATTTATTAAGATCACATTCTAGCCCCTTCACGTGTTCTGAGAACAATCTTGTTCCAATTTAATCCTTAATTTTAATACCTTTAATGATATAGAGAAAGCAAGAAAATGACGGAGACAAATTTAATGTAATAAGATATTAAGATGCTCTGACCATATTCATACTTATTTGCAGCTTACTTGACTAAGTGGGTGAGAGGAAATTGTATGTCAGTTTAGTTGTGTACTAATTACACAGATTTGGTACTTCATTTTTGGAGTGTTTCCATAAATATAATTTTTATTTCATGGATATTACTCCGAGCAGAAAGCTTCCACTAAAAAAATAATTTTCATTTCATTTGGTTCTTTTTGTAGTCACTAGCCTAAATTACAGCTGTATTTCCTAACGAAGTATGGCAGTCATGCATTTACCACCGTGCTATGGCCGGATGGGCAGTTACATATTTACCACCGTACTATGGCCGGTTGGGCAATTATACATCTACCACCAAGCTATGGCAGGTCGGGCAGTTATCACCGTGCTATGGCCGGATGGATAGTTACATATTTACCACCGTGCTACGGTCGGTTGGGCAGTTGTACATCTACCACCGAGCTACGGCAGGTCGGGCAGTTACCACCGGTTGGACAGTTATGTATTATCATTTACCATCGGTTGGGCAGTTATGCATTTACCACCGAGCTACGGCCGGTCAGACAGTTACCACTAATTAGTTGGGTAGTCATGCATCATACGATATGGATAATAGTCTCAAAGAGAAGCATTATATATATAAGTATAATGAGTACGCATATATGGTGGTACTTCAGAGATTCAGGTTGATTCTTATATGTCTTTAATTAATGTTGAATTATGGTTATGTTTCAGTTCTGCCTTACATACTCAGTACATTATTCGTACTGACGTCCTTTTGTTGGGGACGCTGCATTTATGCCTGCAGGTATAGATAATCAATTTGACGAGCTCTCATAGAAGACGAGATTGGCATCTAGCAAAGAATCGGTAAGACTCCACCTCATTCGGAGTGTAGCCGAGTCTATGAATCATCGTGTCAGGGTTTTGCTACAGACTTATGGGTAGGCCAGTACCCTGTCCCATTTGATGTCAAATAATATTAGAGGCTTTGTAGACAGAGGTTCATTTTGTACAGTATGTAGAGGCCTTGACGACGCATATGTATTCATGTTTTAAGAAAAATGATTCAGTGATACAGTATTTTCACACTTACACTTGTACATTATGAGTTGTGGCCATGTTGGCCCATGATAGTTACAAAAGGAATGAGTTCAGCCAACTCGACATATGTATGTTCTAATTTTGGTCGAATGATCATGAGTTACAGAGTGGTTCGTTCGGGCCAGCACGGTACCGGGTGCCAGCCACACCTCCCCAAGTTTGGGGCGAGACAGAAAATTAATGATGAATGAAGTACAAAAAGTGTTTCAGAACATGAAAAAGGAGATCCTTACCATAGTTCTTGGCCTCCCATCTGCCCCTTGCCAAATCACGCCATGCACGTTCGGCATAAGTGGAAGTTGAGGCTAACTTCCGAACCTAATCTTCGAGGTCAGGCACCGCTTGAGGCATCCAAGGAATAACTGCATGTCGAAAGGGGATATTAGGCGAAGTCGAAGAAGGTACGAAGAACAAAGTTTAAAAGATCACTTACAGTCGAAGTTCCACTCCTCATGGAATGACATCTTCTCCTCCGGGATAATGTCACGAGTCCTCACCCGTATAAAACGGCTCATCCAACCCCGATCCTTGTCATCGTCGATGCTCAAGAATATGGCCTTCGTTGCCCGGCATTGGAGCCTGATTAGTCCTCGATAGATTCGAGGCTGGTACAAGTGCATGAGGTGATTTAAAGTAAACTCCAGCCCCTCGGCCTTGCTAGAAAAGAAGCGCAGCATAATTACTATGCGCCATAGAGAAGGGTGGATTTGGCCGAGGGTGAGCTGATATCTTTTACAGAGATAATCACTGGGTCGAGGGGACCCAATGTGAAGGGGTAAGTGTAAACACTTAGGAACCCCTCCACCTAAGCGGTGATGCTCTCTTCGGGAGCAGAATTTACACCACGACCTCGGGACCCCAGTTGCAGTCCCTCTTCATGGCCTCGAGGTGGCTCTTCGTTATCGAGCATATGTACATCAACACTTGCTCACATCGGCCCGGGATCGATGAAGGGTTTCGACCTTGAAGTGGGATTTTAGAGTACACGGGCCGAGAACATACTCGTGGGGAAGTGGCTCCACCGGCGCCTTGTCGCCGGACGGCCGGGAAGAGGAGCAAGAAGCTTTCTCCTTCTGCGGTATGGCCTTTGAGGTTTTTGCCATTGGTATAAGTGAAGGAGGGAGAAAGAAGATGAAAAACTGGTGGTTTCGGTGCTAACGAAGGTGGCTCTACAGATGGCGAAAAGGAGGAGACGAAAAGAGTGAGAAGACTTAGATGAAAATGTGGCTCTAACTGGCAGGCATTAATGATTTAGGGAACTGAACCGATGGGACGTTTCGGTCACATCCGTCGCTTACGTCATGAGGAAGACGCCATAATCGAGGTTTCAGAAAACCGAGGCTCAAACTGTTTCTTATCATTTTATTCCAAGAAACACTGGGACTATCTGTATACGGTCGAAATCGGGCATGTCCGATTTTATAGGCACGAGGAGCTGCCTCGAGAGTAAGCTCGTAATAGACCGGGCTCGAGCTCAATGGCAGAGTATGGAGCATGAAGATCGAAGTGCTCGCTGAAGATCAAGACCGAGCATAATAACGGAATGGCGAGATATTAGCAACCGACCGAAGATCTCGGCAAAAATTCCGGAACATATCGAATCAAGCGGTTATTGACACCAATCATGGGATTTGTTTCCGTTATTAGAATTGTACCTTATTTAAGATTCCTCTACCATACAAAGAGGGACCCCATTCATTTGTAAACATGATTTGACTGATAAGAATATATACAAACGCTGCTCTCTATTTCACTTACTATCTATTACTGTTCTTCATTGTTTATTTTCTGTTCTTTACTGTTTTTGTTACCCAACCTCCAGACCATCTCGAGTCGAGGTCGAAAATACTGCTAGAACATTGGTTTGATTTATTTTACTATTCAAATTATCTATTCAATTCCTTGTTTATCAATTGGTATTGGATTAAATCACGTATCATTAAAACCACTAAATAAGTTTAATTGTTACTCGAATTTTACGGTAAACATATATATCGTCGAAGTGATGATTGTAATGGTACTATTAATCATATCTTCAGAGTTGGCCTAATCTTGAGCTGAAGCAAGACTCGGCAGATTTTTACTTCGTCTCTTTGATTCGCAAAATAATAACCTTTTCCTGTCTATTGCTAAGTTAAGTATTTGACGCGGTAGTTGACACTTGACACTAATCCGATGCAAAGCGTACGAAATAAAAGTAATTCAGATTTAGCCAGAACAAATAGATACACACAAATAAATGAAATTGGATGATACATCAATTTCATATTAAGAAAATTGATAATAATGTACACTGATCTATGTAGTACCTGTAATTTATTTTGTTGGGAAGTAAATTACAAAAACGAAAAAAGGAAAAAAAAAAGAATAAAATAAAAGGAAAAAGAAAATTGAAGGAAAAAGCCTGTAATTTAGTAAAGCAGTTCAGTAGATTCCTGTCTTCTTGTAAGCCTACAAAGTTTTAGCAACTCTTCAACAACTTGATCTATTTCTTTCGCTCCATTACTCTTCAAAATTTCACTGTACTCTCTTGCTCTTTTTCGCAATCTCTGCCCTGTTTTCTCTGCCACCACTTTCCTTATGACCTTTGCCACCTCTTGTCTATCAAGATTTCCATTTTTGTCCCTAACAGCCTCTTCACCTACCCCTGCATCTACTACCAACTTAGCATTAAGTGGCTGATCAAGATGCATTGGCATAGCTATAATTGGAATTCCAAGTTTAAGCCCTTCCATTACTGAACTCCATCCACAATGGCTCACAAATCCTCCTATACTTGAATGTTGCAAAATTCTTAGCTGTGGAGCCCATCCTTGTACTACTTTTCCTGTGTTCCCAATTCTATCAAGAAAACCTTTTGGAAGCGCTTCTTCTAGGCTGATTTTTTCTCCCATAGGAAATCTCACAACCCACAAGAAATTCACCTTGCTGAGCTCTAGCCCATAAGCCAGTTCTTCCATTTCCTCCTTGGACAGGAAATACTCACTCCCAAATGAAGCCAAAATTGTGGAACATCTTTGTTTACTGTTTAGCCACTTCATTACCTCTGAATGCTCATGCTCATGCTCTGTTTCTGGTGCTCTAACAAGTGGTCCAACTGGAACATACCTGAAGGTAGGAAAAATAAATAAATTTTTAGCCTTCCAAATTTAAAACTATGATACGTTTGCTGACTAAAATGTCCAGATATTAGATAATGGTCCATTTCCTGACTTGACTCAACGAATTAGAACAGAAAGTGACTCATCAAACTACTGGGTCAAACGATGTAACCCAATGACTCACCTTGGTCCAAACATGTAATTAAGAATGAGAACTATGTATATCTTAGGAATATTAATTTAAAAGAAAATACATCGACACCTTTTTCCCTAAAAAACAAAATAGAAAAGGAAGGTCGGGTTATTTGGACGAATTGAACTTTGATCTATAATTTGATCCTCTTTACCTAATTCATTTTGTCACCACAAAATTTTGGACGAATTTGGCCATGCGTGTTTTTTTTATTTGATTCGTCAAAGTTTGAATTTACAGCCAGTAGACGCGACATACCTTTTCTCGCATAAAGTAGAGAGAAAATCCATGTATTTTCCTTCTAGCTCTCTGATAGTCTTGATCAAGATGATTTCAGATGATCCATCTATGCATCCATTGACTCTTCGCTGTGTATCTGTATATCCATCATCTTCAGTTGGTTCAAACATATGTCTATTCCTGTCGTACTCATGATCTCTAAGATAAATAGCTGAAAATGGGTATTCAGAAACAGGCTTCTTTCTACCAATATGAAAAAGATAACAACTTGCTGCTGCACCAGGAGTAAGAAATAGAACAGATGGTATATTCTGTGAAGCAGCCATAGTTGGAACCCATGGCTGAAGAAAATCATACATAACCAAATCTGGCTTCAAAGTATTAAGTATATGAAAAAAGCTTGGTTTCGCCATATCTAAAGCATTTTTTAGAGTGGACATGAGAAGGGGTGGTAGGCCATTTGTGGTGTGGTAGTGAGGAGGAAGTTCAGGTAAATTTGGAAAGTGAAGTTCCACTATCTTTATTGAAATTGAATCTTTTTCAGAAATTGTTTGTTTGAAAGAATTGATATTGACTGGTGTGGAACATATGTATATGTAGAAATTTCTCTTGGACAGTGCTTTGGCTAGTTCTATGAAGGGACATATGTGACCATGTGCTAGCCATGGCAACATTGCTATTCTAATGCTTCTCTGTCTTGTATCCATAGAAAAGTTTGAAACTACAAAAAGGGGGAAATTAAACACAATTGGGACTATAAAAATCATTTTTAGGACATGTATTTATTATAGGATATATGTGTTTTTTAAGCTTTATCTTCTTGTTGCAGCTATACGGATAGAATGAGCAAGAAAACATGTAACGTGGCAACAGAAGGAAAATTATGAATACGTGGCAGTAGAGGAGCGTATACACATGAGCATGAGAGGAAGAAGGAGAAGAAAATGATTCAGTTTGTGATAAAGTCAAAATGCAATATGGAGCGTAGTCTGTTTTTGTAAGAAGTTCTGACAAAAAGTAAATTGAATAACATGAGCCTGTTTGGAAATTCACCTATTAATTAAATTTGGATGTAGCAGTTTGATATATTTATGTCGTTAAGTAATTATTTGGAATTGGGTATAATTGGAAAGGTATAATTATATTTTTTAATTTATAGGTATAATTACACTATATAATTATAAGGTTATTTTTAATTTCTTTTCTTTTTGTTTTTATTTTAATCTATTTTCTTTATAACTTTTTATTTTTATTATTTTTATTATTTTTATTTTATTTCTATCTACTTTTTAATTTCTTTTTTTATTTTAAAATATATTTTTCTTTGTATTAATACTTTTATTTCTCTACCCTTATTTCTTGTGATTCCATGTAATTGCTCGCATATTTTATTTCCTATTTGTTTTATTTTCTTCATTTAGCGTAACTGCGTTATTATTTTAGTTTTTGAAATTACACTCGAATATTAGAAATAATGAGTCATTAACAAACTTTGCATATAATGAGTGATGTCATTAAATTAGAATTTTGTTGTTGAATGAGGCTATAAACTTATTATGATTCCAAATCTTAAGTTGTATTGGAACTTATTTTATTATGTTGGAAATTAACATATGTTAAACTATTTTTTTTTTCGAATTTTAAAATTGTGTTCCAATTTACTTGGTTTAATAGTATTGACTTGTTATTTCACATTGCATATTGTTTGTTTTTAGTTAGAATTGATAGATTAGTTTCGTCAATTATTTGAATAATGTTATGACATTATTATTAATTTATTTTATCAAACATGCATTCCATGATGTTCTTACAAAAAGTATGTTTTTAGTTTTTATAATTAATTAAACTAAATATTATTAATGTGAAAAAAATATATCAATTATTTTTATAATTTTAGTTATAAATACATGATTACTAATTAATATATATTCATGAAAAAATATGCATCTTAACTGCCAAAGCCAATATCATTTATACTTGTAAAAAAATCATTTATAGGCATATATTTATTATATTAACTTTTAAATTTTGATAATTATTTTATTTAAAATTTAATGTATATATATAATTTTACTTGTACAACCAAACAATACGCTTGTAATTATATTACAATTACGTTATGACAAACAAACAGATCATCGTAATTACTATATTATATAATTACTAGATTGTGTAATTACTACCATATTAATTACATTAACTTCGATTATCGGGGACTTTCCAAACAGTCTCCAAGTGTTTTCTGTGTAATAAAATTGAGGTGGAATTTTCGGAATCTTTATGCACGCTTTGTCCATTCCCAAAAGAAGTTGCATATATGATTGGAAAAAGATTGCCATTATGATAGAGTGGAATGATGATAGGATTATATTTTTTATATGAATAGAGTGGGATAATGCTTGGAAGTAGTTGACTTGTATGAAATATTTTGTAATATAATAGGATGAAAATTTGATTCTATAGAATATGTTTTAATGATATATAATAAGATAATATTGATTTTATCTAACGAGTGAAGCATAGAAACATAACTGCACCAAGAGCTTCGATATATTTGTATACGGTTAAAATTGGGCCCATTCAATTTTACTATTTAATAGAGACCGGGAGGTTGCATCGAAGGACGACCTCGTAACAGAACAGACTAAATCACGAGGATAAGGTACTAAGTTTAGAATCAAGGTACCTGTCGAGATCGAGGCTTGTAGCGATCGAAGCCTAATGAGACAGACATCGAGCAAGATCGAAGATAGCAAAATAACAGAAAGGCGAGATATCCGTGACAGATCGAGGATCATGGCGTAAATCTTGAAACGGATCAAATCAGAAATGGTTAATTAGCTAATCATGGGATTTTCTTCTGTAATTAGAATTATATCATAAGTGAAATTCCTCTACTATTTAAAGGGGTTTTTTAATCATTTGTAACATACATTGTTCACAGATATCAAAGCAATATAATTCTCTTTCTCGTTTATACTATTGTTCATCAGCTTGTTATATTTTAATTGTTCTTGCATCAACCAGTTCGAGGGTATCCAAACTCGAGGGCTGAGTTCCATTCTAAAACTGGTTTGCTTTACTTTATAGTTCATTTATGTTATTAATCTTCATATTTATCAATTGGTATTAAGTGAAATCACGTGTCCTTAGAACCACATTATAAGTTTAATTGTTATTCAATTTTAAGGGTAAACAGTTTGGCGCCCACCGTGGGGCCAAGGATAATAGTGATTGCTTAATACCGATTCCGATAACACACACTGCTTTACACTTGTTCTCGTAAGAATCTTGTTTTTAGGATAAACATGTCAAACTCACAAGCAGCGCCTACACATGGTGACAACGACCTCTGATTTCACGAGAAAAATGACAATATAGCCGCCCCAGGGATCGAGGTGCCTCAGGCTGACCTCGAGGGAGAACCAATTGCAAATCTCGTCGATGTCAGTTCACATGTCGCCCGAAATACAAATTTGGGCATTGATCCCGAAGGTAGCATACGCAGGGAAGTTTGATCAGGTGGTCGAGGTACACAGGGTGGAGAAGATGGTGGAGTTAAACTCCAATTGATATTCGAAATGTTACAGGTTGAACAAGCCGCTATAGCATAACTACAAAATCAGCACCA
This sequence comes from Nicotiana tomentosiformis, assembly GCF_000390325.3. Taxonomy (NCBI): domain Eukaryota; kingdom Viridiplantae; phylum Streptophyta; class Magnoliopsida; order Solanales; family Solanaceae; genus Nicotiana; species Nicotiana tomentosiformis. The sequence continues at coordinate 64,788,255 of NC_090816.1, forward strand.
ACACCGAGTAGGATCGAACCAGAAGTCGTCCACAGGACCGAGCCTGTGCCGGAAAGGTCGAACGCCAACGAATTGAGGACTGACCCCGCCATTATGAAAATGCTCGAGTAGCTCACTAAGCGGATTGAATCGGAAGAAAAGAAAATCGAGGCAAATGACAAGAAAGTAGAGCCATACAACTCCCGGGTTGACCAAATACTGGGGGCATCGCCGATTCTAAAGGGTATGGATTCAAAGAAATTCGTACAGAAGCCTTTCCCTCCAAGTGCGGCTCCGAAACCCATTCCAAAGATTTTCCTAATACAAGAAATTCCTAAGTACAATGGGACTACCGAACCTAATGAACATGCCACTTCTTATACATGCACAATAAAAGAGAATGACTTGGAAGACGACGGGATTGAATCTGTTCTACTGAAGAAATTTGGAGAAACTTTGTTGAAAGGAGCAATGATATGGTACCATAATATTCCGCCTAATTTCATCGATTCCTTCGCCATGCTTGCAGACTCCTTCGTAAAGGCACATGCCGGAGCAATAAAGGTTGCAACTAAGAAGTCGGACCTCTTCAAGCCTTTACTCAAGTTTTGAATGAACAAAGTTCGGTGGCATCACGACAGTTAAAGAAGAATTTAATTGAATATCCAGCGGTAACCTGAGCCGATGTAAATAATCGGTACCAATCAAAGATCAGGGTCGAGGATGATCAATTGGGGACCCATTCCGGTTCCGTTTATCCAAACAGGCCCGTTGGCAGAACTCAAAGGGATATCGACAGAGAACCCCGATCGAATAGAGATCAGTATCAACCATACAACGCAGATCGTAGAAACATCGGCCCAGGACGCAATCCCATCCGAAATGATGGAAAGAGCGATCGAGGATAGAGCTCTCGATGGCTCATGAGCAAAAGTGTCTTCGATAAACGTGCCGATCCCACAAAAGCACCACGATTATCAGAATATAACTTCAGCATCGACGCATCAGGTATTGTGTCAGCCATTGGGAGAATCAAAGATACTAGATGGCCCAGACCCCTTCAAATCGATCTATCCCAAAGAAAAACCTAATCAAATATGCAAATACCATGGTACACATGGTCATAGAATCGAAGACTGCAGACAACTAAGGGAGGAGGTGGCCCGTCTATTCAACGAGGGTTACCTTCGAGAATTCTTGAGCGACCGAGCTAAAAACGATTTCAGAAAGACAGGGATGCAAATAGGAAAAATGAGCAGGAAGAACCACAGCACGTGATTCACATGATCGTTGGTGGGGTCAATATTCCACAAGGGCCCATGTTCAAACGCACTAAAGTATCAATCACCAGGGAAAAACGAACTCGAGACTATGTGCCAGAAGGCACTTTATCATTCAATGATGAGGAAGTAGAAGGGATCTCACAAACCCACAATGATACTTTGGTAATCTCTATCCTTATGAATAAAATTCAGGTTAAACGTGTTATAATTGATCCAGGAAGCTCGGCCAATATTATTCGATCGAGGGTCGTAGAGCAGCTCGACCTACAAGATCAGATCGTACCCGCAGCTCAGATTCTCAATGGCTTCAACTTGGCGAGTGAAACAACTAAAGGTGAAATCATCCTACCAGTAAATGTAACGGGAACTATTCAAGAAACAAAGTTCTATGTGATCGAGGGCGATATGAGATACAACACACTGCTCGGAAGACCCTGGATTCACAACATGAGGGCGGTCCCCTCAACCCTTCACCAAATACTGAAGTTCCCAACACCGGATGGAGTAAAAACTCTGTATGGGGAACAACATGCTGCCAAAATGATTTTCGCGATCGACAAAGTAATACCGGTATCGGCGCTTTCGTCAACAAAGGGATCGGAGTCCAAAGGAAACAGGAAGCTAAAAAGCAACCACAACCACGAGCCTTGACTCAGTCGGAGAAGCAGGGAATGGATGAGGACGATGACTACTTTACCCCTCGATCCTTCATAATCCCCTAGGATTCTGATGCCACCAAATCAATACTCAAAGAGCTAGAGCAAGTCATACTGATCGAGCATCTACCCGATCGAAAGGTATACCTGGGTACGGGGTTAACCCCCGAGCTCAGGGAAAAACTCATTAAATTTTTTATCAATAATATTGATTGTTTTGCTTGGTCCCACCTATATATGAAAGGGATCCCGCCGGAGATCACTATACATCGACTGAGCTTGGACCCGAAGTTCCGCCCGATAAAACAAAAGAGAAGGCCCCAGTCCGAGGTAAAACATGCATTCATCAAGGACGAGGTAGCCGAACTTCTCTAAATAGGATCCATTCGGGAAGTAAAATATCCCGAATGGTTAGCAAACGTAGTCATAGTCCCTAAAAAGGGAAATAAACTTAGAATGTGCGTAGACTATAAAGATTTAAACAAAGCATGTCCTAAAGATTCTTTTCCTCTGCTGAATATCGATCGCATGATCGATGCCATAGCCGGTCACGAGATCCTTAGTTTTCTCGATGCCTACTCCGGGTACAATCAAATACAAATGAACCCGGAGGATCAGGAAAAGACTTCGTTCATCACTAAGTACAACACCTATTGTTATAATGTAATGCCGTTTGGACTATAAAATGCTGGTGCCACTTATCAACGCTTAGTAAATCGAATGTTCGAAGAACAAATAGGTAAATCAATGGAGGTTTATATTGACGATATGCTAGTTAAGTCCCTGCGAGCAGAGAATCATTTGACACATTTGCAGGAGACCTTCGATATACTAAGGAAATACTACATGAAACTCAACTCGGAGAAATGTGCATTCGGGGTCGGCTCGGGCTAGTTCCTCGGCTTTATGGTATCAAATCAAGGGATCGAAATCAACCCCAATAAGATCAAGGCAATCGAAGCCATCACAGTCGTGGACAATGTTAAGGCCGTACAAAGATTAACAGGGCGCATAGCCGCCCTAGGCCGATTCATCTCGAGGTCTTCAGATAGAAGTCACCGGTTCTTCTCACTGCTCAAAAAGAAGAACAATTTTTCATGAACCCAGGAATGCCAACAAGCATTGGAAGAATTAAAGCGGTACCTCTCGAGCCCGCCACTGCTCCATACTCCAAAAGCGGACGAGCAACTATACTTGTACTTAGCAGTCTAAGAAATCGCGGTAAGTGGGGTCCTAGTTTGATAAGAGCAAGGTACGCAATTTCCTATTTATTATGTTAGTCAAACTTTAGGTGAGGTCGAGACACGGTACCCACACTTAGAAAAATTAGCGCTTGCCCTAATAAGAGCCTCTAGGAAATTAAAACCATATTTTCAGTGTCACCCGATATGTGTGGTGACTACTTATCCCCTTCACAATATTTTGCATAAGCCCAAACTTTCGGGCCAATTAGCCAAATGGGCCGTCGAGATCAGTGGGTACGTTATCGAGTATCGACCCCGAACGGCCATCAAGTCTCAAATCTTAGTGGACTTCGCTGCTAAATTTATGCCAGCCCTCGTACCCGAGGTCGAAAAGGAAGTATTATTAAAGTCGGGTACATCATCGGGGGTGTGGACCCTCTTCATAGACGGTGCTTCGAACGTGAAGGGGTCCGGGCTAGGCATTATTTTGAAGCCGCCCACAGGTAATACAATTAGACAAGCTATCAAAACTTTCAAGTTAGCTAACAATGAGGACGAGTATGAGACCATGATTGCAGGTCTCGACTAGCTAAAGGTATGGGAGCAGAGCTCATCGAGGCTAAATGTGACTCCCTGCTTAAGGTAAACCAAGTCAACAAAACGTTCGAGGTTTGAGAAGATCGAATGCAGAGGTACTTGGACAAACTACATGTGACTCTACATCGGTTTAAAGAATGGACCATACAACATGTGTCTTGAGAACAAAACAGCGAGGCTGATGCCCTTGCAAATTTGGGGTCATCAGTCGAAGATAACGATATTAGCTCGGTGACAGTCGTATAACTTCAAGGTCAGTAATCGAAGTATGCCACGCCAAAATCAACTCAACAAGTCTGACCTGGGATTGGAGGAATATGTCGAGTACCTAAAGAACGGGAAGCTTCCATCGGATCCTAAGGAATCGATGACTCTACGTACGTAGGTCGCACGATTTACATTGGCCGAAGATGGAACACTATATAGAAGGATGTTCGATGGACCATTGGCAATATGTTTGGGACCAGGAGATACCAACTACGTACTACGAGAAATCCACGAGGGCACCTGCGGAAATCATTCCGGTGCCGAATCATTGGTTCACAAAGTCATCAGAGCAGGATACTATTTGGCCGATATAGAAAAGGATACAAAAGAGTTTGTTCGAAATTGCGATAAATGTCAAAGGTATGCGCCGATGATTCACCAACCCAGAGAACAACTCCACTCAGTCTTATTCCCATGGCCATTCATGAAATAGGAAATGGATATCGTCGTCCCTCTACCATCGGCCACAGGTAAAGCTAAATTTATTTTGTTTATGACTGACTATTTCTCTAAGTGGATTGAAGCACAGGCTTTCGAGAAAATTAGAGAGAAAGAAGTCATAGACTTCATCTGGGACCACATTATATGCCGATTCGGGATGCCTACCGAAATCATATGCGATAATGGAAAGTAATTCATCGGCAGCAAAGTGACAAAGTTTCTCGAAGATCACAAAATAAAAAGGATCCTGTCGACGCCATATCATCCTAGTGGGAACGGACAGGCCGAATAGACAAACAAGACCATCATTCAAAATCTAAAGAAAAGATTGAACGACGCTAAGGAAAAATGGAGAGAAATGTTGCCCGAAGTTCTTTGGGTGTATCAAACAACGTTAAAATCCAGTACGGGGGAAACACCGCTCTCTTTAGTATATGGCGCTCCAGTACGGGGGCAACACCGCTCTCTTTAGTATATGGCGCTGAAGCTTTGATCGCAGTTGAAGTCGGGGAACCTAGCATCAGGTTTCAATATGCAACGGAAGAGTCAAGTCAAGAGGCTATAAGTACAAGCCTAAAATTGCTAGATGAAAAATGATTTTTGAGCTCAGAATTAGATGATTTTGGTATGGTTGGACTTGTAATTGAATGGGTGCCCGAAATTTGTGCATTTTGTCAGGTTCCGAAGTGCAAGCCCGGGGTTGACTTTTTGATTTTGATAAAGATCAAAACTTTATTGTTTGAAGTTGTTTCTTACGCCACTATTTGTTGATATTGGGTTGTTTGTGACTAGATTCAAGTCGTTTGGAGGCCGATACACGTGGGAAGGGCTTGTTGGAGTTGTGATTTGCGCGGTTTGAGGTAAGTAACACATCTAAACTTGGATTTGAGGGTATTTAACCCTAAGGACTGCATTATGTGAAAGATATTGGGGTGACATACGTGCTTGGTGACAGGCGTGTGTGCGTGCACCGGTTTGTTCATAATTCTTGTTTTGCTATCATACCATGTTGCCCTTGTGTCCTCTCTACTTGTTTGATTATTTGAACTGTGAATCGTGTTAGACATCATGTCTAGGCTATGTATTAACTGTTTGAGACTTGATAGGGCTATTCTTGTTGTCTCTGAGTTATATATCTTATTTGCACACATGTTCTTAGTCATGATACTATATTCGTGTATAATATCTTTGTCTCAGCACTTTTTATTTGATTCCTCACATGTTGCTGATATCGCTTAAGGGTAAAACTGTTTAATTAAATATTTGAGATGTGTTCATCTGAGACTTGAACGGTAAATGACTGAGTTTGGGGCCTTAGAACCGGTTTGGTACTGATTTTGAGGCGACGCGTGCACCAGGCCCCATTATTGGGCTAAGTGATTATAATTAGCACTTGGGCAGGATCCGCCCCTCCGAAGTCTGACATGCCAGCAGTTGGCGTAGGCACAGTGTTTCATATATGTGCTTGATGATGGGCAGTTATGCAAGGCACCCGTACAGTGCTAAGTGTAAATTCTATTGATGGATCCACTACGATACTATTGATTTACGTGTATACTTGACATGTAGGCATAGAAATGTACTTTCCTCATGCTAACTGGTAATCGACCTGCTTTATCTGTGTTGGGTTTTAAACTATTATACTTGTAAGCATGCTTAAATTTCTGAAATGAGAACGAGTCGTACTTGATATCATTGATCTACTGTTTCTACGATTTATCCTGTATTTTCTAAACTGTTATCGGTTATTGGTACTAGCATTTGACTGTTGTTCTGAGCTCGTCACTGCTTTCAACCCAAGGTTAGTATTGTTACTTATTGAGTACATTGTGTCGGTTATACTCATATTACACTTTGCACTTCGTGTGCATATCCAGGTACATTCGGCCGAGGTGATTATCAAGCTTGAGTTGTGCCAGCCATTCGGAAGACTACGAGGTAGCTACTATACCGTCTGTAGTCCTTGAAGTTCTCTTCATGTTATCTTTATCATTACTGTTTTTCATGTTCAGACAGTTGTATTAGAGAATTTATTTCGTACCTTGTTACTCAGTAGTGTTCGTGTACTTGATGACACCAGATTTTGGGGTTGGTTGTAGTAGCATTTTGACTTTATTCTCAGATATTTTATGGTATTCTTCCGTTGTTGAGTTATTAGACTATGTTATTTCATTTTCATTGTTAATCATGTGTCTGTTGGCTTACCTAGTGGGTTGGATTAGGTGTCATCACGACTTTGGTTTTGAGGAAGGTCACCCTCAATACTCGAGACCCAAAGGAAGGAAAACTAGGCCCGAACTGGGAGGGACCGTATCAGTTCCTCGATATCATCGGAAAGGGATCCTACAAACTTGGCACGATGAACGGTGAACAATTACCAAACAATTGGAGCACATCACTCCTCAAACGATATTACTGCTAAGGTACGACCTTCTCCATTTTTGCTTATATTGTATACTAACCATTTGCAGGTGTTTAATCGAAGGCACCAAAGGATTCTTCAAACATAAAGTCCTTAGGTCTGAAAGCACGCGTTGCACTCTTTTTCCCTTACACCGATTTTTGTCCCAAATGGGTTTTTTCCGGCGAGGTTTTTAACGAGGCAACCATTGTTCGTGCTAACTTAGAGAAATTCATCAGTATCCGAGGCTCCTTTACAATCAACCTCAAATACTAGGGGGCATCACCCTCGGATTGTTACAAGGAAAATACTTCGTGTCGACAGGGTCTCGAAAGGTAAAGGACCAAACGGTTAAATGAACCGTGTCCATGTAGATTACTCGAGCCCTAATGGCAAAACATGTACGCATGTATAATCTATTGAAAGAAGTATTTTTCCTTATCAGATGTTCCATGCCTTAGAGAAATTTATACTTTACAATTCCATACTTATGATCTATTGTGGAAACTGGCTTAAGGGCCAATCACAACTGAAGTTCAAACAATTTGCCCTGTACTCGGGGACTGCCGTCCAAAAAATCGACATGATCGAATTACTAAACCTCGAAATCATAAGACCTTAAAAAGGCAATTCTCAATTTTATCGGCCACATCCACCCCCACTCGGGGACTGACACTTCGAATGAGTTCGAAATATAGCAGGGAAACAAGCCTAAGGGGAAAATCCCAAACTAAAGGCTACGACCAAATTAACACGGTTTGGAGACGTCCGAATTTCATTATAAAACAGGCCTTCAAATATTCTCATAAACCGGTTAAAAAAGGAAACCCTCAGCTGAATTACTAAGGGTCTCGATAATATCGACCCTCAAAAAACCTTAAGGGGTATCGAATTGTTCGAACTCCCGGACAATTTTGTGCTAAGGCATAACAAAGTAAAGGATTTCAATAACAACAATCCTCGAAAAACCTAATGGGTACAAATTTATCTCATGCTAAGGCATGACAAATTTTTATGATTAATTTTTCAAGCCGAAAAAGGGGAAAAGCCATTCTTTTGAGGCCATATCGGCCTAATTCAAGAACCTAAGGTCCATTTTATTTTTTGAGTTCGAGAAATTGTCCTTACTCAGCTAAAACCTAAGGGTCACTATACTTCGAGTTCGAGCAAGTACTCACTTGATTTTAAAGACTATATTGGTCCGACTTGGTCTAGTTGCCTAAAGTCCCAAACTTATGAGCAAAATCTCCATAAGGCACGAAGGCATGAATGAAATAGAATTTTCACGAGGCATAAAATAGAATAAAGACAAGTCAAATAGAAAAAAAGATCTTTTATATATACGAAAATATTTACAAGGACCCATCAGGGTCCCGCACAAAAAATCAAAAAGAAAAAGCCTAAGATTCCTAATTTTCCTCAGGCGCAGCTTCTTCTCCATCGAGGTCCTCCCCATTCTCGGACCCGCTCTTACTGTCATCATCATCATCATCATCGGAAAAGGCCAGCGCTCTAGCATCAGCTTCATGCTCTTTAGCCTTTATTATCTCGTCGGTAAGATCGAAACCTCGAGCATGGATCTCCTCGAGGGTTTCCTTCTGAGATTGGTATTTGGCTAGTCCAGTAATCCAATGTGCTCGAGTTTGAGCGGTCTCGGCTGCCTCTCTTGCTTGGACTTGAGCGGCTTCAGCATCGGCCCGGTAGACGGCCATGATCGCCTTTGCCTTTTCGGCTTCAGATTTGGCCTTTGCAAGTTCGGAAGCCAACCGAGCCTCAAGCTCTTCTATTTTCTTTGCCTGAGCTGAGCTCTTCTCCTTCATGCCTCGAAGTTAACTTTCGACCGATAACAATTGGGCTCGAGCAGCCTCTTTTTAAGCAGCAAAGTGGTCCATACTTTTTTTCCACCCCAAGGTCTCCGCCTTCATCATGTTGAACTCCTCGCGGAACTACTTGATCCTCTTGACCTTCTGCTGCAGCTGTGAGATTGAAATGTTAGCCACTGTTCCCGAATTGAGCCCATGAGCTTTTAATATTTTTATTACCTGCTCAATCAGGTCGGTCTGATCTTGGTGAGCCTTGGCTAACTCGGCTCGGAGGTCCTTGTTCTCCTCTTCTTTTTGCCCACTGAGAAGTTTAAGGGCATTTCTCTCCTCCGTAAGCCTTCGTAGGTCGTCCTCACATCGGCTCAGCTTTGCTCGGGTCTTTGAAAATGCCTCCTGATGGAGTGCCAAAGCCTATACGGAAAAAAGAACGGAAATTAGACAGGAAGAGAAGAAATAAACTTAGTATGATATCGACAAAGAGTGTTGAGACTCACCCAATTCAAGGCTTGTTGAGCCTCATCGAGGAGACTCGACACTTTACTCAGGTTGGTAGCATCCTCGACCCCAATAAAGTAACCACAGAAGGGGTCCTCCCCTCTATGGGCCCCATCTACTTCAGGAGTCCTCGTAGCTTGGGCCTCCCAAATTGCCTCCTCCGAAAACGCAGGGAGAATCGACGAGTCTCCAATATCTACTGCCCCAAGTGAGCCACTTGGGGGCGTTCTCCTCGTTGCGAAGGGCCTCATAGCCGGCCCCTTCAGACATACCCGCCTTTTGCTCATCTCGGCGGGAGGCATCTTCGATCTTCGATGACTCAGGAACTTTGCCCAAGTCCTTTTCCAAGACCCCCTCGGCTCGAGGCAAAATCTCCTCAACCACCACCGATTCAGCGGCCTTTGGGGCCTCGATGGTTTTCTTCACTCGGGCCACCAGTTCCGAGCCATCGTCTTCATATTCTTCTTCTTCCTCCCTTAGCCGTTGAATTACATACACAGGCAGGGCAACTGTGTCTTTCTTTGGCTTACGAACCAGATTCTTCTTAGGCTTTGGATCCTCGGAGGTTTAGGTCGTTTTCCTCTTCTTATCCTTTGCCGGCTTCGGAACCGGGGTCGAAGTCTCCTCCTCACCAGACGGGGGCCTCATGACCGCATCCTTGCCCAGGCATGTACACGAGAAAATTGAATAAGTAGAAGAACGGCATCTTAATCAAATCATCAAATACACAAAAAGTGGACTTACCATAATTCTTGGCCTCCCATCAGCCCTTTGCTAAATCGCGCCATGAGCGCTCGGCGTATGTAGAGGTCGAGGCCAGGTTCCGAACCCAGCTCTCGAGGTCGGGAATCGAACGGGGCATCCAAACGAGCGCTACATCATAGAAAAAGATGTCAATGAGAAAAGACAAAGGAACAAATAATACATGGAAGCTAACAGTGAGACGGTACTTACAATTCATGTTCCATTTCTGATGAAATGACATCTTCTCGGCTGGGATTAGGTCGGAAGTCCTCACTCAAACAAACCGGCCCATCCAGCATCGATCCTTGTCCTCGTCTATTCTCGAGAACAACACTTTGGTAGCCTGACATTGGAGTTTTATTAACCCGCCTCGATAGAGGCGGGGGCTATACAATCTGATAAGGTGATCGAGGGTGAAAGGGAGCCCCCCGAACTTTGCTCACAAAGAATCGGAGCAGAATAACAATTCGCCAAAAGGAAGGTTGGATTTGGCCCAGGGTTATTTGATATTGATGACAGAAATCAACGATGACGGGGTCGAGGGGGCCCAGCGTGAAAGGGTAAGTGTAAACACTTAGAAACCCTTCCACATGGGTGGTGATGTCTTCTTCGGGGGTCAGGATCACCACCTCTTTGCCCTCCCAGTTGCAGTCTTTGTTTACCGGCTTAAGGTATCCCTCAATTATCGAGCATATATACATCGACATTGGCTCGCATCGACCAAGAATCGACGAGGCTTTATCAGTCTTGAAATTGGAGTTTAGCGCACACCCCCCAGGAATGCATTCCTCAAGACGGGGTTCCACCGGCGTTTTCCCGCCGATCGGTTGAGAATATGAAGCAGCTTCTTTTTGTGTACTGTTTTTGATATTTTTGCCATTTTTGTGTAAGTTTGAAGAAGAAGAATATATTAGGACTTGACGTTTGACAAAGAATAAGCAAAACCTGAAGATTTATAGAAGGGAAGAACTTAAGAGATGTAAAAGCTTTGGAGATTAAAAGGAAGTGAAAGTAAAGTTTGAATCAATGAGAAAGGGGTCTATTTATTGGATTCACGGCGACGGTTCAAAGGCACTAGTGGCCGATAACCAACTGATACTCATTAATGACTTGGGAAACTGTACCGATGGGATGTTTCGGTCACTCTCGCCGCTTACGTCAAGAGGATGACATCATGATAGGTCGAGGTAGAAAATCGAAGGCTCAATCCATTTTTTGTCATTTCACTCCAAAAATAAGGGAACTATCTGTGTGCGGTTAAAACCGACCCCACCCGATTTTACTATTTGACCGAGACCGGAAGGTTGCATCGAAGAATAATGTACCGAGTTCAGAATCGAGGTACCTGTCAAGATCGAGGCTAGTAGTGATCTAAGCCAAATGAGACATACATCAAGCAAGATCGAAGATAACACAATAACAGAAAGGCGAGATATCCGTGACTGATCGAGGGTCATGGCGTAAATCTTGGAACGGATCAAATCAGAAACGGTTAATTAGATAATCATGGGATTTTCTTCTGTAATTATAATTATATCATAAGTGGAATTCCTCTACTATTTAAAGGGGAGTTCAAATCATTTGTAACACACATTGTTCACAAATATCAAAGCAATATAATTCTCTTTCTCGTTTATACTATTGTTCATCAGCTTGTTATATTTTAATTGTTCTTGCATCAACCAGTTCTAGGGTATCCAAACTCGAGGGCTGAGTTCCATTCTAAAACTGGTTTGCTTCACTTTATAGTTCCTTTCTATTATTAATCTTCATATTTATCAATTGGTATTAAGTGAAATCATGTGTCCTTAGAACTACATTATAAGTTTAATTGTTATCCAATTTTAAGGGTAAATAATATTATTGGATTTTTTAAAAGTTTTTAAAAAAAAAATTCAAATTATATATGGGGGAGGAGAATAGGAAATAGGATGAGATTACAAGGTGTAAATTTAATCCTCGCCATCAAGGTGAGAGTTCAAATAGCCAACTAATTGCATTATTAAAATTATCCTATTATTGGTTTTAATTTTAAAGCATATTTGGCCAAACTTCTATGAGGCTAAAAGTACTTTTTATGTGAAAAATACATTTTTGAAAATTTGATGCGTTTGGCCAAGATGGAGAAGTGTTTTTATTTTTTATTTTTTAATAGCAGATTCACTAGGTTTCACGACCCAAAATCACATGTGTCGTGATGGCGCCTATCGCGATACTAGGCAAGCCGACAACTCACAAAATAATAGGCATCTTTAATTTAAACATACTGAAATAGGCTTAAGTAAATAAAATCTCAAAATAACTGGAAGAAAACACCACAATTTATTACAGAATTTTTCAAAATTCGGGTGTCACTAAGTACATGAGCATCTATACAATAACATGGTCTGACTACTAAAACACTATCTAGGAAGGTAGAACATTATAAATAAGACTAAATGAAAAAGGAGGAGAGTCAAAGTCTGCGGACGCCAGGGCAGCTACCTCGATAGTCTCCGAATTGAATAAGCTCCAACACTAGCAACCTCTGTGCCCAGAAGTACCTCGATTTACTCACGAAGTGCAGAGTGTAATATGAGTACAACCGACCCAATGTACTCAATAAGTAACAAGACTAACCTTGAGCTGAAAGCAGTGACGAGCTCAACTAATACAGCCCAAATACAGAATTTAACAATATAGAATTGATAGAAAATTTGACAATAATATCTCAGAGAAACTCATAATCTGTTGGGACACAGTACAGGAATGTAGACATGCTTCTAGGTTTAAAAGTTAAGCTCAATACAGATAAAATATGCCAAGTATGACTGATATGAGGCATATTACATCTATATATCTGCATGCCAATGTGCATATAATATGTGATACAACACAATAAAAACCTCACGTACTCATACTCTCATAGTACTCAATCTGACTGTCTCAACTCTCGCTCATCACACTCAGTAACTCAGCACTGTATGGTACCTACGCTCACTGCTGGTATGTTAGACTCCGGAGGAGCAGATCCTGCCCAAGCGCTAATAATAAGCCATCTTGGCCTGCTGCGGCATGCAGAACTATCCCATAATAATAAAGCCTAAAAGGCATACTGCAGCGTGCATCTCGATCCATATAATAATAATATATATAAATCCATAAGGCCTGCTGCGGCATGCATCCCGATCCACAAATCTCACTCAAAACATGACTCTCATGCCCCAACTCAGTCATCAATCTTTCTAGTCTCTCGGGCTCATAAATCTCATACCAATCAGCCCAAATAATGATATATAATACAACAATAAATAGTAACAGACTGAGATAGGATATGCAAATGATGTATGTGGCTGAGTACAAAATTTCCATCTAAGCAAATAATTCAACAGCAGAAATGACCCCAGTGGGTCTCAATGGGATAAACATACAGCCTAACATGATTTCTAACATGAATTGTAGCTCAATTACTCTAACACATAGAGATAACATGAATAGCAACATAGTACAACGGAATCGACCGGATCACAATTACTACGGTGCACACCCAGACTCCCGTCACCTAGCATGTGCGTCATCTCAACACCAACCACATAATGCGTAATTCATGGATTCATACCCTCATAACCAAGTTTAGAAGTGTTACATACCTCAAACCGTGTAAATATCTACTCCAACAAGCCCTTGACTCGTGAATCAGCCTCTGAACGCCTCGAATCTAGCTACAAATAACTCGAAACAATCAACACGAGCTATAAGAATCAATTCCATATAACAAAGCTAAGTTCTTCAACAAAACTCAAAAATTGAACCCCGGGCCCATGTCTCTGAATTCAAAAAAATTAATAAAATCAGAACACCCATTCAATCACAAATCCAACCATACCAAAATTACTCAAATCTGATCACAACTCGATCTTCAAATCCTCAAATTTAAGCCTATGAAGTTTCTACAATTTTTCCTAAACATTTCAACCCAAAACACTAATTAAATAATGAAAACAATGATATATACATGTATATTAACCAAATCCGAGGTAAAATTACTTACCCCAATCACTTCCTTGAAAATCCCACCAAGAATCGCCTCAATCCGAGCTCCTAAAGTCCAATTATGAAAAATTACTCTAACCCTCATTTTTGAAAACTTATATTCTGCCCAGGTGCTCTTCTTCGCGATCGCGGAAAATGCTTCACAATCGCGAAGCATAAATTCACAGGCTGCCCAAAAAACTCTCCGCTAACGCATAAATCGACGCACGAATGCGGGTCTGGGTTTGATTTTTGGTTGATTTTTGGCTTTTGAGTAGAGATTCGACCTCTATCCATTGGAATTGTTTCCTTAGACTCTATTTGATGTATTTGAGTTGCTTTTGGCTAGTTTCGAGCCGTTCAGAGGTCGGTACACGCGGGATAGCATTTTGGAGCATCTCTTGGCTTGCTCTGTATAGGATTTGGCTTGTTCGAGGTAAGTAACACTTCTAAACTTGGAGCTGAAGGTATGAATCCTGATTATACGTGTTATGTGATTTTGTTTGGAGGTGACGCACATGCTAGGTGACGGGCGTGTGGACGTGCACCGTAGAAATTGAGATTTAATCGATTCCGTAGAGCTGTGTAGTAAATTAACATGTATTTTCCATGTATTTTTCAAGTGTTAGAGAAACTGAGCTGCAACTCATGTTAGAAATTACGCTTAGGCAAATGCTGGTATTATTGGGACCCACTGAGGTCATTTCTGTTGTCGAATTATATGTTTAAATTGTAATTTCGTACCCAGTAATGTTCATTTATTGCATATCATATCTCAGTCTCTGTTGCTACTTATTGATATAACATATCATCGTTTTGGGCTAGTTTCATGTCATTGTGAGCCTGAGAGATTGAAGAGATTTATGACTGAGTGAGGCTGAGGGCCTGATAGCGAGTGATATTTATGGGATCGGGCTGCACCCGCATCATGTTTTATTTATTTATGCGTGGATTTGGCTCATTATAGTGCTTGGGCTGAAGGAGCCTCTCCGGAGTATGCACACCCACGGTGAGCGCAGTTGATATTGTATTGCGGGATAGATCTTTCCTAGGCATGGATCTTGCCTAATTATTTATACTGAGGGATGGATCTTCCCTGGGCATAGATCTTGCCTAATTTTTTATATTGATGGATGGATTTTCCCTGGGCTTGATTGGCCCTATACAGTAGTACTGAGTGACTGAATGTCAGTTATCATATACATATATTTGGGACGGATCTTCCCTGGGTTGGATTGGCCATATACAGTACTGAGTGACTATGCACGAGTTATCATTTATATTTGGGCTGAATCTACCCTGTACAGTGCCGAGTGACTGAGCGTGCGGAATGTGGAGCGTGATGAGTGGAAATGCGAGATAGTGAGATTGGGTACTCTGAGAGTATGAGTACACGAGTTCATCACTGTGCTGCATTGCATTAGACATGCATACTTGATATGTAGGCATAGAGAAGTATTTTTTCTCATGCAATCTGATATTGGAATTTCTTATCTGTTGTTAAAGTTTTTGAGAAAAATCATGGATTTCAGACTTACTCATATTTTCGGTGATTTCGGCAAAAGATTTGAGTTTTAATGTTATACTTGAAAAGAAAATGTGTATTTTCCGGAATTGTATACGAGCTAAGCATTTATTTATTGAGTTATTTCTTGTACCATCTTTATTATATTGTTATGAACTGTTGCTGGTTATTGGAGTTGGACTATGATATTTTTCCCAGCTCGTCACTACTTTCAACCTAAGGTTAGGTTTGTTACTTATTGAGTACATGGGGTCAGTTGTACTCATACTACACTTATGCACCTTGCGTGCAGATTTTGGACACTGATAATGCTGTGTATGATGGAAGCTAGCATTGAAGATGTACATGCGTTCCTGTTACAACTTCCTCTTATTTATGGTAGCCCTAGACTTATGAAAATCTGCTTATGTACATTCGTACAGATGGTGTATTTATTTCATACTAGCTTTGTAAACTCTAAATCTTAGAAGCTCATAATTTGTACTACCAGTCTTGGGGAATTCTTGTATAACAGTTTAGTTGTATTATCAGTTCTTCTCTTAATAAATATCATTGAACTGCTTTGTTGTTAACTGGATTACCTAGCGGGTTGGGTTAGGTGCCATCACACATAGTTGGATTTTGGGTTGTGACAAGTTGGTATCAGAGCTCTAGGTTCATAGGTTCTATAAGTCATGAGCAAGTGTCTAGTAGAATCTTGCGGATCTGTATGATGACGTCCATACCTATCTTCGAGAGGCTACATGGCATTTAGGATAAACTTCCCATCTTTCTTTCCTTCTCGTGCGGCATTGATTTAGCTTGAAACATAACTCTTTGAATTCCCTCCACGCATTTGTATGCATATGTGAGCGCTCGGTATTAGCTGTGCATCGCCGGCTTGTGATTCCATGGATGAGGTGCGAGATGTGATTTCTGTGTGTTGATGATGGTCCAGTCTGGAGGACTTGAGGTCGGGGTTTTGACTGTAGCTTGAGCATAGGGATTTCGGTTGTGTGAGCACGTTCTTTTGGACTTATAAGTCTGGTAGTGTTCCTATTAGTGGAAATTGTGGCTCGATGAATGGTTGGATGGCTATGTGATGAGTAAGATGTGGCTGCGGGATGTGTTCAGATGATTTGAATGTGACGGGAAGAGCTTGCTTGAGATGTGAGAAGGACTATTGGGTTCTTGATTACTGTCTTGATATGACGTATAGTCTCGAGTTATGAGTGTGTTGAAATTTCATGTTGTTTAATTGTGGAACGAAGTAGATTTTAATATCTTGTTGTGAGTTCAGACTCAGGAAGATTAAGTGATGGCATAGTAATCGTGACTCTAAAAGGGTATAGCAAGATGCCAATTTGAGGCTAAGCAAGTGGGTTATCTCCTGCGGAGTAATCTACGGAGGTGTGATCCTTATAATGTTGTGTGGAGAGTTTCTCTTCTACCAGCAGGGTATATGTGTTGAGATTTCAATTTAAATTTGGTTGAGAAAGTTGACCTGTCGTCATATGGATGTATGCGAGCTTAGTAGATGATTTGAGGTACTATATGATTTGTGCTATGTGAACTTATAAAGGATTTAGTTGAATCTCCCTGCGGTATTATGGCAGTAATAGAGTATGAGTATGGTGAGTTATCAGATATTCTATTCTATGGCATTGAGCTAACTGGGGGAGTCTGCTATCGACGATTTGATTGCATGGTTACGTGTTGTATTGGTTTTGGTCTGAGGCATACTTGTGGATCAGTTATGACTTGCAGAGGTTGAGATCGAGGATGACTCGAGTAAAGAAATTTCTAGATACAGGATATGTTACACTTTATGGGTATATGGGAATCATGGAATGATTTGAGTTTTTATTCGTAACGGATGTAGTGCGCATGGTGTAGGAATTTGCTCGGTTACGCTAAGGAGGGGTCACTTCTTTGGGTGATGTTGTGCTAATGGGGCATAGGTCGTTCGGCCCATTTGGTCGGTGCAGTTGAGATTTGAGTAGGGTGGTTGACTTTCGAGAAAGTTCTAATGGATTTAAGATTTTCATGTAGAAAATGATAATTTTGCGGATTTGTATATGGCTAAAATTTGAGATTTGCATTGGATGATGTCGAGACTTGCGATATTTCCATATCATTATGGATTTTACATTTCAGTATCATAAAGGTGGAGGAAATGACTTTAGATTCACAGAAGGTCTCTTTAGAGAAGGTATCTCGGTTGTGTTACTTTTGGGGTGCTTAAGAGGGAATACAACGTCTTATGGAATTTAGGGCGGTGGTTTTATTCAAGGATCTCATGCGGTGAGTTTTGGGTTGAGGATCGTGGTATTACGGCGAGGAGAAGTATCAACTTGAAGGAAATTCAAAAGAAACTCGGAGAAATAGGACATCGTGGTAGTAGGTTGAATCAGCACGGTAATGGATATGATCGGTTCTTTTAGTTCTTACGATGTGGTGAGTCTCGACATGCGATTGGTGGCAATACTCTAGGGTTTGGCGACCTGCGTGGCTTGGTTGAATTAGAGAGGTTCAGTTCTGATGACTTGGTTACGTGTTAATGGGGTTCGAAGATTTCTCAATGGTTTCTACCACAGTTTGAGATGGATATTTCCTACCGACGTGAGGAGCATGTTGCGTATTGTGATTTTCTCCTGGATGGGATCAAACAGAAGGTTTCTGACTGATCGGGTATGTGTTCTACTGGTAAGTCCGAGTTGATTATGAGATCCTCTTACTGTCCATATGATGGCATGAATGATGTGGTGTATTGTGTGGGATTAAAATTTGCGTGTGCAAGGTCACAGTTTAGTTTTGAAAGGGAGGTCATGAATTCTTAGACGGCATGGATGATTTTTGATGTTTAGATGGATGCTATAATTACTTAGTAATTCTTGAGAAGGGTGCGCATTTTAGAAGGCGCACTGTGTATTGACTTACGCATGTTCCATTGGTATTGCGGTACACACCTAGTTGATCGACTGTTGATATTCAAATTTTGCTATGTAGCACGGAAGAATTATAGAAGTGTTCCTCGTGGGATGATCGTGTATGATAGATGTGTTAGATATTCGGGCGGTGGAGTTGGGACCAGATATGGTGATTCGCGTGTTCTGCGGATTTGGAGACCAGGAGTTCTCAAGAGTAGATTGTTTCATGGATGTGGACTGTGAAAAATGTGGCCAAGGCTAGCCAGAGAATAGTGTGTGTTGTGATTCTATCATTATGGACTTTCAGAGAGTTATTTATCTATTTATGGGTGATCAGAGTTGATTTGGGATCCATTGGTAGGCCCAACGAGGATGTGTATTCTACATTTGGTCGGATTGGTTGACTCCGTACTGCTATTGTTGAAGGATGTGCCATTCAGTTAGAGTGGAGCTTATTCGTGTTCTGATATTATCTATGTGTTGATCCTCTATGCTATGAGGGGTTGTGATTTGTTGGTTATATGCACCTATGGTGCGGTTCTGTTTGGGCCTTATAGTGGAATTCGAGCGGAATGGTTGATTGCGCCTTGGTTATAGCTTTTATTCGGTTATGATGTATGGTGTTGTTTGCTTCTTGGTGGTTATGGTCATGCACTTTTGGTACTAGGCATCAAATTACACGTGGTTGTTGATTTTGAGCATTGTGGCTTGATGTATTTCATGTGGACCGGTGTTTGGATGGGGTCACGCATTGTAGCGGAGTTATGTCGGGATATGATCCTTTGTGTTAGACTCATGTGTTTTGGTTCTGCGGTGTGTGATAGGTACTTAGCATTGCGTTGTAGTGGTACTTGTTAAGCTTGAAGGATTGTTCTCTCATTTGAATCATTTTCCATTTTTGGGTACATTTGAATTGTTGCGTAGTGGTGCACGGATTTCACGGTTTGTGGCTCTATGTAGTATTGGTGTGGTGTGTCGGTAGAGTAGCTTGTCTTTGATAAAAGGAGGTCGTCGAACCTAGAATGGGTTCTATCGGATTTGATTACAATATGTTTGGGAGAATAATATCAGAAGTCGGCTTAGGACTTGGCTTTGGTTCTTGTCGGACGAGAGAGAGCTCCATGAATTGTTGATCTGATGAGTGGATAAGAGTTTCTGCATGTTTCTTTCATCATTGGCAGTGTACAAAGGTTCAAGATAAGATTTTAGTTGATACGAGGTTTGTTACCAATGTCGAGTTGGTTGTCGAGTATCTATTATGGTCAGAAATTATTGCTGTGAGTATTTGAGTTATGCAGTATATCATGTGATTAAATCTTGGGTTATGTTTATGGCTTGATACAGCTTGTTCAGACTTATACAATGTGAATATACGAGATTCAGGTCTTATAGAAAATTTCGGATGTTGGAAATTGGATTCTAATGTTTATGGGCTAAGATCGAAGTAACGATCGTTAGCTATGCTGTGTTGTCGGGCCTATATGTAATAGGGTGACGTGGGATCACCCCTGGGTATGTGCATGGTAAGGTCACACGGAGATTTGATGGTCTTGGAATGAATCTTGGCACGTTCGAGTATGGACGTATGTTTAAGTGGGGGAGGATGTAACGACCCGACCCATCGTTTTGAGCATTTGCACTTCGCTCGGCAGTTTGAGGGTATGAGTGGCTCCATATGATATATTATGACTTGTGTGAATCATCGATTTTGATTTTTGGGTTAATAAAAATCGATTCGGAAGAATGAATTTTATTGTTGAGCTTTAAGTTGGAAGAGTTGACTAAGTTTGACTGTTCAGCATTTGACCTCTGATTGGAGTTTTGATAGTTCCGTTAGGTCCGTATGGTGATTTTGGACTCGGGCGTATGCCCGGATTTGCAGTTGGATATTTCTAGAAGGATTCGGCACTAATTGGCGAAAGTTGAAAATTTGAAGAATTGGAAAGTTCATAAGTTTAATCGGAAGTTGACTTTGATGATATCAGATTTAGATTGTGGTTCTGGGAATTAAAATAAATTTGTTATGTCAATTGAGACTTGTGTGCATAATTTGAGTTCATTCCGGGTTGATTTGATATGTTTCACCGCGACTTTTGGAAGTTGAAAGTTCAAAGTTCATTAAATTTTGATTTGAGGTGTGATTCGTCATTTCGATGTTGTCATGTGTGATTTGAGACCTCGAGTAAGTCCGTATTATGTTATGGGACTTGTTTGTATATTCAGACGATGTCCCGAGGGGCTCGGATGCGTTTCAGACTGAATTCGGATCATTTTGGAACTACTTGGTTAAGGCTGGTTTAATAGGGATTCTTGTGTGACCGCACCTGTGGAGCAATGGGCGCAGGTGCGGAGCCGCAAAAGCGGCATAGTGGTTACAGGAGCGGAGAGGGCTATGATTGGAAGCATCGTAGATGCGAAGTTTTGGGCTGCATATGCGTTATCGTAGAAGCGGTGGCTGAGGTGCAGGAGCGGACGTCTGCGCAGATGTGCATTTGATATCGCACCTGCGATGTCGCAGGAGCGGATATTTTTTCGCAGGTGCGAAGAGCCATTTCTCCAGTTGATTCCGCAGAAGCGGGCTTCAAGTCGCATAAGCGATGCCTCAGAAGCGGCTAAATTGTTCGCAGAAGTGAACACGCCTGGGCAGAACTTTATTTCGAGGTTTTGGTCATTTATTTCACATTTTGGGAATTTTAGAGCTCGGTTTGGGTGACTTTGGAGAGAAATTTCACCACACGAATTTGAGTATGCATTCTCAACTCGGTTTTTATTATATTTCGTGATTCTATCTTCATTTTTGGTAATTGGATTAAGAACTTTAAAGAGAAATTGGGGGTTTTAGCCTAAAGTTTCATAGAGTGAGTTTTTGAGCTTTGAACATCGATTCAGAGTCGGATTTGGGTAAAACTAGTATGGTTGGACTCGTAATTGAATGGATTGTCAGATTTTATGAGTTTCGTCGGGTTCTGAGGTGCGGTCCCGGGTTTGATTTTTGTTTGATTTTGGGCTTTTGAGTAGAGATTCGACCTCTATCAATTGGAATTGTTTCCTTAGACTCTATTTGATATATTTGAGTTACTTTTGGCTAGTTTCAAGCCGTTCAGAGGTCGGTACGCGTGTGATGGCATTTTGGAGCATCGCTTGGCTTGCTTGGTATTGGATTTGGCTTATTCGAGGCAAGGTCACTTCTAAACTTAGAGCTGAGGGTATGAACCCTGATTATACGTGTTATGTGATTTTGTTTCGAGGTGACGGACATGCTAGGTGATGGGTGTGTGGGCGTGCACCGTAAAACTTGAGACTCAGTCGATTCCGTAGAGTCGTGTAGTCAATTAACTTGTATTTTTCTATGTAGTTTTCATGTGTTAGAGAAACTGAGTTGTGACTCATGTTATAAATAATGCTTAGGCAAATGCTGGTATTATTGGGACCCACTGAGGTCATTTCTGCTGTCAAATTATATGTTTAAATTGTAATTTTGTACTCAGTCATGTTCATTCATTGCATATCATATCTCAGTCTCTGTTGCTACTTATTGATACATCATATAATAATTTTGGGCTAGTTTCATGTCATTGTGAGCCCGAGAGACTGGAGAGATTTATGACCGAGTGAGGCCAAGGGCCTGATAGTGAGTGATGTTTATGGGATCGGGCTTCACGCCACAGCATATTTTATTTATTTATGCCTGTATTTCGCTCATTATAGTGCTTGGGCCCCTCCGGTGTCTGCACACCCACAATGAGCGCAATTGATATTATATTGAGGGATGGATCTTCCCTGGGCATGGATCTTGCCTAATTATTTATACTGAGGGATGGATCTTCCCTGGGCATGGATCTTGCCTAATTATTTATGTTGAGGGATGGATTTTCCCTAGGATGGATTGGCCCTATACAGACTGAGTGACTGTATGTCAGTTATCATATACATATATTTGGGATGGATCTTCCCTTGGCCGAATTGACCATATACAGTACTGAGTGACTGTGCGTGAGTTGTCATTTATATTTGGGCTGAATCTGCCATGCACAGTGCCGAGTGACTGAGCGTGTGGAATATGGAGCGTGATGAGCGGAAATGCGAGACTGTGAGATTGGGTACTCTGAGAGTGTGAGTACATGAGTTCATCACTGTGCTACATTTCATTAGACATGCATACTTGATATGTAGGCATAGAGAAGTATTTATTCCTCATGCCATCTGATAATGGATATTCTTATCTGTTGTTAATGATTTTGAGAAAAATCACGGATTTCAGACTTACTCATATTTTTGGTGATTTCGGCAAAAGATTTGACTTTTACTGTTATACTTGAAAAGAAAATGTGTAATTTTCGGAATTATATACGAGCTGAGAATTTATTTATTGAGTTATTTCTTGTACCATCTTTATTATATTGTTATGAACTGTTGCTGGTTATTGGAGTTGGACTCTGATCTTTGTCCCAGCTCGTCACTACATTCAACCTAAGGTTAGGTTTGTTACTTATTGAGTACATGTGATCGGTTGTACTCATACTACACTTCTGCACTTGCTTGGATAATTTGGATGCTGATGTTGCTGTGTATGACGGAAGCTAGCATTGAAGACGTACCTGCATTCCAATTACAGCTGCCTCTTGTTCATGGTAGCCCTAGA
Organism: Nicotiana tomentosiformis; assembly: GCF_000390325.3. Classification (NCBI taxonomy): domain Eukaryota; kingdom Viridiplantae; phylum Streptophyta; class Magnoliopsida; order Solanales; family Solanaceae; genus Nicotiana; species Nicotiana tomentosiformis. The sequence goes on from NC_090816.1 coordinate 64,811,212, forward strand.
CTTATGAAAATCTGCTTATGTACATTCGTACAGATGGTGTATTTATTTCATACTAGCTTTGTAAACTCTAAATCTTAGAAGCTCATGATTTGTGCTACCAGTCTTGGGGAATTCTTGTATAAAGTTTAGTTGTATTATAATTTCTTCTCTTAATAAATATCATTTGAACCGGTTTGTTGTTAACTGGCTTACCTAGCGGGTTGGGTTAGGTGCTATCACGGCTAGTTGGATTTTGGGTCGTGACACAACAAGCCCTAAAATATCATACGAACTCCCTTAAAGCGTCAAATCACATCAAACATCACTAAAGCCATAAATCGTGCATCGATTCAAGCCTAATGAGCTTATGAACTTCTAACTTCTACATTCGATGCCGAAACTTATCAAATCAACTCCGATTGATCTCAAATTTTTCACACAAGTCATAAATGACACAACGGACCTATTTTAACCTCCAAAATCAAAATCCGAGCCTGGTAACCACAAAGCCAACTCTCGGTCAAACTTCTCAACTATCTAAACTTCTATTTTTTTAACTTTCGCCAATTCAAGCCAAAATCATCTACGGACATCCAAATCAATATTCGGACACACTCCTATGTCCAAAATCACCTTATGGAGCTATTGGATCCGTCAAAACTCCATTCCGGAGCCATTTACTCAACAGTCAATACCGGTCAACTCTTTCAACTTAGGCGTCCAACCTTGGGACTAAATGTCCCAATTCATTTCGAAACATACCCGAAACCGATCCAACCACCCCGGCAAGTCACATAACAACAATTGAGCATAGAATAAGCAGCAAATGGGGGAATGGTATTACAACACTCAAAACGACCAGCCGAGTCATATACTAGGTAGTATGCCTAAGGCTAGTTTTTATATATAACTAAAATTAAAAATATAGTCTTTACAAGAATGATAGTGGTAATGGACGATACTAAATAACACAAGACCCATTACCAAAATGGAAATTATGCCTTCTATTTTGATATTACAAAATGAACTATGAAACATAGTTACTATGCAAGTAATAAACGAAACCTTAATAAAGAAATTTGTCCAAGATAGGTCTTCAAACTTGTTAATCGACAAAGGCATTTGTATTCTCATTTCACATTGTAGAAACATCTTTGATATCCAGAAGTTAGTGAACGTATTGCATCCTGTCTCCAATGTCAAGCTAAATATTCAAACCTGATTAAAGCTTGTCTTTGTACCTCCATCGGCAATTCAACATGTGAGAAACACCACTGAAAAAACTCGTCCACAACAACTTCAAGGAACCCAAAATTAAACCTGCCAGATCTATGATCTTGTACATCCATTCATAATTTAGCATGTGAGGCGACGCACACCTTCAATCAATTTGGACTGCCAGATCTCAGGTGAGTTTTGTATAGGCTACAGATCATTTTGAACTTAGAGGATCTGCTGTTTCGGCTGTTGCTGATGTCTGGTGTTTTGTTCTTCGCAATCGCGAAGAAACTCTTTCGATCGTGAAAGGGAACTTGGGGCTGGCGTGGTTTTCTTCTACGTAAACGAGGAGAAGCATTGTGAATGCGAAGCGTCATATTAATTACCCTTCGCAAACGCGACCCTTCACTCGCGAATGCGATGGGTTAAGTGAGATTCAGGGAGGGGCAGGGGTTGTTCTACGCGAACGCGAGCCCAGGATCGTGAACACGAAGGCCAGGGGGACAGACCATCGTGAACACATGCAACCTCTCAAGAACGCGTAGGCCACTAGGGCCACTGTTCTTCAAGAATGCATCAGGCCCTTCGCGAACGCGAAGAAGGCCTGACGCCCATTGATTAAAAGGTCCCAAAGTCGGGAATCAAGTCATTTTCACCATTTTCAAGTTTGATATCGGCCTAGAGGTGATTTTGAATAGGTTTTTCATCCCAACTTCATAGGTTAGTAGATTTTAACTTTTTTCCTTACATTTCCATAAACACCCATTAATTTTAACCATTAATCTATGCTTTTCCATGGTAGAAATTAGGAATTTTGGTATAAATTGGGAATTTTGAGAAATTGAGATTTAGACCTTAAATTGAGGTTGGATTTCGAAACTAATCAAATAACTGGGATCGGGGGTGAATGAGTAATCGACTTTTTATCCGAATATCGGGTTTTGACCACGCGAGCTTAGGGTTGACTTTTGTTGACTTTTTTCAAAAACATTAAAGATTGAATCATTTTCACTCGTGGGTAGTTTGTAACGCTTATTTTGAATTATTTGAACTATATTTAGTTAGATTTGATTGGTTTGGAGGCTAATTCTAGAGAAAAAGGTGCAATTGAGCATTGATTTGGTTTCGAAGTGAGGTATGTATCGTCGTTAACCTTGACTTAAGGGATTAGGACTTGTTGGTCTATTTGCTATGTGTTTTATTCATGGGAACAACGTTTAAGTGAGGTGACGAGTAATTATGCGTTGTTATTAGGTTAAAGCATGCGGGTGGAACTTATTTTTTTGTATTTTATTTCTTGTCAATTATGATATCCATGCTTAGGTTAGATTATTACTTCTTTGATTATTTGTTTCATAATTATTGCTTATTTCAAAGTTGTTTAATATTTTTGGGAGTTGAAGTTTGGTATCATGGCACCATATTTGTAGTTAAATTTATCCTTCGCATTGTTTATTATACGAATTCATATTATCATTATTATATGGTAAGGAAGAGAGTAGAAGAACGAAGGGTGATGCCGTGCCATTTCATTTACATTAGCATTATTACATGCTGAGGAAGAGAGTAAAAGCAAGAAGGGTGATGTCGAGCCATTTCATTCCTTTTATTATTACATGGTGAGGACAAGAGTAAAAACACGATCTATTATTTTCCCGGTTTTGGTGATTTACTTGGTTATTTCATGATTTCATACCTGTCGTAGTTGTTATATCTTCCCCTTTTTGCATGTCCCTTCCCAGTTTGTAAGTTATCATTCTCTATTATTATTGCTGCTTTATATACACTTGTACATGTTTATTTATGTAGGTGTCGTGTCATAGCTTCGTCACTACCTCGTCGATGTTAGGCTCGACACTTACGGAGTACATTGGGTCAGTTGTACTCATACTACACTTCTGCACTTCTTGTGCAGATACTGGTATTGGTCCTAGCGGTGCTAAGTAGCTTTTTGCTCGGATTCAGTCAAAGTTGGAGACTTGAGGTATAGCTGCACGGCGTCCACAGAATTGAAGTCCCCTTCCCTTCTATCTTTACTCTTTTATTGAGTTTTAAAATAGTTGTATTTTGTTCAGACCTTATTTGTAGCACTCTAGATGCTCATGTATTCGTGACTCTAGGTCTTGGGATATGTTTAGATTTTGTTATTCGGCGTTATATTACTCTACTTTAGACTTTTATCGTTATCATTGTTAATATTTTTGTTTACTATTGTTAAAATCAGTTATTTATCTATTTCACGTCAGCTTGCCTAGCAAGTGGATATTAGGCACCATCATGACCCCGAGGTTGGGATTCCGGGTCGTGACAAGTTGGTATTAGAGCACTAGGTTGCTTAGGTCTCACGAGTCATAAGCAAGGTTAGTAGAGTCTGGAGGATCGGTACGGAAACATCTGTACTTATCTTCTAGAGGCTATGGAGTTTTAGAAAAAACTTCACTTCTTTCTTTCCCTATAGTGCAATTTTGTTCTATCGTTCATGTTTGAATCATTCCATTCTTGTTCTCTTGAAGATGGAGAGAACACGCACAATATCTATAGCCGGGCTAAAGCTGGATCCCCCTGTTGCAGCTACTACCAAGGGTAGAGGCCGAGGTTGAGGTCGAGCTAGAGGCAGAGGCAGAGGCAGACACAGAGGCAGAACTCAGCCTAGAGCTCGAGCAACAACACCCACAGTGGAGCCTCGGATTGATCATGAAGAGGAGATCCCAACTCAGACCGTACCTGTTGGACCAACTCAGGTCCCAGAGAGATTTGTAGCCACTTTAGTACTTCAGGATGCTCTAGTCCACTTGGTGGGCCTTATGGAGAGTATGCCCCAAACTGGTGCATTTCCGGTGGCACCAACTGTCTCTCAGGCTGGGGGAGGAGTAGAGACTCCCGCTACTCATACTCTAGAGCAGATGGCTCCGCTATATCAGACTCCAGCAGCCCAGCTAGTTAGGGTAGTTTAGCCGGTTATTGTGGCATAGATCAGGGAGAGGCCCACGATGTCTACTGAGGGATTGATGAGTTTGGACAAGTTCACAAAGCTCTTCCTTATTTATTTTAGTGGTGCACCTTCTGAGGACCCACAGGATTACTTGGACCATTTCCACGAGGTGTTGTGCAACATGGGTATTGTTGAGATGAATGGGGTCGACTTTGCAGTGTTCTAGATGACGGGTTCTACCAAGAGATGGTGGAGAGATTATGTGTTGAGCAGACCAGCTGGTTCACCTTCACTTACTTGGGATCAGTTTTCACAACTATTTCTAGAGAAGTTCATTCCTTTCACCCTGAGAGAGGAGTATCGCACGTAGTTTGAGCTCCTTAAGTAGGGTAGCATGACGGTTACCCAGTATGAGACCTGATTTATGGACCTAGCTCGCCATGTAGTTATTTTACTTCCTACTAAGAGGGAGAGAGTGAGGAGATTTATTGATGGACTCACTTTCAATATCATGCTACAGATGGCCAAGGAGACCGGAGATGATATTTCTTTCTAGAGGGTCGTAGAGATTGCTAAATGGATCGAGATGGTTCGTGGTTAGGAGAGAGGGCCGGTGTTTGATAAGAGGCCTTTTCATTTGGTGGTTTCAGTGGTGCCTCATCTGGAGGCAGGGGTACATTTGGTAGAATCCATCCTCTTAGGCCATTCTAGTCAGCGCTTCAGGCATCCCATAATGCTTCGGGTAGTCATGGTCCTTATGTATCTCATCATGAGCAGCTAGCCTACAGTGCACGATTATCTCATATTAGTGCACCTATGATCCATAGTTATTAGAGTGGCTACCCAGGTCGACAGGGTCAGTTCCAAGGCCAGCAGTCAAAGCAGCCGAGGGCTTGTTATACTTGTGGAGATCAGAGGCACCTCTCTAGATTTTGCCCTAAGTCACAAGGTGGCATGCCACAACAGAGTTCTCATGCCATGGTTCCAGCACCGATTGCTTCACCGCCTGCTCAGCCATCTAGAGGCGGGGGTCAGGCTATCAAAGGTGGAGGTTAGGCCATTAGAGGTGGAGGTCAGGCCGTTAGAGGTGGAAGCCAGCTAACTAGAGGCCGTCCGAGAGGCGGAGGTTATAGTGGTGGGGCTCAGCCCCATTTTTATACATTCTCAGCTAGACCTAAAGCCGAGTCATCTGATGCCATTATCACATGTATTATTCCAGTTTTCCATAGAGATACTTCCGTTCTATTTTATTCGGGCTCTACCTATTCCTACGCGTCATCCTATTTTGCTTCATATCTGGTTTGCCTCCTGATTCTTTGAGTACTCCTGTTTATGTATCCACGTCTGTGGGAGATTCTATTGTTGTAGAACGTATTTATCACTCATGTATGATTACCATTGGGAGTCTTGAGACTAGTGTAGAACTTCTGCTTCTTGATATGGTAGACTTTGATATTATTTTGGGCATGGATTGGTTGTCACCTTATCATGCTCTATTGGATTATCACGCCAAGACGGTGACCATAGCCATGCCAGGGTTGCCTTAATTGGAGTGGAGATGGACTCCTGGCCATCCTACCAGCATGGTAATTTCTTATGTAAAGGCTCGACGTATGGTCGAGAAAGGATGTCTAGCTTATTTAGCCTATATTCGCGATTCTAGTGCGGAGGTTCCTTCCATGGATTCAGTACCATTTGTGCGTGAGTTTCCAGAGGTGCTTCTGGTAGATGTGCCAAGGATGTCACCCGACAAAGATATTGACTTCTGTATTGACTTGGCTTCGGGTAATCAGCCCATTTCTATTCCACCATACCATATGGCCCCGCTTGAGTTGAAGGAAATGAAGGAGAAGTCACATGATTTGCTTGATAAGGGATTCATTAGACCTAGTGTCTCACCTTGGGGTGCGCCCGTGTTGTTTGTGAAGAAGAAGGATGGTTCGATGAGGATGTGTATAAACTATCAGAAGATGAAAAAAGTCACTATCAAGAACAAATATCCGTTGCTGAGGATTGATGACTTATTTGATCAGCTTTAGGTTGCCAAAGTGTTTTCGAAATTGATTTGAGATCTGGCTACCATCAGTTGAATATTAGGGCATCAGATGTCCCTAAGACAGCTTTTCGAACACGGTATGAGCATTATGAGTTCCTAATGATGTCATTTGGGTTGACAAATGCCCCAACATCATTTATGGATTTAATGAATCGGGTGTTTAAGCTTTGTTTGGATTATTTTGTGATCATATTCATTAATGATATCTTGATCTACTCTAGTAGTTGAGAGAAGCATCAGCAACACTTTCGGGTTGTACTTCAGACTTTGAGAGATAGCTAGTTATATGCCAAGTTTTCAAACTGTGAGTTTTGGTTGGATTCGGTTGTCTTTTTGGGGCATGTTATAGCGGCCGAGGGCATTAAAGTGAATCCTAAGAAGATTGAGGTAGTTCAGAACTGTCCTAGACTTGCTTCATCGATAGACATTCGGAGTTTCCTGGGTTTGGCGAGTTATTATCGCCGGTTTGTGTTGGGGTTTTCATCCATAACAGCCCCATTGACTACATTGACCAAGAAAGGTTCCCCATTCAGGTGGTCCGATGAGTGTTAGTTGAGGTTTTAGAAGCTCAAGAGTGCTTTGACTACAACCCAGTGTTGGTGTTGCCCACATGTTCAAGATCCTACACGGTGTATTGTGATACACCGCATATGGAGCTCGGTGCAGAATTGATACAGGATGGCAGGGTGATTGCATATGTGTTGCGGCAGTTGAAGGTTCATGGGAATAATTACCCTTTTCATGACTTAAAACTGGCAGCCATTGTTTATTAATTGGAGATTTGGAGGAATTACCTCTACGGCATGTCGTGTGAGGTATTCACAAATGATCAAAGTTTGCAGTATTTGTCCAAGTAAAAGGATCTTAACTTGAGGCAGTGGAGGTAATTGGAGCTATTGAAAGACTATGATATTATCATTTTGTATCATCCCGGGAAGGCCAATGTGGTGACTGATGCCTTGAGTAGGAAGGTTGTGATTATGGGTATCCTTGCTTATATTCCAGTTGGTGAGAGACCGGTAGCATCAGATGTTCAGGCTTTAGCCAATCAGTTTGTGAGGTTAATGTTTTGGAGCCTAATTGAGTCCTAGCTTGCACGGTCTCTCGCTCTTTTTATATAAATGCATCAAAGACTGTTAGTATGGCGACCCCCCTTTGCTCATCTTTAAGGACACGGTGCGATATTATGGTGCCAAGAAGGTTACTAATGGAGATGATAGGGTATTGCGGATGCAGGGTTAGATTTGTGTGCCCAATATGGATGGGCTTCGTGAGTTGATTCTTAAGGAGACCCATAGTTTGCGGTATTCCATTCATCCGGGTGCTGCCAAAATGTATCAAGATTTGAGGCAGCATTATTAGTGGGGAAGAATGAAGAAAGATATAATTGCATATGTGGCTCGGTGTTTGAATTGCCAGCATGTAAAGTATGAGCATCAGAGGCCTGGCAGTTTGTTTTAGGTACTTGAGATTCCCGAGTGGAAGTGGGAGCGTATTACCATGGATTTTATTGTGGGCTCCCACAGACTTCGAAGAAATTTGACGCAGAATAGGTTATTGTGGACAGGTTGACCAAGTCAGCAAATTTATTTCCAATGGCGGTTACCTATTCTTTAGAGCGGTTGGCTGAGATCTATATCCGCGAGATTGTTTGTCTTCACGGTGTGCCGATGTCCATTATTTTTTATTGGGGTACGCAGTTCACATCTCACTTCTGGAGGACTGTATAATGTGAGTTAGGCACACGGGTTGAGTTGAGTACAATATTTCACCCCTAGACGAACGGACAGTCCGAGCATAACATTCAGATATTAGAGGATATGCTTCGCGCAGGTGTTATGGATTTTGGGTATTCTTGGGATCGGTTCTTGCAGCTGGCGGATTTTGCTTATAACAACATCTACCAATCGAGTATTTAGATGGCTCCTTATGAGGCCTTATATGGGAGGCGGTGTCGTTCTCCAATTAGTTGGTTTGAGTCGGGAGAGGCTCGGTTGTTTGGTACCGATTTGGTTCAGGATGCCTCGAAAAAGGTCAAGATGATTCAGGATCGACTTCGCATAGCTCAGTCTAGGCAGAAGAGTTATGCCGATCATAGAGTTCATGATGTTGCATTCATGGTTGGAGAGAGGGTTTTGCTTCGGGTTGTACCCGTGAAGGGTGTGATGAGGTTTGGAAAGAAGGGCAAGTTGAGCCCTAGGTATATCAGGCCCTTTGAGATTCTTGAGAGAGATGGTTAGGTGGCCTACACGCTTGCATTGCCACCCAACTTATCAGCTGTTCACCTGATGTTCCATGTCTCCATGCTCCGAATGTGTCATGGTGAGCCGTCCTATGTATTAGATTTCAGCTCAGTCCAATTTGACAAGGATTTGACTTACGAGGAGGAGCTGGTGGCCATTCTAGCATGGCAGCTCCAAAAGTTGAGGTCGAAGAGTTATCCTTCTATTAGAGTGCAGTGGAGAGGTCAGCCGATCGAGGCATCTACGCGGGAGTCCGAGTCCGATATGCGAAGTAGATACCCACACCTTTTCACCAGTCCATGTACCTTTCTATGAACGTTTGTTTTAGATGTGAAGAATATGATGACCCGATACCTTGATTAGAATTATTTTTCTCAATTTGCGTGCACAGTTCGTGTCTTATTTCAGAAAATTTTTATATAAAAAGCTGAAGAAAATAAGAATTTTAGCCATTAAAATGATTTTAGTTGACTACTGTTAATATTTTATGTAAACGGACCCGAATCGGTATTTTAACGATCCCGGTGGGTCCGTATAGTGATTTTGGACTTGGGCATATGTCCGAAATTAAATTTGAAAGTCCCTAACTTGTTTTGACGTGATTGGTGGAAAACTAGTAATTTGAAGGTTAAGACATTCTGAAGTTTGACCATAGGTTGACTTTATAGCTATCGGATTTGGATTTCGGTTCTGGAACATGGTATAGATTCATATTACTATTTAAGACTTGTCTGCAAAATTTGCTTCAAAACAGAGTTGATTTGATATGATTCGGACGCTCGGTTGTGAATTTGAATTCTTGTACGTGGTCACGAGAACTTCGCACGTAGCTTTTCTTCTACGTGAATGCGGAGAAGTGGTCGTGAATGCGAAGCATCAGAGGAATTACCCTTCGCGAATGCGACCCTTCACTCGCGAACGCGATGGGTTAAGTATGATTCTGGGGGAGGCAAGGGTTGTTCTACGCGAACACGAGCCCAGGCTCGTGAACGCGAAGGCCAGGGGGGACAGGCCATCGCAAACGCATGCAACCTCTCGCAAACACGTAGGCCACTAGAGCCGCTATTCTTCGTGAACATGTCAGGCCTTTCGCGAACGCGAAGAAGGCCTGACGCCCAGTGATTAAAGGGTCCCAAAGTCGGGAATTAAGTCAATTTTTCACCATTTTCAAGTTTGAGCTCGTCCTAGAGTCGATTTTGAAGAGATTTTTCATCCCAACTTCATAGGTTAGTAGATTTTAACTTATTTCCTTACATGCTCTTAAACACCCATCGATTTTAACCATTAATCTATGCTTTTCCATGGTAGGAATTAGATTTAGGTAGAAATTGGAGATTTTGAGAAATTGAGATTTAGACCTCAAATTGAGATCGTATTTCGAAACTTACATAACCGGGCGGAGGTGAATGGGCAATCGGGTTTTGGTTTCAGGTTTTGACCTACCGGGCCCGGGGTTGAATTTTTTTGACTTTTTCCAAAACCATTAAAGATTGAATATTTTTCACTCGTGAGTAATTTCTGAAGCTTATTTTAAACTATTTGAAGTATATTTGGTTAGATCTGACTAGTTTGGAGGCTAATTCTAGAGGAAAAGCCGCAGTTGAGTATTGATTTGGTTGCAGAGTGAGGTAAGTGTCGTGGTTAATCTTGATCTGAGGGATTAGGACTTGTTGGTTTATTTGCTACATGTTTTATGTGTGGGAACAACATATATGTGTGGTGACAAGTACTTATGTGTTGTTCTTGGGTAAAAGCATGCGAGCGGAACTTGTTTCTTTGTATTTTATTGCTTTGTTAATTATGATATCCATGTTTAGGTTAGATTATTACTTCTTTGATTATTTATTTTTAATTATTTCTTAGTTCAAAGTTGTTGAATATTTTTGGGAGTTGAAGTTTGGTATCATGGCACCATATTTGTAGTTAAATTTATTCTCCACATTGTTTATTATTCAAATTCATATTATCATTATTATATGGCAGGAAGAGAGTAAAAGCACGAAGGGTGATTCCATGGCATTGCATTTACATTATCATTATTACATGGAGAGGAAGAGAGTAAAAGCACAAAGGGTGATGTTGTGCCATTTCATTTACATTATCATTATTACATGGTGAGAAATAGGGTAAAAGCACAAAGGGTGATGCCGTGACATTTCATTCATTTTATTATTACATGGTGAGGACGAGAGTAAAAGCACGAAGGGTGATGCCGTGCCATTACATTCATATTATTGCACGGTGAGGACGAGAGTAAAAGCATGAAGGGTGATGCCGTGCCATTTTCATATCACTGCTTTGACTGATTTTCCTGGTTTTGGTGATTTACTTCGTTATTTTGCGATTTCATACTTGTCGTGATTGTTATATCTTGCCCTTTTCGCATGTCCGCTCCCAGTTTGTACTTTATCATTATCTGTTATTATTGTTGCTTTATACATACTTGTACAGGTTTATTTATGTAGGTGTCGTGTCATAGCCTCGTCACTACCTCGTTGAGGTTAGGCTCCATACATACAGAGTACATTGAGTCGGTTGTACTCATACTACGCTTCTGCACTTCTTGTACAAATACTGGTATTGGTCCTTGCGACGTTAAGTAGCTTTCTGCTTGGATTCAGTTGTAGTCAGAGACTTGAGGTATATCTACACGACTTCCGCAGCCCTGAAGTCCCCTTCTCTTTTATCATTACTGTTTTATTGCATTTCAAACAGTTGTATTTTGTTCAGACCTTATTTGTAGCACTCTAGATGCTCATGTATTCGTGACTCCAGGCCCTGGGATATGTTTAGATTTTGTTGTTCGGCGTTATATTACTCTACTTCAGACTTTTATCGTTATCATTGTTAATATTTTATTTTCAATTGTTAAAATCAGTTAATTATTTGTTTCACGTCAGCTTGCCTTGCAAGTGGATGTTAGTCGCCATCATGGCTCCGAGGTTGGAATTCCAGGTCGTGACAATTTTAATTGGTTTGCACGTTGTTTGACTAATTTCGGATCGATGGACATCGGCTTAAGCTGTTAGAAAGGCGTTGGAGCCCGTTATGGAACTTCAGAGTGAGGTAAATCTCCTGTCTAACTATGTAAGGGGAATTTACCCCGTAGGTGCTATATTTGTTAGGTGCTACATGTTATGGGAGCTACGCACGCATGGGGTGACGAGTGTCCGTACGTATGCTAGAATTCCTAATTATGTCCGGGTAGAATTAGAATCACGCCATGCTTTAATTGTCATGTTTGAGTTATTCTTGCATGTTTAATTGCTTTAATTCGCATTATGACCTAAGACTAGATTCACGTAGAGTAATGGACTTGATATTTTAGATACTTGACAAACTACTTGATTAGCCAAAGAAATTATACTTCCCTTACGGATTTCTCCCATATTGTGCATATTCATTAATTATTTTTTTGAATTTCATAACTCACATGTACATTTGTGAGTGAGGTCAAGGACTCGTAAAAGCTTCATATTCTAATGGGATCGGGCTGAAAGCCTTAACAGTACTCTTATGGGATCGGGCTGTTCGTCTCGGCATGATTATTGTAATACACTCTTTATGGGATCGGGCCGTTCGCCTCAGCAGGATTATCATAATACACTATTATGGGATCGAGCCATTCGCTTCAGTAGGATTATTATAATACACTCTTATAGGATCAGGTCATTCACCCCGGCAGGAAATTGTAACACACTCTATGGGACCGGGCCGTTCGCCTTAGCAGTTCTATTAAACACTCTTATTGGATCGGGCCGCTTGCCTCAGCAGAATCGTGCATAATATCTGATAAGAAATCAGTGTACCCGTGAGTTTTTCTTACTTGAGACGTGATATGTTATCTGGTGTTGACCATTATGCATTCCAGTTGAGGCAGTATCCAATTTTTGAGGACTTTATGTTTACTGTTCAGTTGAGGATCATATTCTAAACCTGTCATGCCCTATCCTCGGGAAGCGCAATCAGCGCTTAACCGAATGAACCCGGCCAAGCAAGCCTGTTAGATACTTTCTACCCAATTAACCCATGATGAAGGAAAGACATGATTTCATTAATTATACAGTAGGAATCTCATTCATACAATCCTAAGTCATTTCATTAGTCATTGCGCCTTTAAGTCTCAAAATACACATTTCTTATAGTTCAAGTGGAACAACTGATCAAACACAACATAACTTGTTTAACATTCCCAACACCCATATACAACCCACATAGTGTCTACGGAGCCTCTAAAGATAAAAAATAGAGTAAAGATGGTGCCGGCAACAAGGCCTCGGCTATATCTCAAAAGTGACCATAATATAAACAAAAGGTACAATACATGACCCCAGAATGAAATGGGACTCACCGAGTCAGCTAAGAAGAGGATGCAGCACTATCTTTGATCAGCATTGTCTGCTATGTAACCACCTGCATCCATTCAAAGATGCAGTGCCCCCGGTAAAAGGGACGTTAGTACCGTCAAATATGTTACACCCCATGTTTTCGTAAGTGAAAGTACTCCATAAGTAAATTGATGGACGCTCGAAAATGAGATACTATATCCCGTATTTTCATGTGTTAAAGTTTCATCGTAAGTTAATCGACGTAAGTTCGGGGATGAGATTCTATTGAGATCATAAGCATTATGCTATTTCAAACACATAATGAGTAAATTTGTGAAGGAGAGAAGATAAGCAAATAGAAGAAAATGAGTTTCGTTAAAGGTTGTCGATTTGGGATAAAATATGGGCCGAGCGATAATATCCTATATTTATGGACTATTACCATACAAGGTACCATATGGCTATGATAGTAAGGTGTATAAAGTGTATTAAAAGTGAGTAGTATTTTATATAATTTGAGATAATTTTTAATTATGTGGGTAATTAGTTAATTATTGGACTAGTGGGGGAATTAATGGATTGATTAAGAAAAGGGGTGGATAATTGAATAAGTGAGGGGGCACTCACGTGGCAGCACCCCTTAAATCCCATGAATGACTCTTTAAGTCATTACATTATGTGATATAAGTTGGATAAGTTTGAGGGATCTTACCTTTAACGTGGCAGCCCATGAATTTGTTAAGAAAAACCACTAAGTGACTTATACAAGATGTGGAAAGGTAGTACACTATTAAAGCATAACAAGGATTAACATTTTCTTTAGCCTTCTACACGTGAATTGCCAAAATACATTCACCTTAACAATGCAAGATAATGTTTTCTTACCCCTCCTTAAGATTAGAAGATGAAGCATCACGTTGCAGAGAGATTGCATGCATGATTTTCAATGATCGGAACATCAACGTGAGATTTTGCAAATATAAGGGAAGTACGGTGCAATCTTTCTAAAAAAATATCACACTGATTTTTTCCCTACTCCAGGTATGTTAAGGCTATCCCTTCTTTCTTTTGGCATGATCTATACGACACGAACGAAATGAGCAAATGCACAACTTCCATAAATGACTTTATTCATAGAAATATTAGGGGTGTCTATATTCTTTATTCCCCACGTGAATTATTATTATATAGTATGTTCATGGGTCTCAGAAAAATACGTACTTGATAAAATTTATCCGACAGACATATTATTTTTATGACATTCCGAGAAAATTTTATTAACGTATTTCCTATGCATTTCATGCATTTATACATGTACATTGACCCATGACCGGATGGCGTTATATACGCGTATATATGTATATATATGTATATGGGATATGGGAAAAGGTTAAGGCGTTATATACGCACCACCACCTGATTACCTGGTATACGTTGATTATTAGGCCACAGTGGCCGAAATGATATGATTCGATGCCCTCAGAGTCTTGATGATGTTATGAACGCATATACTTATGCATGGTATGACATTTATATGCATATGCATGACATTATAAAAAATGAAATAATTCACAAAGCTATGCAGACGTACATGTCGAGTCTTTTACTCCATGTTTCTCTCATGTCTATTATTTACTGATTTCTATTCCTTACATACTCGGTACATTATTTGTACTGATGTCCCTTTTGCTTGGGGATACTGCGTTTCATGCCCGTAGGTCCCGATAGACAGGTCGAGAGTCTTCCAAGTAGGCTATCAGCTCAGCGAAAAATGTTGGTGCGCTCCATTTACTCCGGAGTTACTTATTTGGTCAGTATAATTAGGACATGTATTAATTGGTATGGTGGGGCTCAGTCCCAAACTTTATGATATTTATGTACTCTTAGAGGCTTGTAGACATATTTCAAGTATATTAAAGATTGTATGGCCTTGTCGGGCTATGTTTTGAGTTTACAAATGATCATGCTGGCCTTATAGGCCCGTATGTCGCATGTGTAAGTTGTTATTTCAGGTTGGGTCGTCCTATATGGATTACTCCCCTATGTTCATTCTGGTTAGCCCATGATGGCCAGTTTGGCCCATTTGCCAATGAAAGTATGATAAGAATGATATGCTATGTTTGTACTTGGTTGAGCAAGGTGCCGGGTGCCCGTCGCGGCACATTGGTTTGGGCCGTGACAGAATAATACTAGTATGTAAAGCTAAACACCAACTCAATATAATGAATAATAATATAAGAGGAACAGTCAAGAATTCAATAAGGGTTTCAAATAATAGTAAAACAACAAGTTAAGGATCATATGCATTTTCAAGACAATTTTCATATTATTAGGTTGGGTGATCTTTAGCACCACTATTCCACAATTCACAATACCCCCGTATTCTTATACGGAGTCTGATCTCTGCCCGATCGGCTAGGCCATCTCATTTGAGATATTACTACAATTTCATTATAATTTACGGCATAGTACCACCATGTGTACGGCATGGTGTCTGATCACGGCCCGATCGGCTAGACCATCTCATTGTAGACATTACCACAATTTCATTTACAATACCATCGTGTTCTTACACGGCATCCGATCTCGGCCCGATCAGCTAGGCCATCTCGTTGGAGACATTACCACAGTTTCATTCACAATACCATCATGTTCTTACATGGAGTCCGATCTCGGCCCGATCGACTAGGCCATCTCATTTGAGACATTACCTTTTTCAGTCAATCATCTCACATCGTACTTCTTTCATGTACTTTTGATTCATTGACACTAGTGAGTACGATTACAAAGTCATTCTTGGCACTTGACCGTATTTTATAGTTCCAGACCCCCCTTCCACATTCAATATCATTATGAAAATCAATAAGGCTCCCCATTCAAGACATTAAATTCATGTATGAGCAATTTGGGAATTTTAGGCACATAGAGGCTTTCCATACAATTTGGCATAACAACTTTTATTTCGATCTTGACATGAAGTCTTAATATTTCCAACACATATTCCACGTTTTAAACACATCCTCAATGACAAGATAACATGATGAAGCATTTAGAATAAATATTGAACTTACATCCTTCAACACACATTCGTTAGAAATCGCCAATTCTATAATGATCAAGGGCTTACTCCAATTACATGATCACTGTGGGGTTTGATTCTAAGAAGAAGGGGGTTTAGCCAACATACCTCAATTGAGCTTCTCAAACTCTAAAATGATCCGGAATTCTTAACAACTTCAATCTATTTTAGAAATATATCAAGTTGGACGAAGATTAGGAAGATAAACATGGTTTGAGCTCATTTGAGCATACTATCAAATACTAGGTGTGCATCAATTCTTTAAGCCCCCTTTTTGTGGAAGATTCCATCTTTTCCGAACCCATTCTCTATCATTTTTAGCTCACAATCTTTTCACATACTACAAGGATACATGCATGCAAGGTAAGCACTCCCATGCCCATGAATTACCTTACTAATGGCCCATTCTAGTTACATTTCGAAATTAAGAGTATGGGTGATAGAATCTTACCTCTTAGGAAGAAGACCTAGGTGCCTCTCTTGATAATCTTCAAGATTTAAGTGAGAATTGAAGAACAATTTGATGAAGATCACTTCTCCCTCTAGGACCCTCTCTCTCACTCTAAAAATATCAGAAAATATGCTCAAAATGGTCCATGGGGTGTGTTTTAACGAAATAGGGTCGGGTTTAAAAATATCAAAAATAAAGCTCCAGAACAAGGTCTAGGAATGCGGACCATATATCGGTCCAATAATCGGTGACCAAAATAGCCAAGAACCTGACCGTGTCTGTGGTCACTATGCGGCCCGCAGACTTGTTCTGTGGTCACCTAATGAACCGCAAAACAGTTATGCGGTCGGATAGTCGACCGCAAAATTTCATCCAAACTGGCCCAATTAACCTCCTCACTCTGCGGCCATTATGCGGTCCGCAGAGTGATTCTGCGGTCGCATAATGGACCCAGAAACGCATAACACTGCCAAATATTTTTCTTTACTTTCCAGTGCATTGTTCAACCCAAAACGTCCGAACCGCGGCGAGCTTGCTCGCCGCGAAGAATTTCTACTATTATTAACCTCTACGCCTACTTTGGCATCAAGGAACCCGGGTTTTTAGGAAAACTTTTACGGGGCCTTACAAAACCTATATCTGCTTTCATTATTTCCTTACTATGTTTCATACCTGTTTACTTTTATTATATTGGATTCATTGGATTACTAGTAAGTGTCGATGTCGACTCCTTGTCACTAATTCTATGGGATTATGCTAGATACTTAGTGGGTACATGTTGATTTATGTACTCACGCTACACTTCTGCACTGATTGTGCAGGTACTTCGGGTGTTCATTTGGGCGCGTAGGCACAACTGCTGGGGGGACTTTACGGTGAGCTCTATTCCATGCTACGATTTGTAGCACACAGAATCTCCATCATAGTTATTTATTTTATCGTGTCTATCTTGTATTCTAGACAGACATTGTATTATTATTGTACTTCCTAGTAGATTCTCATGCACTTGTGATGCCAGATTTCGGGATGTTCTAAAATTTGTTTGTGGTTTTGCTTAACATTGAAACACTTTTATTTTATATTTATATTTAAATTGTATGTATCCGTGAATTTTAATACATTAATTTCATTATCTAATAATATCCATGACTTCAGAAGTAATAAAAAGAATAATTAAGTTGATAGTTCACAGTTGATTTGCCTAACGGCGTCGTTGGGCACCATCACGAACTATAGTGAGAATTAGACCGTGGCAATATTTTACTTCTCTAATTCATTATTTTCCTTTATTCATATGTACAATGGAGCCAAAGAGTCTCAAAGCGAGACTGGATGACGCTGCCACCCAAAGTTCATACATCATCATTCTCGCCCTTACCTTTAAACAGTGGAACCTTGAAAGATTTCTTCCTTTCGTGTAAGATTGCTGAAGACTATTTGACTTGTTTATCTTACTTTTATTTTGCTTACAGATTGATATGTTAGAGTTCATTTTTAGCTGTACCGATTGTTTAGAATCTAGATTTGCTATAACTAAGCTTTATTTGATCAATTTGGACCAT
Organism: Nicotiana tomentosiformis; assembly: GCF_000390325.3. NCBI lineage: Eukaryota > Viridiplantae > Streptophyta > Magnoliopsida > Solanales > Solanaceae > Nicotiana > Nicotiana tomentosiformis. Next base: position 64,829,060 of record NC_090816.1, read on the forward strand.
CACCTCTAATTAACAAAATAGTGCATCTTTATCACATATAATACAACTCTCACGAACTAAAATCCCAACCAATCGTGATGGCGTCTAACGCACTTGCTAGGCAAGCCAAACATGTAAAATGGAATATAAATACTAAAACATTTGTATAATACAAGTCTAGAAGTTTAACACAACATAATATCGCCAATACACGGTAAATCCCTCAGAACTAGTAAATACAGAGTCATGAGCTCTATAGAGTCATGTGCTCTACAACGAAATACAAGTCTAAAAAGCTAAATAACTATACTGTCTGAAATAAAGACAACAATATATAAGAAAAGAGATGCCAAGACTGCGGTTGAGAATGCAGTTCTACCTCGTCTCTCAGTGATCAACTCTGCATCAAGCCTCGGCTACTGGTGACTGGGTCCGACACCTGGATCTGAACAAGTAAGTACAGAGTGTAGCATGAGTACAACCGACCCAATGTAGTCAAAAAGTATCATAACTAACCTTGGCGAGGTAAAAGAAGCAAGAATTATAAATTATACTTGCTATAACCTGTACAGTTTCATAAATTTAATAAACACAAAACGATAATGTGATCAAGTCATAGAGCACAATGATACAACATATAAAGATGATATACAAATAAGTAAGGTAAATAACCACAAAAATAGCAAGTAAGGATGAAATACAAAATCCAAAACAAACATTGGACAGAGTTTTCTCGATATTTCCATATCTATACCAAACAACTGATTAGTTTTCCTTAAATCTGCGTGCACACCATCAAGAAGGCACATGAGAGGGTGACCCTAGGGGGTGGATCCATATCCACACGCGGTACGTCCAATTGAACGTGCTACCAGCCCGACGCGATCACAAACTTAATACTATAATCCGCCCGATGTGGTTACAGGCATAACAACACAATCTGCTCGGCGTGGTCACATGCATAACAACAAAATCCGCTCGACGTGGTCACATGCATAATAACACAATCTGCTAGATGTGGTCACAGGCATAACAACATAATCCGCCCGGCGTGGTCACTGGCACCCAGTCCAAATCATATCGCACAGAAGCAAATATACAAGAATACATGTATATGATGAATGAATATTAGTTTTTATGCTCCTGGACTGGTATAAACGACATGCTAAAGTGTATGCATGTGTAAAATGTCCTATCATAGCTCAAATCGCCAATTTCATCACAGAAATAGCAATTATCAAGTTCATTCAGGGAATTAGCCCCTATGTAACCTCAAACATAGATCAATTAGTTCACAACAGGGTTACAACTATGAGAAACCTCACAGCTTAAATCTTAATAGTTAATACATGGCATAATATAGCCTAAGCACTACCAGGAGCATGGATAAACACCTCGGTGCTCGCACATGGGTTCAACCCCACACATATGCGCACTCATAGCAAGTAGCTATCACAAATAACTTAGGCAACTAGTGCCTCAATCAAGTATAGATAAGATACTTACTTCAAGCAAGTCAAATCACTCCTCTAACAAGCCCTTCCTGCGTGTATCAATCTCCGAACGATCAGAATCTAGTCAAAATAACTTAATACTATCAATAAAAGCCATAGAAAGAGATTCCAAAAGATAAAGCTATGATTTTTAACCATAATTATAATGTCAACCCAGATAGTCAACCCCGAGCTCGCACCTCGGAACCTGACCAAATTTACAAATTTCGAACACTCATTCCGATACGTGTCCAACCAAACAAATATTATCCAATTTCGACTCCAAATTGACCTTTAAATCCTCAATTTATAGTTTAAAAACGTTTCCACAAAAATCCCCAATTTATCCAATTCTAATCACCAGTTAAATGATAAAAACAAAGATGGAATCATGAATAATGGACAAATCCGAGTCAAAAACACTTTTCCCAATCCAAATTGTGAAAATGCCCTCCAAAATTATCCAAATCCGAGCTCCACAACTCAAAATATGATGTAATAACTCAAACCCTCGAAATAGAATACTATAGAGTCTACCCATGTGTTATACATCGCAATCGCGGGACCTACGTAGCGATCGCAAAGCACAATAATTATTGCCCTCAAAATAGCGTACGCGAACGCAAGATCAAAATCATATTTAGCGAAAGCTTTCTCTTTGATCAAAATCATGTTTAGCGAAAGCTTATCGCCTCCTTTCCGCGATCGCGTAAGCTTATTTCCTTATGCCCCCAGCTGAGCACCTCTTCAATGCGAACACGTGACCATCATCGTTATCGCGATGTCGTGCCTCTCAAAGCTTCGCGAACGCGATGAACAATTTCCCCTGCCCAAAAAATGCCTTCCGCGATGATGACATCCTCTTCGCGATTGCGAAGAAAGAACCTAGAACTTTAGAAATAGTAGTCCAACAATGATGGAAATAGTCCGAAACTCATCCGGAACACACCCGAGGCCCCCAGGACCCCCTCCAATCAGATAAACCAATCGCTAAACACAACACGAACCTGCTCGTAGCCTCAAACCACACAAAACAACATCAAAATCACGAATCGCACCCCAATTCAAGCCTAATGAACCTAATGAACTTTCCAAATTCAAAACTAACGTCGAACAAGCCTAAACACCTCGGAATGACCTTAACCTTTTCACGTAAGTCATAAATGATACAACAGACCTACTGCAACTCCCAGAACCAAAATTTATACCCGATATCAACAAAGTTGACTCCTGGACAAACTTCTCAACCTTCCAAACCTTGCAACTTTCGCGAAAATGTATCAAATCAACCTACGAACCTCCAAATCTAAATCCGGTCATACACCTTAGTTCAAAATAACCATACAAAGGTATCAGTACCATCAAAACTCCATTCTGGAGTCGTCTATATAAAAGTCATATTTTGGTCAACTCTTTCAACTTAAGCTTCCAACCTTGGACTAAGTGTACCAATTCACTCCAATCCCCAAAACCAAACCAACTACTATGGAAAGTCAAATAACCACAAATGAACATAGAAGAGGCAATAAATATGGGAACGAGGCTACAAGACATAAAACGACCACCCGGGTAGTTACGTTCTCCCCTTCAAAAATAAACATTCGTCCTCGAATGGGTTTAGAATAATTATTGGAGTCTCAAAAAGACGAGGATAACTAGTCTGCATCCCCTGCACGGTCTCCTAAGTGGCCTCCTCGGTTGGTTGACCTTTCCATTGAACTTTCACTGATGCTATATTCTTCGATCTCAACTTTTGAACTTGCCGATCCAAAATGGCCACTGTCTCAACATCATAAGTCAAATCCCCAACTAACTGCACCGTGCTGAAGGCAAAACATGCGACGTGATCACCATAATACTTCCGGAGTATAAAAACGTCAAACACTGGGTGAACTCCTGACAGACTAGGTGGTAAGGCAAGTCTGTAGGCCACCTCTCCAACTCTCTCGAGCGCCTCAAAAGGGCCAATATTACCTATGGCTCAACTTTCCCTTCTTCCCAAACCTCATCACACCCTTCATGGGCGAAACTATGAGCAGAACCTTCTCGCCCACCATATATGCAACATCACGAACCTTCCTGTCCTCATAACTGTTCTGGCTGGACTGAGCTACACGAAATTGCTCCTAAATCACCTAATCTTCTCCATAGCATCACAAATCAAATCAGTGCCCAACAATCTAGCCTCCATAGGCTCAAACAAACCAATCGGCTAAGGACATCGCCTCCTATATAAGGCCTCACACGGAGCTATCTGGATACTCGACTGATAGTTGTGTTGTTATAGACAAGCTCTGTGATGGGTAGAAGATGATTCCATGAACCTCCGAAATCCATAACACATACACGTAACATGTCCTCCAAGATCTGAATAGTACGCTTGGACTGCCCGTCCGTATGGGTATGGAATATTGTACTCATTTCAACTCGTGTGCCCAACTCTCGCTGCACTACTCTCCAGAACTGCGATGTGAACTTCTTGCCTCGGTCAGTAATGATGGAAATGGGTATGCCATGTCGGAGAATAATCTCCCGGATGTAGATCTGAGCCAACTGCTTTGAAGAATAGGAAGTCATCATCAGAATGAAGTGTGCGGACTTAATCAACTGGTCCACAATAACCCAGACTGCATCATATTTCTTCAAGGTCCATGGTATGCGTACCACAAAATCCATAGTGATGCGCTCCCACTTCCACTTCGGTATCTCCAATCTCTTAATTAACCCTCCCGGTTTGTGATGCATACTTCACCTGTTGACAATTCAAATACCGAGAGACATAAGCAACAATATCTTTCTTCATTCTCTGCCACCAATAGTGTTGTTTCAAGTCACGGTACATCTTTTTGACACCTGGGTGAATGGAATAGCGTGAGTTGTGAGCCTCATCAAGGATCAAATCTCTCAACCCATCAACATTTGGAACACAAATCCGGCCATGAAGCCACATAACACCTTCATCACCAATCACAACCTCCTTAGCACTACCCCGCTACACCGTGTCCTTTAACACCAACAAGTGAGGATCATCAAACTGGTGAACCTTGATACACTCCAACAGCGATGACTATGCCACAATACAAGCAAGAGCCCGACTAGGCTCCGAAATATCCAATCTCTTAAACTGATGGGCCAAAACCTGAACATCCATGCTAGTGGCCTCTCTGCTACCGGTAAATATGCCAAATTGCCCATACTCTTAGCCTTCCTACTCACTGCATCGGCCACCACAATGTCCTTCCGCGGATGATATAATATAGTGATATCATAGTTTTTCAGTAACTCTAACCATCTCCACTCCTGCAAATTAAGGTATTTCTGCCTGAACAGATGTTGGAGACTCTGATGGTCGGTATAGACCTCACATGGAACGCCGTATAGATCTCCATATCTTCAGTGTGAACAATGGATGCCAACTCTAAATCATGCATAGGGTAATTCTTCTCATGAACCTTCAATTGCCGAGACGCATAGGAAATCACCCTACTATCCTGCATCAACATTGCACCAAGACGGACACGCGACACATCACAATGCACGATGCAAGATCCCGAACCGTTAGGCAATACCAACACTGGGGCTATAGTCAATGCAGTCTTGAGCGTCTTAAATCTCACCTCACACTTGTTGGACCACCTGAATAGGGCACCCTTCTGGGTCAATATAGTCAAAAGAGTAGCAATGAATGAGAAACCCTCCACGAAACGATGATTATAACCTGCCAAACCCAAGAAGCTCCAACTATCTGTAGCTTAAGATGGTCTAGGCCCACTCTAAACTGCCTCAATCTTCTTTGGATCTACCTTGATCCCTCACTAGACACCACGTGCCCCAAAAATGACACCGAGTCAAGCCAAAACTCATACTTAGAGAATTTAGCATATAGCTTCTTCTCCCTCAAAGTCTGGAGTACTAACCTTAAAGGTTGCTCATGATCCTCCTGGATGTGAGAATCCATCGATATGTTGTCAATGAACACTATGAGAAATGAATCTAGATACGTCTAAAATACACTGTTCATCAAGTGCATAAAAGCTTCTAGGACATTAGACAGCCCAAAAGACATCACCAGAAACTCATAGTGACCATAGCGGGTCCTGAATGTCGTCTTCGGAATGTCTGAATCTTCAGCTGATGATATTTTGATCTCACATCAATCTTCAAAGACACTCTAGCACCTTGAAGCTGATCAAATAAGTCATCAATGCACGGTAGTGGGTACTTGTTCTTGCATGTAACTTTGTTCACCTGCCTCTAATCAATACACATCCATATAGTACTATCCTTCTTCTTCACAAATAGAACCGGTGCATCCCAAGATGACACACTAGGCCTGATGAAGCCCTTACCAAGCAAATCATGTAACTATCCCTTTAGTTCGTTCAACTCCGCCGGTGCCATGCGATACGGTGGGATAGAGATGGGCTGAGTTCCTGGTACCAGATCAATACCAAAATCAATATCCCTGTCAGGTGGCATGCTCGACAGGTCTATAGGAAACACATATGAAAAATCCCTCACTACCAGAACTGACTCAATTGTAGGAGTATTAGCACTAACATCCCTCACGAAGGCCAAATATGCCGACATCCGTTTGTTACACCCTATATTTTCGTACGTAAAAATGCGTCGTAAGCAAACTAATGTAGGACCAAAAATGAGATAATATTTAAAAGTATATAAAGTAAGTTAATCATGTTACCTCTAAGGTTACAAATATTGAAGATCATGAACAACAAGTACAAAGAGGGTTGGACAGTTCAGAAGCTAATGCAATTAAATAAAACAATGTTTCGTCGAAAGTCGACAAGTTGGGAATATTATAACATGTACCTTTGGGGTGAGACTAGGGTGATTAACATGATAAGGAGTTTATGTTATGATTTATATTAGTCGTATGACATCCGTGTGTTATGTTTTAATGTCAAGCGAGTTGTGGAACAAAAGTCGATGAAAGTCATCACAAGTTACACTCATAAGTTTTACTGAAATTTTGGGTCAAATGTAACTTCAATTGTCTCCCAATATACTTAGAGTTATGGGGTGTTCCACCCATCAAATTAAATATCTATGAGTCTATTTTCCAACGCATTAAACCGTTTGTCAATATGACATTGGAGTAGAAAGATATGGGCATTTGTGCGATACTGCGCAAGCTGCTAGGTGACAAGTAGGTGTGTCACCTACTTGCTTAAATGAAAGCCCAAAAATGGGCCATTTCGGGTCGTCCAAAGAGGCCTTTTAAGGGCCTATTTTCTTCATATATTAGACTTAAAATAGAGCATAATAACCAGACATAAGCTCTGCAAAGAATCCTCCCAAATATTTCCCACAAACCCTAATTGATTTTCTCTCCCTTTCAAGTTCCAATTGGAGGTAAAACCTAGAGTTTGAAGAACCAAGATAAGAGCTGAGTTATCCAACAAATAAGGTGAGTTTACTTCTCTCTTTCATCCAATTTTTCTTCTGTAAATTCATGGTAAGTCGTTCTATACTTGTAAGAACTCACGGGACGGTGATCGGAAGCCGTGAGTTCGAGTTATTCACTTGTAGCGGACTGTTTTGTGGACTGTTTTGTGTTGCTGTTGGGCTGCGTGTTTTACTACTATTTTGTGGAGTTTTGGAGGAGGAAGGGGGTTTATAAACACCATATAAATGTAGGGTGGTTGGCTGATCGTTCGTCATAACATTTTCGGGTCGTTTGACACTACTACGGTGGTCGTTTTGTGTACGAAGAGATTGGGGTGTGTTGGGCTGTTTTGTAGTATTTGATGGTGTATATAGGGCTGGAAAATGATGTATATATGTTGTTATTGTTCTTTTCTTGTATTGTTGGTGTTATCTTGAATTTGGAGGAAGTAAGGATTATAGGGGAGATGCTGCCCGTTTTAATACAAAATAAGTTTGTCGTTCGTTGTGCGATAGTTGTACCTTTCGTAACTTAACGATAGTATTATTATCGTTCTTGTAGATTAAGGTGCAAAGAGGTGAGTTCAACTTGGTGATTGGAAAGATTGTGATAAGGTATGTTAAGGCTAAGCCTTCCTTCATTTTGGCATGATCTCGTAGCTACATGTGTTAGTAATGAGACAAAAAGAGAAGTTCATATTCATGAATTTATTCACACTATTCTAGTCTCATAAGTTACAATATTATTCCTTATCGAGATTCTATATTCAATTTAGTATTGTCTTCTTCCAGTCAAGAGAGCAACAAGCCTATATATACAGTATTACAGTATTTTCATTACCATCGAGCTATAATCGATGGGCAGGCCCCTATTGGGCAACCTCTGATCAGATGGAAAGTTATATACCGAGCCTACTGTGGCCGAGCGCCTATGAGCGAGCCCAGCATGGTCGAGATACATAGCCTAGTATGGCCGAGCGCCTATGAGCGAGCCTACTATGGCAGAGCAGTTATATATACCGAGCCTTATAAGGCCGTACAATTATTTTACTTACTATATTGAAGGAGTTGAGTCAGTATCAGCAGGTAAGTATATCTCCAGATCATCTTTGACTCCCAGTTACTTCCAGTTATTATATTATTAGTTCAGTTTCGATTTTTAGTTATGTTATTGCCTTACTTACTCGGTACATTATTTCGTACTGACGTTCCTTTTCCGGGGACGCTGCATTTCATGCATGCAGGTTCAGATAGACAGACGAGTAGATCTCCTCAGTAGGTGTTTCCCGAGTTCAGCCTGATCGGTAAGCTCCACGCCTTTTGGAGTTGCCAGGTCTAGAGTGTTGTGTACATCTTATGTATATCTGTATATATGTTATGGGTAGGTCGGGGCCCTGTTCCGATCATAGTACATCTATCAGTAGAGGCTTGTAGACATATCCTGTTGGTTAGTGTAGTATGTTGGGTTTGTAGGCCTGGTATGTATAATTTGGTGGTTTGTCAGCTGTAGTAGCTATGATGGCCTTTTCAGCCTAGCTTTATATTGATGTTTAGTTAGCGCTAGTTTCCATTCAGTTTTATATTTTGCTTCACAAATTGTCTTGCAAGGTGGCCCCATGGCCAAAGTATGACATTATGTGTTCAGTGTCCATTAGTCGCAATTTGGTACGCCAGGTTAGGTGAGGCACCAGGTGCTTGTCTCGCTCCTAGGTTCGGGGCGTGACAAACTTGGTATCAGAGCAGTTCTATCCTAGGGAGTCTACAAGCCGTGTCTAGTAGAGTCTTGTTTATAGATGTGTTGTGCACCACATTATATAAGCAGGGCACTACAGGGCATTTAGGAGTTGGTTACCCTTCTTTGAAATCTAAATCGTGCTATAGAACTGAGTTATAGGAAATTTGAATTAAACTTATGTGTTGGTGTTTGCATGCACAGATGACGGTGACTAGGAAGACTACGGCTAGCCAGAGGAGAGATACAGCAGTAGGTGAGGGGACCAGCAGGGTACCCCCAGTAGATGGGGCCCAGTCTGAGGCTCAAGGTGAGACCCCTACTCAGCCATTACCGGCTCCTCCACCAACTACGGAGATTCCTAGGGAAACCGCACATCCAGTTCCCCCTCCACTTCCATCAGATCGGGACTTAAGGAGTGCGGTGCATTTGTTGACACAGTTGGTAGCTACCCAGCAACAGGCTAGGGCATCAGCTAGTGCAGGAACTTCTGAGGGGTCTTGGGAGTTCAAGGGTCCGAGAGTTTATTGCTTTGAGTCCCCCAGAGTTCACGGGGACAGATCAGAGGGAGGACCCACAGGATTTCATAGATCAGCTTCATAGGATCTTTCGTGTTATGCATGCCACGGAGAAAGAGGCAGTTGAGCTAGCAGCTTTTCGACTCCGAGATATAGCCATCCTTTGGTATGAGGGATGGGAGAGGTCCAGGAGACGTGATGCACCTCCAGCTATTTGGGAGAATTTTTCAGATGCCTTCCTTGACCAGTACTTACCACGGGAGATCCGACAGGCTCGAGTCGATCAGTTTCTAGCCCTCAAGCAGGGTAATATGAGTGTTCGAGAGTATAGTCTCCATTTTGACTCATTGGCCAGATATGCACCATCCATAGTTGCTACTATGCGGGACAGGATTCACAGGTTTATAGCAGGGTTAGCCCCAGAGTTAACCGAGGCATGTGCCACCGCTGCATTGCAGGATAGTATGGATATCTCCCGGATTCAGGCATTCGCCTAGAATATAGAAAGGGGTAGGCGTCGGCAGCAGGGTACAGAGAGGGCTGAGCAAGGCCAACGTAAGAGGATGAGATTTCCCAGGTCTCAGGAGCAATATCAGGGTAGTTATAGGACCCAGTACTTCGGACGGCCACCTAGGCCTCTGCTACCTCAGTTACAGGGTTACAGGTATGACCATTATACTAAGTCAGGACCAGGTGACAGCTCACGGGCGTCGGGTTTGCAGCGACAGCGAGGATCTGCGCAGACATGGTCATTTCCTCCACGGTGTGACATCTGTGGTAAAGGACACTTGGGCCAATGCCGAGCAAGTTCTGATGCTTGTTATACATGTGGGCATCCAGGGCATATGATGCGAGATTGCCCAAATAGATATTCGGGGGGAATGGCACAACCAGCGAGTTCAGCAACAGGATCATCTATGTCAGTGCATCCTTCAGGGCGCGAGTCTCAATATTCGGCTGGTAGAGGTCGGGGCAGAGGTAGAGGTTCCAGTTCAAGTGGTAATCAGAACCGTATCTATCCTTTAGCGGGTCGACAGGACTAGGAGTCTTCACCAGACGTTGTGACAGGTATATTAACCATTTGCTCTCACGATGCTTATGCTTTGATAGACCCAGGATCTACTTTATCGTATATTACCCCATTTATCGCGAGAAATTTTGGTATAGTGCCTGAAATACTAAGTGATCCTTTTGCAGTATCTACACCGGTCGGAGAATCGATTATTGCTAGACGGGTTTACCGAGGTTGTACGGTGAGAATTTGTAGTCGTCAGACCTCAGCTGACCTAGTTGAGCTAGAGATGATGGATTTTGATGCTATCATTGGCATGGACTGGTTGGCAGCTTGCTATGCCACAGTTGATTGCCAAGCAAAGGCAGCCAGATTTCATTTTTCGGGTGAGCCAGTCCTTGAATGGGTAGGCAATACACCAACACCCAGAGGTAGGTTTATTTCCTATCTGAAGGCGAGGAAAATGATCGCAAAAGGGTGCATTTATCATATTGTGCGAGTTAGAGATACAGATGCTGAGATACCTACACTTCAGTCTATTCCCGTAGTCAAAGAGTATGCAGATGTGTTTCCAGATGAGCTTCCAGGTATTCCTCCAGAGCGAGAGATTGATTTTAGCATCGATTTGCTTCCAGGAACTCAACCAATATCCGTCCCTCCGTATAGAATGGCACCTGGCGAATTGAAGGAGTTGAAGGAGCAGTTAAAAGATTTGCTGGAGAAAGGTTACATCAGGCCCAGTACCTCACCTTGGGGTGCACCAGTACTATTTGTGCGGAAGAAAGACGGCTCGCTGAGGATGTGTATCGATTATAGGCAGCTGAACAAGGTAACTATTAAGAATAAGTATCCACTTCCAAGGATCGATGACTTGTTTGATCAGTTGCAGGGGGCTAGATGCTTTTCAAAGATAGATTTGAGGTCGGGGTACCACCAGGTCAGAGTTCGGGAAAAAGATATTCCGAAGACAGCCTTCAGGACCCGATATGGCCACTTCGAGTTCCTTGTCATGTCCTTCGGGTTGACTAATGCACCCGCTGTATTTATGGACTTGATGAATAGCCTATTCCGGCCATTTTTAGATCTGTTCGTGATAGTATTTATTGATGATATTCTGGTTTATTCCCGTTCAGAGGATGAGCATGCGGACCACCTGCGAGCGGTACTCCAAACCCTCCGTGATCGTAAGTTGTATGCTAAGTTTTCTAAATGTGAGTTCTGGTTGAAGTCTGTAGCATTCTTGGGGCATATTGTATCAGATGAAGGGATAAAGGTGGACACTCAGAAGATTGAGGCCGTGAAATATTGGCCTAGACCTACCACTCCGACAGAGGTTCGTAGCTTTCTAGGCTTAGCAGGATACTATCGGAGGTTCGTAGAGGGTTTTTCTTCCCTTTCGGCACCATTGACGAAGTTGACACAGAAAGAAACTAAGTTTCAATGGACAGAGGCTTGTGAGCGGAGTTTCCAAGAGCTTAAGAACAGGTTGACCTCAGCTCCAGTTCTAACACTTCCAGAGGGTCTAGAGGGTTATGCCGTGTATTGTGATGCATCAGGTGTCGGGTTAGGATGTGTCCTGATGCAACATGGGAAGGTAATTGCGTATGCTTCAAGGCAGTTGAGGAAGCACGAGAGGAATTATCCGACCCACGACCTCGAGTTAGCTGCGGTTGTCCATGCACTTAAGATATGGCGGCATTATTTATATGGTGTTCATGTTGATGTATTTACTGATCATAAAAGCCTACAATATATCTTCAAGCAGAAAGAGTTGAATTTGCGACAGAGGCGATGGCTTGAGTTATTGAAAGATTACGATGTTAACATTCTCTACCATCCAGGGAAAGCTAATGTTGTAGCAGATGCATTAAGTCGTCGATCTATGGGTAGCTTAGCACATGTAGATCCCGAGAAAAGACAATTAGCTAGAGAGATTCATCAATTGTCTTCGTTGGGGGTTCGGTTAGTAGATTCTGAGGATGGTGGAGTTGTACTCCAAAACACTACAAAATCATCCCTCATAGCGGAAGTCAAGGAAAGGCAGTACGAGGACCCAGAGTTGGTCGAGCTGAGAGAGCGAGTTCCGCAGCAGAAGAAACCACTGTTAGAGCTAAAGGGAGATGGGGTTCTCAGATATAGGGGTCGTTTGTGTGTTCCAGATGTAGCAGGGCTACGAGACAGGATTATGTCAGAGGCACATTATTCATGGTATTCCATCCATCCTGGGTCGACGAAGATGTATCATGACATTAAGGATGTGTACTGGTGGAATGATATGAAGAAGAACATTGCTGAGTTTGTCGCCCAATGTACTAGTTGCCAGCAAGTGAAGATAGAGCACCAGAAGCCTGGAGGGCTAATGCAGACTATAGAGATCTCGACATGGAAATGGGAGGCAATAAACATGGACTTTATCACGGGTTTACCTTGTTCTAATCGTAAGTTTGATTCCATATGGGTGATAGTCGATAGGCTCACGAAATCAGCTCACTTCCTACCGGTCAGATCTACATATACAGTAGAAGATTATGCAAAGTTATATATTAAGGAGATAGTGCGGCTACACGGAGTACCAGTTTCTATTATATCTGACCGTGGGGCTCAGTTTACAGCACATTTTTGGAGGTCATTTCAGAGAGGTCTAGGGACTCAGGTGAATCTCAGCACAGCTTTTCATCCACAGACTGATGGACAAGCCGAGCGCACAATTCAGACGCTCGAGGATATGTTACGAGTATGTGTGTTGGATTTTAAAAGAAGTTGGGATGAACATCTACCTCTTGTCGAGTTTGCATATAATAACAGTTACCACTCCAGTATTCAGATGGCTCCGTACGAGGCTTTGTATGGGCGTAAGTGCAGATCTCCTATAGGGTGGTTTGATGTTGGGGAATCTGGGTTATATGGGCCAGACCTGGTTCAACAGGCCATAGAGAAAGTAAAGCTTATCCGGGAGCGACTGTTGACAGCTCAGAGTCGTCAGAAGTCATATTCTGACGTGCGGCGACGAGACTTAGAGTTCAGGATTAATGACTGGGTATTCTTAAAGGTATCACCTATGAAGGGCGTGATGAGGTTTGGCAAGAAAGGCAAGCTTAGCCCACGGTATATTGGGCCTTATAGGATCATTCGGAGAGTGGGCCAAGTAGCTTATGAGTTAGAGTTTCCCTCAGAATTGGAGTCTGTCCATCCGGATTTTCACGTATCTATGCTACGGAAGTGCATTGGCGATCCTACCCGAGTGGTGCCCACGGATGATGTACAGATTACAGAGGACTTGTCATACAAGGAAATTCCAGTTGCCATCCTAGACCGACAAATCCGCAATCTACGAAATAAGGAGGTAGCTTCCGTAAAGGTTTTATGGAGGAGCAAGAATGTAGAAGAGATGACGTGGGAATCGGAGGAAGAAATGAAGTCTAAATACCCCCACCTATTTCAAACTGAAGATATGGTTCGAGATGGGACGCTACAACATAGCTCTATGTAGGCTAGCAGGTCATCAGGTAAGCTTTTATTTTTCACTTTCAATATTTATGATTTACGGTCGGTGAGGCAAATTGCTGCTATTTATAAAGATTGGCCATATGTGGCATGCATAGTATGTTTCTGGCTACGTGCAGGTTGGTTTTAACCTAGTGTACGAAGGATACTTTGGCAAAATTTTCCAAAGTCTCTAAGAGTAAACATTCGAGGACGAATGTTCCCAAGGGGGGAGTGATGTTACACCCTATATTTTCGTACGTAAAAATGCGTCGTAAGCAAACTAATGTAGGACCAAAAATGAGATAATATTTAAAAGTATATAAAGTAAGTTAATCATGTTACCTCTGAGGTTACAAATATTGAAGATCATGAACAACAAGTACAAAGAGGGTTGGACAGTTCAGAAGCTAAAGCAATTAAATAAAACAATGTTTCGTCGAAAGTCGACAAGTTGGGAATGTTATAACATGTACCTTTGGGGTGAGACTAAGGTGATTAACATGATAAGGAGATTATGTTATGATTTATATTAGTCGTATGACATCCGTATGTTATGTTTTAATGTCAAGCGAGTTGTGGAACAAAAGTCGATGAAAGTCATCACAAGTTACACTCATAAGTTTTACTGAAATTTTGGGTCAAATGTAACTGCGATTTTCTCCCAATATACTTAGAGTTATGGGGTGTTCCACCAATAAAATTAAAGATCTATGAGTCTATTTTCCAACGCATTAAACCGTTTGTCAATAAGAATTAGAGTAGAAAGATATGGGCATTTGTGCGATACTGCACAAGCTGCTAGGTGACAAGTAGGTGTGTCACCTACTTGCTTAAATGAAAGCCCAAAAATGGGCCATTTCGGGTCGTCCAAAGAGGCCTTTTAAGGGCCTATTTTCTTCATATATTAGACTTAAAATAGAGCATAATAACCAGACATAAGCTCTGCAAAGAATCCTCCCAAAAATTTCCCACAAACCCTAATTGATTTTCTCTCCCTTTCAAGTTCCAATTGGAGGTAAAACCTAGAGTTTGAAGAACCAAGATAAGAGCTGAGTTATCCAACAAATAAGGTGAGTTTACTTCTCTCTTTCATCCAATTTTTCTTCTGTAAATTCATGGTAAGTCGTTCTATACTTGTAAGAACTCACGGGACGGTGATCGGAAGCCGTGAGTTCGAGTTATTCACTTGTAGCGGACTGTTTGTGGACTGTTTTGTGTTGCTGTTGGGCTGCGTGTTTTACTACTATTTTGTGGAGTTTTGGAGGAGGAAGGGGGTTTATAAACACCATATAAATGTAGGGTGGTTGGCTGGTCGTTCGTCATAATATTTTCGGGTCGTTTGACACTACTACGGTGGTCGTTTTGTGTACGAAGAGATTGGGGTGTGTTGGGCTGTTTTGTAGTATTTGATGGTGTATATAGGGCTGGAAAATGATGTATATATGTTGTTATTGTTCTGTTCTTGTATTGTTGGTGTTATCTTGAATTTGGAGGAAGTAAGGATTATAGGGAGATTCTGCCCGTTTTAATATAAAATAAGTTTGTCGTTCGTTGTGCGATAGTTGTACCTTTCGTAACTTAACGATAGTATTATTATCGTTCTTGTAGATTAAGGTGAAAAGAGGTGAGTTCAACTTGGTGATTGGAAAGATTGTGATAAGGTATGTTAAGGCTAAGCCTTCCTTCATTTTGGCATGATCTCGTAGCTACATGTGTTAGTAATGAGACAAAAAGAGAAGTTCATATTCATGAATTTATTCACACTATTCTAGTCTCATAAGTTACAATATTATTCCTTATCGAGATTCTATATTCAATTTAGTATTGTCTTCTTCCAGTCAAGAGAGCAACAAGCCTATATATACAGTATTACAGTATTTTCATTACCATCGAGCTATAATCGATGGGCAGGCCCCTATTGGGCAACCTCTGATCAGATGGAAAGTTATATACCGAGCCTACTGTGGCCGAGCGCCTATGAGCGAGCCCAGCATGGTCGAGATACATAGCCTAGTATGGCCGAGCGCCTATGAGCGAGCCTACTATGGCACAGCAGTTATATATACCGAGCCTTATAAGGCCGTACAATTATTTTACTTACTACATTGAAGGAGTTGAGTCAGTATCAGCAGGTAAGTATATCTCCAGATCATCTTTGACTCCCAGTTACTTCCAGTTATTATATTATCAGTTCAGTTTCGATTTTCAGTTATGTTATTGCCTTACATACTCGGTACATTATTTCGTACTGACGTCCCTTTTCCGGGGACGCTGCATTTCATGCATGCAGGTTCAGATAGACAGACGAGTAGATCTCCTCAGTAGGTGTTTCCCGAGTTCAGCCTGATCGGTAAGCTCCACGCCTTTCGGAGTTGCCAGGTCTAGAGTGTTGTGTACATCTTATGTATATCTGTATATATGTTATGGGTAGGTCGGGGCCCTGTTCCGATCATAGTACATCTATCAGTAGAGGCTTGTAGACATATCCTATTGGTTAGTGCAGTATGTTGGGTTTGTAGGCCTGGTATGTATAATTTGGTGGTTTGTCAGCTGTAGTAGCTATGACGGCCTTTTCAGCCTAGCTTTATATTGATGTTTAGTTAGTGCTAGTTTTCATTCAGTTTTATATTTTGCTTCGCAAATTGTCTTGCAAGGTGGCCCCATGGCCAAAGTATGACATTATGTGTTCGGAGTCCCTTAGTCGCAATTTGGTACGCCAGGTTAGGTGAGGCACCGGGTGCTTGTCTCGCTCCTAGGTTCAGGGCGTGACACTGTTAAGCCTTTAAATAGGAAATCACTCTACTGGAACATAATCCAGGGAGCCTTTCCACTCCAACCTCGACACCTCCAGCATCGCCAATGTCACGGTCTTAGCGTGACAATCAAGTATAGCATGATATTGCGACAACCAATCCATGCAAAGACCACCTTAAAATCAATCATGCTAAGAAGCAAAAGATCAACTCTCGTCTCATAACCCCCAATAGTCACCACACACGACCGATATACACGGTCCATAACAATAAAATCACCAACCGATGTAGATACATGAACATGCATTACTAAAACATCATGTGTCATATCCAAATAACGAGCAAAGTATGATGACACATATGAATAAGTGGAAACAGGGTCAAATAATACCGAAGCTGATAAACGACCAAAAACAACATTTTTATGGTGTACTTGCATCTCATAACTTGTGTGGTTACGATAGGTTACATGAGTTTTTGTAGTGAATTATGCTCATTATGTGCATTCTTATGTGTAGGAGCAAGTTGGACGAAATGTGAGCAAAAGAAGTTGATTCGTGACCAAAAGACAAAAGAAGGACTTTGCTCGTTCACTCTCGCATGCACATGAGAGTGTGAATGAGCTATTGAGGAAAAGCTTGGAAAAAAAATAGCAAAGTATAGCAAAAAGGCATGGAAGTGCACTAGAGACCTAGAAGAAAAAGAAAAAGAGAAGAACTTTGCTCGTTCACTCTCGCGTATGCACGAGAGAGTGAACGAGCTAACCTAAAAAAGGCTGTTTCAAAGTGGGCTTGTATTATTTCACCCCATGCTAACCCTATCCCATATAAATAGTCTTTACACTCACTTTTGTGAAGGAAAGCGTGACTTGTGAAGGAGGAACGTGACTTTTGAAGGGGAGAAGACGTTGGGAACATTCTTGGAGGAGAAAATCATCGAGTTCTTCATTCCTTCATATTTTCTTTGTAATTTGTTATGCAAAATACTTGAAAAATTATTGCTACTAATATGAGTGGCTAAGCACTCTAGTTTCTAGGGTTGTGATTGACATGATTATTAACATTTATTAATTACATCTCTGTTAATTCGAATTATCATCTTGTGGTTATTTCTTTAATTCTTGTTTTAACTTGTGAATTATTATCGCTAGCAACTAACCCTACTATCTATGCTATACTTGGGAAAGCCATGTTTAGATTAGAGTAGAATTAAAGAGAGCTTGTTTCTGAACCCTTGGCTCGGGTATCGATTTTGTGGTTAAGATAGGAATATACCTAACAATCTTGCTTAATTGAATACCATATTATATTCGTTCATGATAGACTCAATACCATAGGAATATAGGATTAATATATTATGGACATACGAGTAGTATTGTGGGAACATGCTATTCTTATAAACGATCCGGTTAATTAGCAACCATATATAATATGGATTAACGAGTATGATTAGTGAACTTAATAGGATTGATAAACCAACCACAACCCTGGAAACTTCATCTCCTCTGAATTAAGATCTCATCATACACATTTGAATTCTTGTAAAATTAGTTGTTACTTGTTTAATTTCCGCAATAGTAGATTAATAGAAAAATATCACTCTTGATTACCTTGGACAATTAACTGATTTTAGTTTGCTTAGTTAACAATTGATCTAAGTCTCTCTGGGTTCGAAATACGACTTTTGAGTCACTTTATTACTTGACGACCACGTATACTTGCGTGTGTGTTTGATCACAACATGTTTTTGGCGCCGTTGCCGGGGACTTAGTTATTGATTGTTTATTTAAGGTAAGATTTAATTCGTTATTTGTCTAAGTTTTAATTTTTAGTTTCCTTTATTTGCGATAATACAAGCTCTTCTCTTGAATGCGGAGGAGTAGAAGCGCAAACAATCTCCTTCCTCTTGATCCTTAAATCGAACGAACACTTCACAGAGTGAGGAGGAAAGTCGAAGCTAGAACTAGAATTGAAAGACACTTGGACATCGTAGTTCAACCACAGCCAATAGAGATGGCAGGTAATGAAGAGCATCCGGTGATAGAAGTTGCAAGGCCCAATCTTGCTAATATGACTCAGGCTATTGTGAAGCCTGATATCACGAGTCACTTTGAACTCAAATAGTACATAGTACAACTGATTCAGTCCATAGGGCAGTATGTGGGTCTATCTCATAAAGATCCGCAGAGGCACATTCAGAACTTCCTGGAAATTACGGACACTTACAATTATCTGAACGCTTCTAAGGATTATGTCAGGTTGACATTGTTTCCCTTTTCACTACTCGGGGAAGCTAAGGAATGGTTGCAAAAGGAGCCCGCAAACTCAATCAACACTTGGGATGATCTAGCAAGGAAATTATTAATCAAGTTTTTTCCCACTAAGAAGACAAAGTCGCTGAGGAGCCAGATTCTTGGGTTTCAAGAACGAGATGGTGAGACTCTTTGTCAAGCTTGGGAAAGATACAAGAAACTACTCAGAGACTGCCCACATTATTGTCGGACTGATGAGGTATGGGGTCACACTTTCATTGATGGGTTGGACGAGGCATCAAAGATGAACCTTAACTCAGCATGTGGGGGTAGTTGCATGGAAAGGCCGTATAGTGAGATCCAGATCCTGCTAAATGATTTCACTACTAATGATAATAATTGGCAAGGAGATAGGGAACCATGAAGAGCACTTAAACAAAGGCAACTGGTGTGATTGAGCTTGATGATTTCAAATGAGGGCAGATATAGCGAAATTAAAAAATCAAATGAATAAAATGACAATGCACCAAGTACAATAGATGTAGCATGTGCAACAAATGTCTACTTGCTGCGAATTATGTGGTGAAGGTCATATAAGTGACATATGCCCTGTGAATCCTGAATCTATCTACTATGTGGGGCAACAAGCTAGAGGGCCGATGAATCAAAATGCTCAATATGGTAACACATACAATCCGAACTGGATGAATCATCCTAACTTCTCTTGGGGTGGAAATCAGAATAACAAGCCTTACAATCAGCCACCAAAACCCCCCACATCAAGCAAAAGAGAGTTTGACTGACATCATGAAAAAGCTCTTGCTAGACAATCAGAAAGTTATGGCTGAGAATCAACAATTGCACAAAGAGTTCTGAAATCTAGAGAGGCAGTTTGGGCAAATGGCTAACAATCAGAATACTAGACCTGTTCGAGCTCTCCCAAGTGATACAGAGAAAAATACTCAAGTCAATGCAGTGACGTTGACAAATGGGAGAGAGTTGGTAGAAGTGCCTAAGAAGAAAAAGGAGCAGTCTGGGCTCGAAGAAGAAAGAGTGTCAAAACCTGTAGAGGTAGATGAGAGAAACAAAATAGAGTATGAGCACATATCAGAGAGGGTGCCACCCCTCTTTCCTCAAAGATTGAGAAAGAAGAATGATGACCACATATTTCACAAATTCCTAGATATGCTGAAGTAGATACATTTGAACATCCCTTTAGTGGACATGCTCCGTGAGGTCCCAAAATATGAAAAATATATTAAGGATATAGTGGCAAACAAAAGGAGGTTAACTGAGTTCGAGACCGTCGCACTTACTGTGGAGTGCACTTCCAGGATTCAACAAAAGCTTCCACAAAACCTTAAGGATCCGACTAGTTTTACCATCCCCATGAGGATTGGTGAAATTGATGTGGGTACAGCCTTTTGTGATTTGGGTGCAAGTATCAATCTGATGCCGTTGTCATTATTCCAACAATTGGGCTTAAGAGCTCCGAGACCCACCACGATGATGCTACCGTTAGCTGATAGATCTTATGTTTATCCTGAGGGGGTAATTGAGGACGTCTTACTGCAAATCGGGAAGTTTATTTTCCCTGCAGATTTTATCATCCTGGACTACGTGCTGATGAGTTAATTCCTAACATCTTGGGGTGACCTCTTTTTGCCACTAGAGATGCAATTATCAAAGTCTGAGAAGGTAAGATGATCCTTAGGATGGACAATGAAGAAGCAGTCTTCAATATATATCGAGCTATTCAGTTGCCTCGTCATTACGAGGACCTAGCCATGATTACTGTGGTGGAGATAAATGAACTAGCCGTAGAGCCAAGTGCGTTTAAAGAAGATGCACTAGAAAAGACATTGATGTTGTTCAATCACTTGGAACTTGAAGAAGCGGTTTAGGAGATGTTGCAAATTCTGGATGCATCTTGCGAATACATAAGACAATTTTAATCCCTTACCATCTCATCTTCATTATGCATATCTGGGAAGTTCTAACACTTTACCTGTGATAGTTTCTTCTCATTTGTTGAATTACAGGAAGAAAAGCTCTTAAGGGTGCTGAGGGAGCACAAGCATGCCATTGGTTGGACAATGTCTGACATAAAGGGTATTAGACCTACATTCAGCATGCACAAAATACTCATAAAGGAGGGACACAAGCCTAGTTTGGAACATCAACGCCACCTAAATCCAATCATGAAAGAGGTGGTAAGAAAAAAAGTGATTAAGTGGCTCGATAAAGGTATAATATTTCCTATATCCGACAGTAAGTGGGTAAGCCATGTTTAATGTGTACCTAAAAAGGGGGGAGGGTATGACTATTGTAGTGAATGAACAAAATGAATTAATCCCAACTAGGACGGTGACTGGTTGGCAAATATGCATAGATTATAGGAAGTTGAATAATGCTACACGTAAAGATCACTTCCTTCTCCCCTTCATTGATCAAATGCTTGACAGGTTAGCCGGGCAGGAATACTATTGTTTCCTTGATGGCTATTCGGGGTATAATCAGATTGCTATTGCCCCGTAAGATCAAGAAAAGACCAATTTTACATGCCTTTATGGCACGTATGCATTTAAGAGAATGCCGTTCGGGTTGTGTAATGCACCTGCGACTTTTCAAAGTTATATGATGGCTATTTTCACCGATATGATGGAACGGTTTGTGGAGGTCTTTATGAATGATTTTTCTGTGTTTGGTCCTTCATTAGATGAATGCTTGACTAATGTTGCTGAAGTGCTTGCTAGGTGCGGGGAGACTAATTTGGTACTAAATTGGTAAAAGTGCATTTTATGGTACGTGAAGGTATAGTGCTGGGGCACAAAGTGTCCAAAGATGGACTGGAAGTTGACAAGGCTAAGGTGGAAGCAATTGAAAAGTTTCCACCACCGATTTCAGTGAAAGGAGTTAGGAGTTTTCTGGGACATGTAGGTTTTTATCGCCGATTTATAAAGGATTTCTCAAATATTTCCTCTCTTTTGTGCATGTAGTTAGAGAAGGATGTGTCGTTCAAGTTTGACGATGCTTGTATTAAAGCATTCGAGGAGCTGAAAAAGAAGTTAGTGAGTGCACCAATCATAGTGGCTCCTGACTGGAAAGATCCATTTGAGCTGATGTATGACGCTAGTGATGGTGCAATTGGGGCTGTATTGGGCCAGAGGAGGAGCAACATATTCCACTCCATTTACTATGCAAGCAAGACTCTCACTCCTACTCAAATAAATTATACTGTGATAGAAAAGGAGTTGCTTGTTGTAGTGTGGGCATTCGATAAATTTTGGGCCTAATTGGTTGGCACCAAAGTCATCGTCTACACAGACCATGCAACCATCAGGTATTTCTTTGAAAAGAAAGATGCTAAACGAAGGCTAATCTGTTGGGTTTTACTCTTGCAGGAATTTGACTTGGAGATCCGAGACCGATAAGGAACAGAGAATCAAGTGGCTGATCACTTGTCAAGGTTAGAAACTCAGAATCATGTAGCCGACGGAGATGTCATCAAGGAAACATTCCCAAATGAGAAATTGTTGGCCATTACTGCTGGGGAGGTGCCATGGTATGCAGATTTTGTAAACTATCTAGCAAGGGGAGAAATGCCGCCTGATGTTGAATCTCATGCTAAAAAGAAGTTCTTGCGAGATATGAGATCATATGTGTGGGATGAGTCATTTCTGTTCAATTCTTGTTTTGATCAGTTAATGAGAAGATGTGTGCCAGAATCTGAAATAAATGCTATCTTATATGACTGTCATTCGTCGCCTTTTGGTGGTCATCATGCGAGTGAAAAAACGGCAGCCAAGGTGTTGCAATCGGGTTTGTATTGGCCTAGGTTGTTTAAAGATGCCCATGAGTTCGTGAGGAGGTGTGATAGGTGCCAGAGAACGGGATAAATTACGAAAATGCATGAGATGCCATTGCATGGTATTATGGAGGTTGAAATTTTTGATGTGTGGGGAATTGATTTTATGGGTCTGTTTCCCTCGTCTAGTGGGTGTAAGTACATTTTGGTGGCCGTTGTTTATGTGTCGAAGTGGGTGGAGTCCATTGCTCTTCCTACCAATGATGCCTAGGTTATGGTCAACTTTGTGAAAAAGCATATCTTTACAAGGTTCGGCACCCCGAGAGTGATGATAAGTGATGGGGGGCCCATTTCTGTAACAAGCTAATGGACAATGTCTTAGCGAAATATGGAGTCAAACATAAGGTTGCAACCACTTACCATCCTCAGACTAGTGGACAAGTTGAAGTGTAAAATAGAGAGATAAAGAAGATCCTGGAGAAGACGGTTAGCGCAAGTAGGAAAGATTGGGCTGCAAATCTTGATGATGCTCTATGATGGATCTCATTCGACAGGTTTGTTGGGGGATTTAAGTCGAAAGAAGAAAGACAAAAAGATTTTCTTTTGTTAGGCAGTGTAATAATTCCCTCTTGGTTTTTCTTTGTGCCGCAGTTCTTTTCCAAGGGTTTTGTTTGAACCAGGTGTAGTTAGTTGTATTTTTTTTAAGGAGTAGGACCCATTGTGTTGTGATTGGAATTGAAGCAATATCTCTTGACTTTATTATGCCTTGAGAATAGTGAGTACTTTGGTTGTGACACTTAGGCTTAGTTTTTGACTCTTGTATAAGAACCTTAAATTGTATGATCTTAACTTTGCTTAACTGCTTTGACTAGAGTGTCTTGACGAGTCCAATCCTGAGTGAGTTATGTGCCATGTGTGTGTGAGGTTTGTGTTTCATTCTATGGATTGCATTTGATGTATAGAACTTGCCACGTGTATTTGCAACGAGAAATAGTAGTTTTGTTCAGTCTTGGAAGTGATATAGGCATTTCATTGTTGAGCCACACACACACATATATATATATATATATATATATATATATATATATATATATATATATATATATATATATATATATATATATATATATATATATATATATATATATATATATATATATATATATTTTACCCGCCTATGTCATGCCCCGAACCTGGGGGCGAGAACGGCACCCGGTGCCTCACTTAACATAGCATACCAACTTGTGATTGGGGGACTCTGGACATACAATGTCATACTTTGGCCATGGGGCCACATTCCAAGACAATTTGCGAAGCAAAATATAAAACAGAACAGAAACTAGCTTTAACTAAACATCAATATAAAGATGGGCTAACAAGGACGTCATAACTATTACATCTGACAAACCAACAAAATATACATACAAAGCCTACAAGCCCAACATGCTGCACTAACTGACAGGATATGTCTACAAGCCTCTACTGATGGATGTACAGTGATTGGAAAAGGGCCCCGACCTACCCATAACTTATATACACAAAACCCTAGACCCGGTAACTCTGAAAGACATGGAGCTTACCGATCAGGCTGAACTCGGGCAACACCTATTGAGGAGGTCTACCCGTCTGTCTATCTGAACCTGCACACATGAAATGCAGCGTCGCCAGAAAAGGGACGTCGGTACAAAATAATGTACCGAGTATGTAAGGCAATAAAATAACTGAAAGCTGAAACTGAACTAATAATATAATGCATGAAAGTAACTGGGAGTCAAAGATGATATGGAGATATACTTACCTGTTGATACTGACTCAGCTCCTTCAATATAGTAAGTAAAATAAATGTCCGGCCCTATAAGGCTTGGTACGTGTAACTCCTCGGCCGTTTTAGGCTCGCTCATAGGTGCTCGACCATACTAGGCTGTGTATCTCGACCATCCTGGGCTCGCTCATAGGTTGCCCAATAGGGGCCTGCCCATCGATTATAGCTCAATGGTGGTGAAAATACTATATATATATATATATATATATATATATATATATATATATATGGACCCTCTGCTCTCTTGACTGGTAGAAGACAATACTTAACTTTATAGAAAGTCCCGATAAGGGAGAATACTGTAACTTAAGAGACTAGGCCAATGTAAATAAATTCAGGAATATGAAATTCTCTTTATGTCTCGTTATCAAACACATGTAGTTACTGGATCATGCCAAAATGAAGGAAAGGTTTAGCCTTAACATACCTTATCACAATCTTCCCAATCACCAAGTTGAACTAGCCTCTTCGCACCTTAATCTACAACAACGATAATAATACTATCATTAAGTTACGAAGGGTACAACTACCGTACAACGAACGACAAGCTTATTTTGTATTAAAACGGGCAGCATCTCTCCTATAATACTTACTTCCTCCAAATTCAAGATAACACCAAAAACACAAGAACACAACAATATCAACATAGATACATTATTTTCCAACCTTATATACACCACAAAATACTATAAAACAGCCCAACACACCCCAATCTCTTCATACACAAAACGACCATCGTAGTAGTGTCAAACAATCCGAAAATGTTATGGCGAATGACCATCCCACCACCCTGAATTTATGTGGTGTTTATCCACATACTTCCTCCTCAAAAATGCCACAAAACAGTAGTAAAACATGCAGCCCAATGGTAACACAAAATAGTCCACAAAATAGTCCGCTACAAGTGAATAACTTGAACTCACAGCTTCCGATCACCATCCTGTGAGTTCTTACAAATATAGAACGACTTACCATGCATTTACAGTAGAAAAAAATGGATGAAAGAGAGAAGTAAAATGACCTTATTTTTTGGATAACTCAGCTCCTATCTTGGTTCTTCAAACTCTAGGTTTTACCTCCAATTAGAACTTGAAAGGGAGAGAAAATCAACTAGGGTTTGTGGGCAATTTTTGGGAGGCTTTTTGCAGAGCCTATGCCTGATTATTATAACCTATTATCAGTCTAATATATGAAGGAAATAGGCCTTTAAAAATGCCTCTTTGGACTATCCGAACTGGCCCATTTTCGGACTCTCATTTAAGCAAGTAGGTGACACACCTACTTGTCACCTAGCAGCTTGTGCAGTCTCGCAAAAACGCATATATCTCTCTACTCCAATGTCATATTGACAAACGGTTTAATGGGTTAGAAAATAGACTCATAGATATTCAAATTAATGGGTGGAACACCCCGTAACGCTAAGTATATTGGGATAAAATCGCAGTTATATCTGACCCAAATTTCAGTAAAACTTATGAACGTAACTTGTGATGACTTTCATCGACTTTTGTTCCACAACTTGCTTGACTTCAAAACATAATACACGACTATCATACGACTAACATTACTCATAACATAACCTCCTTATCATGTTAAGCACCCTAGTCTCACCCCAAAACTACATGTTATAACATTCCCAACTTGTCAACTTTCGACTAAACATTATTTGCTTCAATAATTGTAACCTCCGAGGTAATATGATTAACTTACTTTATATATTTTCAAAGATGATCTCATTTTTGGTCCTTCGTTATTTTGCTTACGATGCACTTTTACGTACGAAAATATAGGGTGTAACATCATTCCCCCCCTTGGGAACATTCGTCCTCGAATGTTTACTCTTAGAAACTTTGGAAACTTTTGCCAGAGTCTCTTCCATACACTAGACTAAAACCAACTTGCACGCAGCCAGAAAACATACTATGCATGCCACACATGGACAATGTCTATAAATAGCAACACTTGCCTCACACAGCCATAAATCATAATTACTGAAAGTTAAAAAAAAAGAGCTTACCTGATGACCTACTAGCCTGAATAGAGCTGTGTTGTAGCATCCCATCTCGAGCCATATCTTCAGTTTGAAATAAGTGGGGGTATTTAGACTTCGTTTCTTCCTCCGCTTCCCACGTCATCTCTTCCACGTTCTTGCTTCTCCATAAAACTTTCACGGAGGCTACCTCCTTATTTCGTAGCTTGCGGATTTGTTAGTCTAGGATAGAAATTGGAACTTCCTCGTATGAAAAGTCATCCGTAATCTGTACATCATCAGTGGGCACCACTCGGGTAGGATCGCCAATGCACTTCCGTAGCATAGATACATGAAAAACCGAATGGACAGACTCCAATTCTAAGGGTAATTCTAACTCATAAGCTACTTGGCCCATTCTCTGAATAATCCTATAAGGCCCTATATACCGTGGTCTAAGCTTGCCTTTCTTGCCAAACCTCATCACGCCCTTCATAGGTGATACCTTTAAGAATACCCAGTCATTAATCCCAAACTCTAATTCTCATCGCCGCTCGTCAGAATATGACTTCTGACGACTCTGAGCTGTCAACAGCCACTCCCGGATAAGCTTTACTTTCTCTTCGGCTTGCTGAACTAAGTCTGGCCCATGTAACCCAGATTCTCCAACATCAAACCACCCTATAGGAGATCAGCACTTACGCCCATACAAAGCCTCGTACGGAGCCATCTGGATACTGGAATGGTAACTGTTATTATATGCAAACTCGATAAGAGGTAGATGTTCATTCCAACTTCTTTTAAAATCCAACACACATGCTCGCAACATATTCTTAAGCATCTGAATTGTGCGCTCGGCTTGTCCATCAGTCTATGGATGAAAAGTTGTGCTAAGATTCACCTGAGTCCCTAGAACTCTCTGAAATGACCTCCAGAAATATGCTATAAACTTGGCCCCACTGTCAGATATAATAGATACTAGTACTCCGTGTAGCGGCACTATCAAATTAATATTTAAGTTCGCATAATCTTCAGCTGTATATGTAGATCTAACTGGTAGGAAATGGTCTGCTTTCGTGAGCCTATCGACTATCACCCATATAGAATCGAACTTACAATGATAACGAGGTAAACCTGTGATGAAGTCCATGTTTATCGCCTCCCATTTCCACGTCGGGATCTCTATAGTCTGCATTAGCCCTCCAGGCTTCTGGTGCTCTACCTTCACTTGCTGGCAACTAGGACACTGGGCGACAAACTCAGCAATGTTCTTCTTCATATCATTCCACCAGTACACATCCTTAATGTCATGATACATCTTGGTCGACCCAGGATGAATGGAGTACCACGAATAATGTGCCTCTGAAATAATCCTATCTCGTATCCCTGCTACATATGGCACACACAGACGACCCCTATATCTGAGAACCCCATCTCCCTTGAGCTCTAACAACTTCTTCTTCTGCTGTGGAACTTGCTCTCTCAACTCGACTAACTCTGGGTCCTCGTACTGCCTTACCTTGACTTCAGCTATGGGAGATAATTTTGCCGTGTTTTGGAGTACAACTCCACCATCGTCAGAATCTACTAACCGAACCACCAAACAAGCCAATTAATGAATCCCTTTAGCTAATTTTCTCTTCTCAGCCTCTACATGTGCTAAGCTACCCATAGATCGGCGACTTAAGGCATCTACTACAATATTAGTTTTCCCTGGATGGTAGAGAATCTTAACATCATAATCTTTCAATAACTCTAGCCATCGCCTCTGTCACAAATTCAACCCTTTTTTGCTTGAAGATATATTGCAGGCTTTTATGATCTGTAAATACATCAACATGAACACCATATAAATAATGCCGCCATATCTTAAGTGCATCGACAACTGCAGCTAACTCGAAGTCATGGGTCGGATAATTCCTCTCGTTCTTCCTCAACTGCCTTGAAGCATACAAAATTACCTTCCCATATTGCATTAGGACACATCCTAACCCAACACATGAGGCATCACAATACACGACATAACCCTCTGGACCATCTGGAAGTGTTAGAACTGGTGCTGAGGTCAACTTGTTCTTAAGCTCTTGGAAACTCTGTTCGCAAGCCTCCGTCTGCTGAAACTTAGCTGTTATCTGAGTCAGCTTCGTCAATGGAGCCGATAGGGAAGAAAAACCCTCTACGAACCTCCGATAGTAGCTTACTAAGCCTAGAAAGCTACGAACATCTGTTGGAGTGGTAGGTCTAGGATAGGATTTCACGGCCTCAATCTTCTGAGTGTCTACCTTTATACCTTCATCGGATACAATATGCCCAAAGAATGCTACAGATTAAACCAGAACTCACATTTAGAAAACTTAGCATACAACTTACGATCACAGAGGGTTTGGAGTACCGCTCACAGGTGGTACGCAAGCTCATCCATTGAACGTGAATAAACTAGAATATCATCAATAAATACTATCACGAACAGATCTAAAAATGGTTGGAATAGGCTATTCATCATGTCCATAAATACGGCGGGTGCATTCGTCAAGCCGAAGGACATGACAAGGAACTCGAAGTGGCCATATTAGGTTCTGAAGGCTGTATTCGGAATATCTTTCTCTCAAACTCTAACCTGGTGGTGTCCCGACCTCAAATCTATCTTTGAAAAGAATCTAGCCCCTGCAACTGATCAAACAAGTCATCGATCCTTGGAAGTGGATACTTATTCTTAATAGTTACCTTGTTCAACTGCCTATAATCGATACACATCCTCAGCAAGCCATCTTTTTTTCCGCACAAACTGCACTGGTGCACCCCAAGGTAAGGTACTGAGTCTGATAAAACCTTTCTCCAGCAAATTTTTTAAATGCTCCTTCAACTCCTTCAATTCGGCAGGTGCCATTCTATACGGAGGGATGGATATTGGTTGAGTTCCCGGAAGCAAATCAATGCTAAAATTAATCTCTTGCTCTGGAGTAATACCTAGAAGCTCATCTGGAAACACATATGCGTACTCTTTGACTACTGAAATAGACTGAAGTGTAGGTATCTCAGCATCTGCATCTTTAACTCTCACAATATGATAAACGCACCCTTTTGCGATCATTTTCCTCGCCTTCAGATAAGAAATAAACCTACCTCTGGGTGTCGCTGTATTACCTACCCATTCAAGGACTGGCTCACCCAGAAAATGAAATATGGCTGCCTTTTCTCGGCACTCAACTGTGGCATAGCAAGATGCCAACCAGTCCATGCCCCTGATAGCATCAAAATCCATCATTTCTAGCTCAACTAGGTCGACTGAGGTCCGACGACTACAAACTGTCACCGTACAACCTCGGTAAACCCGTATAGTAATAATCGGTTCTCCAACCGGTGTGGATACCACAAAAGGATCACTTAGTATTTCAGGCACTATACCAAACTTCCCCGCGACAAATGGGGTAATATATAATAAATTAGATCCTGGATCTATCAAGGCATAAGCATCGTGAGAGCAAATGGTTAATATACCTATCATAACGTCTGGTGAAGACTCCTGGTCCTGTTGACCTGCTAAAGCATAGATACAGTTTTGATTACCATCTGAACTGGAACCTCTACCTCTGCCTCGACCTCTAACAGCCGAAGACTGAGACTCGAGCCCTGAAGGATGCACGGACATAGATGATCTAGCTGTTGAACTTGTTGGTTATGCCATACCCCCAGAATCTTTATTTGGGCAATCTCGCATCATATGCCCCGGACGCCCCACATGTATAACAAGAGTCGGAACCTGCTCGAAATTGGCCCAAGTGTCCTCTACCACAGATGTCACACCGCGGTGGAAATGACCATGTCTTCCCTGAACCTCATTGTCGCTGCAAACCCGATGTCCGTAAGCTCTCACCTGGTCCTGACTGAGTATAGCGGTCAAATATGTAACCTTGTAACTGAGGTGGCGGAGGCCTAGGTGGTCGTCCGAAGTACTGGGGACTATAACTACCTTGAAACTGCTCCTGAGACCTGGCAAATCTCATCCTCTTACACTGCCCTTGTTCATTTCTCTCTGTACATTGCTACCGATGCCTACCCCTTTTCTATATTCTGGGCGAATGCCTAAATCCGGGAGATATCCATACTATCCTGCAATGCAGCAGTGGCATATGCCTCGGTTAACTCTGGGGCCAAACCTGCTATAAACCTATGGATCCTATCCCGCAAAGTAGCAACTATGGATGGTGCATATCTGGCCAATGAGTCAAAACAGAGACTATACTCTCGGAAACTCATATTGCCCTGCTTGAGGGCTAGAAACTGATTGACTCGAACCTGTCGGATCTCCTGCAGTAAGTACTAGTCAAGGAAGGCATCTGAAAAATTCTCCCAAATAGCTGGAGGTGCATCACGTCCCCTGGACCTCTCTTATCCCTCGTACCAAAGGATGGCTATATCTCGTAGTCGAAAAGCTGCTAGCTCAACTACTTCTTTCTCCGTGGCATGCATAACCCGGAAGATCCTGTGAAGCTGACCTATGAAATCCTGTGGGTCCTCTCTCTGATCTGTCCCTGTGAACTCTGGGGGAATCAAAGCAATAAACTCTCAGACCCTTGAACTCCCAGACCCCTCAGAAGATACTGCACTAGCTGATGCCCTAGCCTGTTACTGGGTAGCTACCAACTGTGTCAACAAATGCACCGCATTCCTCAAGTCCGGGTCTGATGGAAGTGGAAGGGGAACTGGATGTGCGCTATCCCTAGGAATCTCCTCAGGTGGTGGAGGAGCCGGTAATGGCTGAGTAAGGGTCTCGCCCAGGGCCTCAGACTGAGCCCCATATACAGGGGTACCCTGCTGGTGCCCTCACCTGCTGTTGTATCTCTCCTCTGGCTAGCCGTAGTCTTCCTAGTCACCGTCATCTATGTATGCAAACACCAACACGCAAGTTTAACTCAAATTTCCTATAACTCAGTTCTACAACACGATTTAGATTTGAAGGAAGGGTAATCAACTCCTAAATGCCCTATACTTCCCTGCTTATATAATGTGGTGCACAACATATTTATAAACAATACCCTATGAGACACGGCATGTAGACTCCCTCGGATAGAACTGCTCTGATACAAGGTTTGTCACGCCCCGAACCTAGGGGCTAGACCGGCACCCGGTGCCTTACTTAACATAGCATACCAACTTGCGACTGAGGGACTCTGGACATACAATGTCAAACTTTGGCCATGGGGCCACATTGCAAGACAATTTGTGAAGCAAAATATAAAATAGAACGGAAACTAGCTTTGACTAAATATCAATATAAAGATGGGCCGACAAGGACATCATAACTACTACAGCTGACAAACCAACAAAATATACATACAAAGCCTACAAGCCCAACATGCTGCACTAACTGACTGGATATGTCTACAAGCCTCTACTGATGGATGTACTGTGATCGGAACAGGGCCCCGACCTACCCATAACATTTATACACAATGTGTACACAGAACCCTAGACCCAGCAACTGTGAAGGACATGGATCTTACCGATCAGGCTAAACTCAGGCAACACCTATAGAGGAGGTCTACCCGTCTGTCTATCTGAACCTACACGCATGAAATGCAGCGTCCCCAAAAAAGGGACGTCAGTACAAAATAATGTACCGAGTATGTAAGGCAATAAAATAACTAAAAGCTGAAACTGAACTAATAATATAATAACTGAAAGTAACTGGGAGTCAAAGATGATCTAGAGATATAGTTACATGCTGATACTGACTCAACTCCTTCAATATAGTAAGTAAAATAAATGTCCGGCCCTACAAGGATCGGTATGTGTAATTGCTCGGCCGTTTTAGGCTCGCTCATAGGCACTCAGCCATACTAGGTTCTGTATCTCGACCATTCTGGGCTCGCTCATAGGTTTCCCAATAGGGGCCTGCCCATCGATTATAGCTCAATGGTGGTGAAAATATTGTAATACTGTATATATATTTAAATAGAACCTTTGCTCTCTTTACTGGAAGAAGACAATACTTAACTGAACAGAAAGTCCCGATAAGGGAGAATACTGTAACTTAAGAGACTAGGCCAATGTACATAAATTCAGGAATATGAACTTCTCTTTATGTCTCATTATCAAACACATATAGTTGCTGGATCATGCCAAAATGAAGGAAAGGTTTAGCCTTAACATACCTTATCACAATCTTTCCAATCAACAAGTTGAACTCGCCTCTTCGCACCTTAATCTACAACAACGATAATAATACTATCATTAAGTTACGAAGGGTACAACTACCGCACAACGAACGACAAGCTTATTTTGTATTAAAACGGGCAGCATCTCCCCTATAATCCTTACTTCCTACAAATTCAATATAACACCAACAACACAAGAACACAATAATATCAACATATATACAAACCTTATATACACCACAAAATACTACAAAACAGCCTAACACACCCCAATCTCTTCGTACACAAAACGACCACCGTAGTAGTGTCAAACAACCCAAAAATATTACGACAAACTCCCAACCCACCACCCTGCATTTATGTGGTGATTCTCCACACCCTTCCTCCTCCAAAACTCCACAAAACCTTATTAAAACACGCATCCCAGCATCAACACAAAGCAGTCCACAAAACAGTCCGCTACAAGTGAATAACTCGAACTCACGGCTTTCTGATCACCATCCCATGAGTTATTACAAATATAGAACGACTTACCATGCATTTACAGCAGAAAAAAATGGATGAAAGAGAGTAGTAAACTTACCTTATTTGTTGTATAACTCAGCTCCTATCTTGGTTCTTCAAACTCTAGGTTTTACCTCCAATTAGAACTTGAAAGGAAGAGAAAATCAACTAGGGTTTGTGGGCAATATTTGGGAGGATTTTGGCGGAGCAATATCTAGTTATTGTGACCTATTATAAGTATAATATATGAAGGAAATAGTCCTTTAAAAAGGCCTCTTTGGACGACACGAACTGGCCCATTTGTGGACTCTCATTTAAGCAAGTAGGTGACAAACCTACTTGTCACCTAGCAGCTTGCGTAGTCTCTCTAAAATACATATATCTCTCTATTACGATATCATATTGAAAAACACTTTAATGATTTAGAAAATAGACTCATAGATATTAAATTTGATGGGTGAAAAATCCCATAACTCTAAGTATATTGGGAGAAAATCGCAGTTATATTTGACCCAAATTACAGTAAAACCTATGATCGTAACTTGTGATGACTTTCATCGACTTTTGTTCCAGAACTCGCTTGACTTCAAAACATAACATATGACTATCATACGACTAAAATAACTAATAACATAACCTCCTTATCATATTAAGCACCCTAGTCTCACAGCAAAATTACATGTTATAACATTCTCAACTTGTCCACTTTCGACGAAACATTATTTTCTTCAATAATTGTAACCTCCGAGGTAACATGATTAACTTACTTTATATATTTTCAAAGATGATCTCATTTTTGGTCCTACATTAGTTTACTTATGATGTACTTTTATGTACGAAAATATAGGGTGTAACAACCTAATAGTTATATATCGTAGTTAACCATTTGAGCCTGTAATCCCGTTTCTTTGGCAACCACAGTACAAGCCTTACCCATTTGTTTGAATTAACCATCTTTTTGAACCTTTTCACCTCTCATGAACACTTAAATTATAATGAACTTTGTAAATGTTAAAGTGCGGGGTGCTGGTTTGGCTTTTGAATGGAACCAATGAAATAAGGAGAAATGTGCACTCTTTTGAAAAAAAAAAAGAACCGCTTGAATTGAAAAAACAATAGTTGTATTGTGTGAAAAATATTCCTTGATAGTAGTGATTCTTGATGTAATTGTGCTTAAAGAAATATGGAGTTAATATGCATTGATGTGAAGGTGGAGTTATGGTTTGACACAAGTGTGGGAGGTGTAGTTAAAATGTATATATTAAAGTGCTTAGAGGGGTGTAGTCACTCGTATATCTAAATATATCATACCCGTACCGCAACATACATTACAACCAAATAAAGTCCTAATTGATCCTTGACTGAATGAGCTTGATTAGTAGAGTAGTACACTACGGACAAGCCTATGGTTCATTTTTTGTGGCATATAAATGTTGTTTCTGAGAGTGAGTGAATTCTTTCTGTATTGAGTTCTTAATTTTTCTTGAATTTTGTGTGTGTGGAACTACTCTATTTTGTTGTGCGAGGGCACTTGATTCATAAAGGAAAGGTGATGTCGTTGACCTCTATGTTAGAGTAAGTGAGCGGGTTATGAAAAATGTGTGGTGCTTGTGAGTCAAATCTTGAGGTGAGGATGTTAAACTATTGTGCTTAGTCTATTTTGAATATTTTTGGTATGATGATTTATGAGAGTGGTTTAAAAAGGCTGTGTTGTTGTAAAGTGTAGAAAGTTGCTCGAGGACGAGCAAGAGTTTAAGTGTGGGGTGTTGATAAACGGCCAAAAATGCATATTTTTCGGTGTACTTTCATCTTATAACTTGTGTGGCTACGGTAGGTTACCTGAGTTTTTATAGTGAATTATGCTCATTACGTGCATTCTTATGTGTAGGAGCAAGCTGGACGAAATGTGAGCAAAAGAAGTTGATTCGTGACCAAAAGACAAAAGAAGGACTTTGCTAGTTCACTCTCGCGTGCACACGAGAGAGTGAACGAGTTATTGAGGAAAAGCTTGAAAAAAAAATAGCGAAGGGTAGCAAAAAGGCATGGAAGTGCACGAGAGACCTAGAAGAAAAATAAATAGAGAAGAACTTTGCTCGTTCACTCTCGCATGCGCACGAGAGAGTGAACGAGCTAACCTAAAAAGGCTATTTCGAAGTGGGCTTGTATTATTTCACCCCATTCTAACCCTATCCCATATAAATAGTCTTTAAACTCACTTTTGTGAAGGAGAGACATGACTTGTGAAGGAGGAACGTGACTTTTGAAGGGGAGAAGACGTTGGGAACATTCTTGGAGGAGAAAATCATCGAGTTCTTCATTCCTTCATCTTTTCTTTGTAATTTGTTATGCAAAATACTTGGAAAATTGTTGCTACGAACATGAGTGGCTAAGCACTCTAATTTCTAGGGTTGTGGTTGACATGATTATTAACATTTGTTAATTACATCTCTGTTAATTCGAATCATCATCTTGTGGTTATTTCTTTAATTCTTGTTTTAACTTGTGAATTGTTGTCGCTACCAACTAACCCTACTATCTATGCTATGCTTGGGAAAGCCATGTTTAGATTAGAGTAGAATAAAAGAGAGTTTGTTTCTGAACCCGTGGCTCGGGTATCGATTTCGCAGTTAAGATAGGAATATATCTAACAGTCTTGCTTAATTGAACACCTTATTATATTCGTTCATGATAGACTCAATACCATAGGAATATAGGATTGATATATTATGGACATGTGAGTAGTATTGTGGGAACATGCTATTCATATAAACGATCCGGTTAATTAGCGACCATAGATTATATGGATTAACGAGTATGATTAGTGAACTTAATATGATTGATAAACCAACCACAACCCTCGAATCTTCATCTCCTATGAATTAAGATCTCATCATACACATTTGCATTCTTGTAAAATTAGTTGTTACTTGTTTAATTTCCGCAATAGTAGATTAATAGAAAAACATCACTCTTGATTACCTTGGACAACTAAGTGATTTTAGTTTGCTTAGTTAAAAATTGATCTAAGTCTCTGTGGGTTCGACATCCGACTTTCGAGTCACATTATTACTTGACGACCACGTATACTTGCGTGTGTGTTTGGTCGCAACAGAAGCATCCTTGTGGCACACTAAAACAATAATTGTGATCACGAAATCGGAAGCAACTGCCTCTGGCCTGGCTGGAAATATGTAACAACGAGCCTAACCACCACCTGATCGACCTACCCCTCTGGGGTGACCCCGAACTACCTGAGTCCTACCCCTAACTGGTTGGGCATATGGTATACTTGCTGGTGCTAATATAATAGGCTTCAAGCTCTGCTATGGAACCCTACCTAGAAGTCTGGGGCAATCCTTCTTGAGATGACTCAAGTCCCCACACTCGTAACAACCCTGCCTCGGAGGAACGTATCACCATAGTAGCTGCTCGTAGAACCCTGACCAGATGGAGCACGATAGGAACTCTGTACCGGTAGTGAACTGAATGGCGACTGAGCTGGGCGAGCACTGTGTGAACCTTGGCTAACTAAAGCACCACGAGGAACATGACGAGCTGCCTGAGAGGGCCTATACGGACGACCTCTGTTGTAGTGTGACTGGCCTCCAAATGAGGCACAGCTGAAACCACCTAAACCACGAGGCCTTTTGACCTCCCACTCCTCACGCTCAAGCCTACGGATCTGCTCAAAGCATCATCTCGACCACCTGGTCAAACCTAGCATTCGTCTCAGCCCTTCGAGCCAAACTGTAACGCAAACTATAGTTGAGGCCATCCATAAACTTTCTCATCTTCTCCCTCTCAGTGGAAACCAACCATATAGTATGACGTGCCAAATCTACAAATCTTATCTCGTACTGGGTCACAGTCATATCTCCCTGGTGTAGCTGCTCAAACTTCCTATCCAACTCCTCTCTACGAGTCTGTGGAACAAACTTCTTTAAGAATAGAACCGAGAACTCATGCCACGTAAGTGGTGCTACGCTTGTTGGCCTGGCTAACTCTTAATCTCGCCACCATCTGTAGGCTGCCTCTGTCAGCTAAAATATAGTGAAAGAAACCCGACTGATATCCAAAATACCCGCAGTACGAAGAATCTGATGACACAGATCCAGAAAATCCTGAGAATCCTCTGACTCTTCTATGCCGAACTCAGGCAGATCAAGCTTTCTAAACTTCTTCCACCTCCTCTACTATGAATCATCCATAGATGGATTAGCCTCAACCCCGAGAAGCAACAACTGGCTATATTGGTAACACCCCTGGTGTCTGATGGCCCTGAGCTAGCTACTCTGGAGTATGGGCGGCGGGAGTCTGGGCTCCCCCCCAGCCTGTGAAGTAGCTGGTGCAGCTGGTATAGTAATCGTCTGAGCTAGGCTCGTACACACACTCAAGATTTAAGCCAAAGCCTCGTGAAGGCCTGGTATCATAATAGGTACCGCCGGTGTCTAGACTAGTCACACCAGCTCAACAGTATCCGGTACCTGTTCCTCCACCGGAGCAACTGGTGGCTCAACAAGTATTATAGTGCGAGCCCCACCTCGGCCTCTACCTCAATGCTGGCCTCTCGCGGCCCTAGCTTGTTGTACTGGTGCCCGTCCGCCTGATCTTGCTGCACGTGTCCTCACCATCTATGAGAGAATAGAAGGGTAAAGGTTCAAACTTCGAAAATAAAAAATTCGCATGACAAACATGCAAGAAAGTGAAGTTTTTCCTAAAAGTTTGGTAGCCTCTCGAAGATAAGTACAAACGTCTCTGTATCGATCCTCAATACTTCAATAAAGTTGCTCATGACCATAATATCTATGAACCTAGGACTCTGATACCAACTTGTCACGACCCAGAAGCCCAACAAGTCGTGATGGCGCCTAACACACATGCTAGGCAAGCTAAACATGCCAAAATGAAATATAAATCCGGAAACAACTGTATAATACAAGTCTAGAAGCTTTAACACAACATAATATCGCCAATACAAGGCAAATCCCCCAGAACTGGTAAATACACAGTCATGAGCTCTAAAATGGAATACAAGTATGAAAAGCTAAATAACAATTGGTTTAAAATAAAGACAACAATACATAAGAAAACAGATTCCAAGACTGCGGTCGAGAAAGCAGTTCTACCTTGTCTCTCAACAGGGTTTTAAATATGAGAAACCTCACAGTTTAAAGCTTAAAAGTCAATACATGGCATAACATAGCCTACGCACTACTCGAGCATGGATAAATACTCCGGTGCTCGCACATGGGTTCAACCCTACACATATGCGCACCCATAGCACGCAGCTATCACAAATAACTCAGGCATCTAGTTCCTCAACCAAGTTCAAGTAAGATACTTCAAGCAAGCCAAATCACTCCTCTAACAAGCCCTTCTTGCATGTATCAACCTCCGGACGATCCGAGTCTAGTCAAAATAACTTAATACTATCAATAAAAGCCATAAGAAGCGATTCCAAAAGATAAAGCTAGGATCTTTAACGAAAATCAAAAAGTCAACCTCGGGCTCGCACCTTGGAACGCGACCAAACTCATAAATTCTGAAGACACATTCTGATGCGAGTCCAACCATGCTAAAATTATCTAATTCTGACTCCAAATTGACCTTCAAACCCTCAATTTATTGTTTAGAAACGTTTCCACAAAAATTCCCATGTTCTTCAATTCAAATCACCAATTAAATAATAAAAATAAAGATAGAATCATGAATAATGGATAAATCCGAGTAAAAAAATACTTACCCTAATCCAAAACTTAAAAATCCTCTCCAAAATCATCCAAATCTGAGCTCCACAACTCAAAATAAGATATATAACTCAAACTATCGAAATAGAATACTATATAGTCTCCGCAAGAGTTAAACATCGCGATCTTGGAACCTACGTCGCGATAGTGAGGCACAACATTTACTGCCCTCAAAATAGCCTATGCAAAAGCGAGACCCATCTCGCGAATGCAATGCTCACCAATCCCGCCACTTCGCAGTGTGCTCCTTTCCGCGATCGCGTAAGCTTATCGCCAGACGCCCCCAGCTGAGCAGCTCTTCAACGCGAACGCGTGACCATCATCGCGATCGCGACGTCCTGCCTCTCAAAGCTTCGTGAACGCAATGAACAATTTTTCCTTCCCACAAAATGCCTTCCGCGATCGCGACAGCCTCTTCGCGATCGAGAAGAAGGAAACTAGAACCTCGGAAACAGCAGTCCAACAATGATGGAAATAGTCCAAAACTCATAGGGAACACACCAGAGGCCCCAGGGACCCCGTCCATTCACAGCAACAATTCCCAAGACATAACACAAACCTGCTCGAGGCCTCAAATCACATAAAATAACATCAAAATCATGAATCGCACCCCAATTCAAACCTAGTGAACCTAATAAACTTTTCAAATTCAAAACTAACGGCAAACAAGCCTAATCTTCTCGGAATGACCTCAAATTTTGCACACAAGTCATAAATGATACAACATATGTATTCTAACTCTCGAACCGAAATTCGAACCAGATATTAATAAAGTCAACTCCCGGTCAAACTTCTCAATTTTTCAAACCTTCAACCTTCCAACTTTCGTCA
Source organism: Nicotiana tomentosiformis (assembly GCF_000390325.3). Lineage (NCBI taxonomy): Eukaryota > Viridiplantae > Streptophyta > Magnoliopsida > Solanales > Solanaceae > Nicotiana > Nicotiana tomentosiformis. Next base: position 64,868,532 of record NC_090816.1, read on the forward strand.
AAATGCACCAAATCAACCTACGGACCTCCAAATCAAAATTCGGATACACCTCAGTTTAAAATCACCATACAAAGCTATCGGAACTATCAAAACTCCATTTCGGAGTCGTCTACACAAAAGTCAAACTCTGTTCAACTCATTCAACTTATACTTCCAATCTTGGGACTAAGTGTCCCAATTCACTTCGAAACATCCCGAAACCAAACTAACCACCCCGGTAAGTCACATAACCGCAAATGAACATAGAAGAGGCAATAAATAAGAGAACTGGATTACAATACATAAAACGACCGGATGGATCGTTACAACAATATCTAAACATATGGACATCAGAAATCGGCCAACTTGATGCAGATCCAAGATATCACTATTTTATGACTAAATATGTTTAGATTACTAACTCTTTCTTTTGGCAATATCGTTAGTTTTGAACTCTAGACAAGCTTTTGAACATTGGAATTGGAAATGGGCAGTGACGTTATTAAGTGTTTTACATACTTAGACTCATAGAATACTTTAAAAACAATATTTACCTAGACTCAGCCTTAAACGGTTTAAGTTCGGTCGGTTAACTATTCAGTATGGATCTTAAAACGTGACTTTAAAACCTCCCCTTTAGATTGATTGAACACTTGCCCGAGAATATTTAGGTCAAGTAGACCATCAATGAGTTGGACTTTAATACATTACTCTAATTAATTTAGGTGTTTGAATTCTCCATAGAAATAATTAGGTGGCAAATCTTTAACTTTAATCAAATTCAAAATTTCCTATATGTTGTACCTTAATTTAAAGTATAAAATGATATATAACAGCTTGGCAACTCTGTTGGGACTTAGGTTCTAACCGTAATGGACAAGAAGGAGTCAACATAATTCAAGTAGCATAGTTTAGGAGTTAATTTTTATTGTACTTATTTCATTTGTCATGTAACAAAGTGTAAACTAATTTTTTGTACTTTAGTTTTGGCAAATAGAATCGCTTGATTAATCAAGAGCAATCGAATGCCATATAATCGCACATTTATCCTTCAAATACACGTTAGGCCTACCTCTAGCACAAAGAGGTCTCTTGTATATTAAGACACATTATCATTATTTGGCATACCTGTGTTACTTGTTAATTTTACTTGCTATATGACTTTATTTGACGTTTACTTATCTAATCTAGCATTATTATATCTTGTTATTTCCTCATACTTACTTGTTTTCTCTTTTTCTTATTTTCTTTCTTAACAAAACAAATATTTTTTTTAAAATTAATGGTTAACTTGTGAGAACCATCACATCCATATTCTAAAAGAATCCAGTCACCATCTTCACGTTATTAGAGTCCGTTACATATCTTTAAGACTCACTCATTCGCTAAGCTACCAATCCAAGACTAAGACAACGAGAACATCCTAAAACTTTGCCTACCATTTACTCAAACATTACCAATCTCCACCCACCCACCCTATAGGATAGCAAACCTAATCGCACTTTCTATCGATATCTATTTCATATTTACTAAGTTACTAACAAAACTATCCAATCAAAATAACCAAATAAATCTATACTCTTACAATTTTATCAGTTTTATTTTCGAACAATATTTGACCTAATTGTTGTTCCGACACGATACGTAAGCCATACTACATAAGGATTCGATCATTCTACTGGTACAAACAACGTGCTCTCAGACAAAATTAAAATAAAGAGTCGTCTCAATAAGATTCAACACCTCTTCCCAAACTAAGAATTTTTCATCGGATGCAAGAGTAACAAAGGCCACGAGATGATGATGTTGAATCAACATCAATTCCACTAATCATCACCGAAAAAATCATTTGGCCCGCCACGGATTTATGTCTCACTTTAGCAATTGAGTGCGTTGACCAAGAGTGGAAACGTCATTCAACCCACCTCGGCCAAATCATTGCCAAATGGCTTTATATCTCATTTTATCCTTCACTTTACTTTTTATATTTATCATAACTTATGACTCACCTAATAACTTTAGCCTGAATTTTGCAGGAACAAATATCTAGTCTACATATGAATATTGGAGGCGTTATTAAGCCTGTTGCAATCTATCATCATAAGAATAAACTTCAAGTCTACCATTCAAGATCAAAGGCATCATTCAGCCCTACGATTCCTCACATCATAAGCCGAGCGACTTTCCTCTTACTTTACTCTCCACTTTACCTGTTACTTTATCTTTCACTTTATTTACTTTAACCACTTTAACTTAAATTTTAGAAGAATCATCTTTAAGTCCATTATTTGAGATTAGTTGCGTCATTCGGTCCATAGAAGCCTCAACTTCATAAGCCAAACGACTACTTTCCTACCTTACGCTCTACTTTATCATTTACTTTCTATTAAATTTATGACTACAATGACTTTAGCCTGACCTTAATGGGAAACATTATTCAAGACTTCAAAAGTATTAATACGACATCATAAGCCAAACAACCTCATTCATACTTTATCATTGACTTTACATCCTACTTTATCATGCACTTTCAACTTTATGAATTTATCTTGAACTTTACAGGAATAATCATCAATTCTCCAGAGAAAAATGGAGATATCATTCATTATCAAGTATCTGAAGACAATCAAAGATCTCATTTGGGAACTTTACAAATGACTTTATTTATAGTTTATCATTGACTTTACTCTACTTTATCAGGACTTTATGATTTTATCCTGAACTTTACAGGCAACTATAACCATGACTTTACATGAATCATTCATCACCAAGTCGCCGAAGACAACCAGAGAGGTCATTCAACCTATCACGACCTCATCCTCATAAGCCACATGGCATCATTCTAAACTTAATCATTACTTTACACCTACTTTATTATGACTTTACGACTTTATGATTTTATCATGAACTTTACAAAAAATAATATCCAAGACTTTACAAGTATCATTTATCATCAAGTCTTTGAAGGAAACCGGAGTCAACTTTATCAAAGACTTTATAAACATCATTCATCATCAAGTCTCCGAAGAGAACTGGAGGCATCATCATCATCAACTCCACCGACCACAATTGCAAGGCTCGTTAGGCTTATCCACCTTTAATAGGACATTTAGGCTCGTCCGCCTTATAAAGGACATTAGTCGCATCTGCCTTTAATAGGATATTAGGTTCGTCCACCTTCAAAAGGGGCATATTAGGTTCATCCACCCTCAAATAGTACATATCGGGTTCGTCCTCCCTCGAATAGGGCATATTGGGTCGTCTACCCTCTAATGAGACATATCAGACAACTTTACCCAATATTGTACAAGCATAATTCATCATCAAATATCCAAAAACAACCGAAGGCAGTTTTTCATCAAGTCTCTAGAAATAAATGGATTCTTCAATCATCATCAGGTGCCCAAAGACAATCGGAGACATCATTTGGCTATACATCCTCATTTTTTATAAGTGGCACGGCTTCATTTCTACTTTAGCATTGACTTTACCCCCTATTTTACCACGATTTTACAACTTTACAAATGACTTTATGCCTGAACTTTAGAGAAAACTTTATCCAAGACTATACACGCATCATTCATTATCAAATCCCTGAAGACAACCAGAGACATCATTTGGCCACATGACTCCATCATCATAAGCCACACGGCTTCATTCCTACTTTAGCATTGACTTTGCCCTCGACTTTATTATGACTTTATGACTTTACGACTTTATTAATGACTTTACCTTGAACCTTACTGGCAACGTCATTCAAGAATTTACAAGCATCAATATCAAGAAATATTATCTAAGACTTTACAAGAAACATCATACAAGACTTTACAAACATCATATCAAGGCCACTGCCCAATAAATAGAGGTGTCATCACGGCCTTCATGACCTCTGTAATACCCCGACCGGTCTTTTTGAGTTCTAGCATATCGTTCGATGGGTTGAGACCTTGAGTAGCTTCACTTTAGGTATGATGACTTGCACGTGTAGTCGGATTAGAATTTTTGGAAGATCAAAGTTAGTTTGGAAGAATAATTTTCAATTCGAAAGTTTTAAGTTGTAACAGTTGACTAGGGTTTGACTTTTGAGTACACGACTTCAGATAAGAGTTTTGACGGTTCCGTTAGGTCCAAATGTTGATTTTGGACATAAGCGTATGTCTGGATTTGGATTTGGAGGTCCGTATGTTATTTTGATACTTCTAGACAAAAGTTAGAAGATTGAAGGTTTAGAAGGTTGATAGGTTTGACCAAAAGTTGACTTTGTTGATAACGGATCCAGATTGTAGTTCCGGGAGTTGGTATAGGTCCATTATATCATCTGGGACTTGCATGAAAAATTTGAGGTTATTCCAGGTTGATTTGGTATGGTTCGGCTTGAGTTTTAGAAGTTTAAAAGTTCATTGGTTCATTAGGCTTGAATGATGTGCGATTCATGATTTTGATGTTGTTTGGTATGATTTGAGGCATCGAGTAGGTTCCTGTTATGTTTTGGGACTGGTTTTTTGATTGGACGGGGTCCCGAGAGTCTCGAGTGTATTTCGGATGTGTCGCGCTCTCATTTGATGTTTCAGCGTCGTTTCTTTGGGCATAAAGGGTACTATATTGAGCAAACGAGCATTGTAGTTGAGCATATCTTGAGTTGTAGAGCTCCGTTTGAGGTGATTTTTGTGGTATCGTTCTCGTCTCAACAAGAAGTAACTATCTGACCTTGATTTTTATATTTTACCATGATTATTTCCGTTAGTTATCATTTTTATCCGTATTTGGATTGTAAAAATTGGGGGTTTGAGTCCCAAAGTTGAGAAATGGTAGATCCTTGATTTGATAGTTAATTCATGGAAACAATTAGATGATTTTACGGATATACACTATATGAGTTATGGATAATATTTATTTTCGATAATTTTCAAAATTCGGGCATGCGGACCCGGGGTTGACTTTGTTGACTTTTCGTGCGGAGATGAAAATTTATTTCTAATTGTTAAATTATGAGTTTTGACTATATTTTAATTTGTTTGCATGTTCTTTGGCTAGTTTCGGATCGTTTGAAGTTGGTTTGAGGTATTAGAGAGGCGTTAGAGCCGGTTATCGAATTTCAGAGCGAGGTAAGTCTCCTGTCTAATCTTGTGAGGGAGAATTTACCCCGTAGGTATTGTATTTGCTATGTGCTACATGTTGTGGGGGCTACATACATATGAGGTGACGAGTTTTCGTGCGTATGCTATAATTTATGACTAGGTACGAGTAGACTTCGATTCACGCTATGTTTTAAATGTAATATTTGCGTTACCATCTCCAATTTAATTGCTTTAGTTTATGCTCTTGTCTGAGACTAGACTTGTTTGTTGTATTGGACGTACGAATTTTGATATGTGGTCAGCTACTGGAGTAGCAGTATAGATTACACTTCATTTAACAGATTTCTTCTATGTTTTACGTAATTATCCGAAAGTTTCTTGAATCCCACAACTCACACATATTCGTGAGTAGGGCCAGCGACCCATCAAGTCTTCGTTATTTCCTGGGGATCGGGCCGAACGCCTCGGCAGTATATATTGAGATGAATCCACGGATAAGGACGTATGACCTCGGTAGTGTATGTATACGACTATAGATCGGGCCGAACGACCTTGTCATAGTTCGTGCGCAAAATCACTAGGAGTCTGAATACCCACGAGATTACCCTCTTGATTGAACATAAAAATTTCATGATATTCTCTTTATGAAATGAGATTGGATATTTAGTTGATATATCTTGTTTGTTGAGATGGCATGTGGCACTTGGGGATTTGTAAACTGATGATATTTTGCTAATGAATTTCTTTATCTAGTGTTCCTTATTTTATTGATCCTGTTGTATTTCATGCTTGCTAATGATTCCTGCATTTTATTTATTGGACCACTAGTAAGTGTCGATATCAACCCCTCGTCACTACTTCTCCGAGGTTAGGCTAGATACTTACTGGGTACGCGTTAATTTACGTACACATACTACACTTCTGCACTAAACGTGCAGAATCTAAGAGGTTCATTTGGTAGTCATCTTGGCGCGTAGGCGCAACTGCTGAAAGGACATTATGGTGAGCTGCTTTCTATGCTATGCACCACAACCCTCAGAGTCTCCATCTTATTTATTTACTTTATCCTATATATTTTATATTCCAGATAGATGTTGTATTATTATTTCACTATTTAGCAGACGCTCGTGCACTTGTGACATCAGGTCTTGGGGATGTTTTAGAATTTGTTTATGGTTTTACCTAACATTGACATACTTTCATTTTATGTTTTATTTAAATTATATGTATATACAATTTTTACTGCATTAATATCCTTATCTAATAAGATTAACGATTTCAAAAATAATAAAATATTCTTATCTAATAAGATTAACGATTTTTACGTAAGTAATGATTTCACTGTCGGCTTGCCTGGCGATGATGTTGGGTGCCATCACGACCTATTATGGGACGTGACAGCTTGGTATGAGAGCTCTAGGTTCACTTGGGTCTCACGAGTCATGTGCGAGTCTAGTAGAGTCTTGCGGATCGGTACAGAGATGTTTGTACTTATGTTCGAGAGGCTATAGGGTTGTTAGGAGTACTTCCCTTTTTGATTCCTCGTCGTGCGTTTTGATTCCATTGAAGCTTATGCCTTCTTTTCCTTCCTACTCATTATTATATGATGTTGAGCGCTTGTTATCAATTGTGCATCGAGGAGTTGTAGTGGTACTGTAGATATGGTGCAGGATGTTTATCCTTGCGTATTCGGGCAGGTTACAATACTTTGTTACTTGTCGACGACGTATACTTGCGTGTGAGTTTGGGAGCAACATCAGAAGAGTGTGAAGAATACTTGGGGAATTTCTATGTTATCATCGGGTCTGCGGTGTAGTGTTGGAGAAATGGGAAAAATAACTTCGGATTCGTGGAAGGTCTTTCAGAACGGGTGTATCAGTTGGAAATACTATTGAGTGCATGAAGAGGGTATGAGATGACGCATGGGTATTGAGATGATGTGGTCTCGTAATTTCGGTCACTCGGGATGAGTGCTATTTGAGGTACGTTATGTGTTTGAATAGAGCTATTATTATTTCGAAGGCAAGTCAAGAGTAATTTGAAAGAAGTTGGGTTAGTTAGTAATGGTTTGAATCAGTGTGTTAAGCTATACATGTGATTCTGGCTGTACGTGTGGGCTTGACAGCCACCGTAACTTGATTGATTTGGAAGTATTTGATTCTGATGACCTTGTTATGTGTAAATGAATCCCGAAAGAGTTATGGTGGTTTAGACTACGACTTGAGGTTTGTATTTTTTGCGGTTATGGGAATTCGGTTATGTGTCGTAATTGTTCTTCTAAAATATGTAGAGTGAAAGGGTTCTAGCCCATAAAGTGTTTAGTCTACTGGTGGTTCAGGGGTTATGATGAAATTCTTGTACTCGTAGCGGCATGATAGGTACAGTGAGCGGTATAAAAATTAGAAGTTGAGGATTAAGATTGGGATTCGGTTTTGATAAGAATGTCATGAGCTCGGAGGAGCGGGGGTAGATTTCAGATGTTTAGAGTATGCTAGTGCCATTTTGGGTAGCCGGGGGATGGTCTGTTTTATGGAAGAAGTGTTGGGTATTGAATGCCAATGCTTGACTAGCACTATAGAAATAGCATGGTCGATGGCCATTGATATTTAGATTTTTTGCCTGGTGCGGAAGTTTAGATGTTAATCCTGTCATCAGCTATTCTATGTAATACTCTATTATGCTACATGGGTTGTGAGACAACATGATTATTCACACGTGTGTTGTGATCCCGTGTAGCTTGTGGAGTTATATGAGCAAGATGGCTCTCGAGATGCAGGTCGTTAGGGTACCTTAGTCGTGCTTGGCATTTTGTAGTGCATGGCTCTATCTGTCTCCCCAAAGTTGTGTTTATACACTTGGCGTTCTTGTGGTCGATATTCGGGCATTCCGTGGGTATGAGCATTCTGGCTCGATAGGTATTTCCTTATAGATTATTATGTGTGGATCGGGTAGCACGCCACCACGGGTATGATGTTTGGATCGGGTTGCACACCACAGCGGTATGGTGTGTGGATCGGATTGCATGCCACAACAGTGAGATGTTGAGTACGGTTCCTTGTACTTATTTTGTGTGCCTTGTATCTCATCTCTTAGATAGGTTCATAACATCTGTTTGGCTGTTTTATTCGTTATGAAGGATGTGTAGTTCTTCGCCAGAGTTCATTCTTCTTTATGGGTCATATTCGAGATGTAGCTTGTTGGCGCATTGATGGCATCATATGAGATTTTAGATGGTGTTTGATACATGCTGGATGAGCATGCCTAATGATTTTCAAGTCAACATTATAGCCTTGGAGTATTTTAAAGGAGTCAAGATCAAGAAGGCTATACTTGTAATAATTGACTATACTTAGCTCCTTAGAATTAGCTTAGGGTATTTGGGTCATTTGTAGCCAAATACCCACTCCAGTATAAATAGCCCTTAAGAATTTTATTTTTTCTAGACTTAATGAATGATAAACTTGAAGACATGCAAGTTTCACACTATATCCTTATGTTTTAATTAATTCATTTATGTTTATGCCTTTAATTACTTTATTGCTTTGTTTTTGCTTTTATTAGTGTTAAATTAGCTTTAGTTGGTGAGCAATTAGCAGTGAATGCTTAATTGCTTAATTACTTTATCTGGGTTTTCAAGAGTTGCCAATCTTTTGAGGGTTTTCATAGCTTAGGGTTACAATTGGTTGTGTTCATAGAGGAAATTAGGCTTCATATCCTAATTAGTAATTATTCTTCCAATCAATTGTAGGTCTAGCTCTTATTTTCATACTTTAGGGTTACAATTGATTGATTTCATAGAGGTAATTAGGCTTCATATCCTAATTGGTTCTTGTTCTTCCAATCAATTGTAGGTCTAGCTCTTTAATTTTGATTCCACGTGTTTTGCTATATTTGTATTTTCTTTCGTAGTTCATATCAGTGTTTGAGGTAGCTTATTACTCGGTCTTCTTGTACTAGGTGAGGCGAGGTTATTGGACCTAAAATCAGTGCAATCGGATTTATATAAGGTATATTAAAGAGAAAATGTCACTATTTAGTTTAAAATAAGGTAATGGTTATTGTCAAGCGGAGAGACTCCATGATTTATTGATTTGGCAGGTGGTTAGGAGCTTCTACATGTCACTTTCATCATTGCAGTATCGTGAGGGTCGGGTCAAGGCTTATACGCATTATGAGGTATACTACGGGCATCAGGTTAGTGAATTTGCAGTTTCTACGGTTGGAAGATGTTATCATGGGCATAAGAATTATGCGGTGCATTGTATGGGTTCAGTATGGGTGCATGATCATGTTTGGTACAACATGTAGAGATTGATACGGTGCTCGTACATTAGAATCAGGTCTCGTAGAGAATTTCGGATGCTAGAATTTGGTTCTAAGGCTTGTAGGCTAAGGTATCAGGAAGGATCTTCAATCTGGCTTGAGCTAATGTGCTCATATGAGTTGTGGTGGCATGGGTAGGTGTACGAGGTGTTAAACAGCGATTTTGGGCAACTCTGGAACGGTTCTTTACACGTTCTAGGACGAACATATGTTTAAGTGGGGGAGAATGTAATGCCCCGATCGGTCGTTTTGACATCTAGCATGTCGTTCGATGGTTTGAGACCTTGATTAGCTTCACTTCATGTATTATGACTTGTATGTGTAGTCGGATTAGATTTTTGGGAAGATCAGAGTTGGTTTGGTAGAATAATTCTCAATTTGGAAGCTTTAAGTTGGAAGAGTTGACCAGTGTTTGACTTTTGAGTAAACGACCTCGGATCGAAATTTTGACTTTTTTGTTAGGTCTGAATGAATATTTTGGACTTAGGCGTATCTATGAATTTGGATTTGGAGGTCCGTAGGCTGATTTGATGCTTTTTGACAAAAGTTGGAAGATTGAAGGTTTAGAAGGTTTATAGGTTTGATCGAAAGTTGACTTTGTTGATACCAGATCTAGATTGTAGTTCCGGTGGTGGTATAGGTCCGTTGTGTTATTTGGGACTTGCATACAAAATTTGAGGTCTGGTTGATTTGGCATGGTTCGGCTTGAGTTTTAGAAGTTTAAAAGTTCATTACATCATTAGACTTAAATTGATGTGCGATTCATAATTTTGATGTTGTTTGTTATGATTTGAGGCCTCGAGTAGGTTCGTGTTATATTTTGGGACTAGTTTGTGTGATTGGACGGGGTCCCGGGGGCCTCGGGTGTGTCTCAGATGTGTTTGGGTTGTGTCGCGCTCTTATTTGATATTTCAACGCCATTTCATTGGGCATAAAGGATACTATATTGAGTAAATGACCTTTGATTTGTGATTGGATTAAACCATTAGATCCGTATCGTAATTATGGAACCATAGAAATAAGAATCGTCGAATTCTGAGGTCGTATGAAAGAGTTATGTCCATTTCCGTAACATAAAAGATTGTTGGTTTCTAGTGCGAACTTTGTTCTTCGCAAACGCGAGGGTGGTCCCGCGAATGCAAAGAACGAAATCTGGGTTGACCGGTCAATACGAAAAATTTCTCTTTGCGAACGCGCTGGTATCCCGCGAAGGCGAAGAACAAAAATTACATGGACAGTGTTTTAAATGTGAAAATCGAGCATTTTAGTATTTTGAGCATATCTTGAGTTCTAGAGCTCCGTTTGAGGTATCGTTCACGGCAGCGTTCTCGTTTCAAAAAGAGGGTAAATATCTTACCTTTATTTTGATATTTTACCATGATTATTTTCGTCGGTTATTATTTTTATCTATATTTAGATTGTAGAAATTGGGGTTTTGATCCCCAAAGTTGAGAAATGGTAAATCCTTAATTTGATAGTCAATTCATGGACGATATTGGATGATTTTATGGATATACACTATATGCGTTATGGTTAATATTTATTTTCGATAATTTTTGAAATTCGAGCATGTGGGCATGGGGCCCGGGGTTGACTTTGTTGACTTTTTGTGCAGAGTTGGAAATTTATTTCTAATTGTTAAATTATGAGTTTTGAGTATATTTTGATTGGCTTGCATGTTGTTTGGCTAGTTTCGGATTGTTTGGAATTGGTTTGAGGTGTTAGAGAGGCGTTAGAGCCGGTTATCGAATTACGGAGCGAGATAAGTCTCATGTCTAACCTTGCGAGGGAAAATTTACCCCATAGGTGTTGTATTTGCTATGGGCTACATGTTGTGGGGGCTACGCACGTATGAGGTGACGAGTGTCCGTGCATATGCTAGAATACATGATTAAGTCCGGGTAGACTCAGACTCACGCCATGTTTTAAATGTAATATTTGCATTACCATTTCCTATTTAGTTGCTTTATTTTATGCTCTTGTTTGAGACTAGACTTGTTTTTTGTATTGGACGTACGAATTGTGATATGTGGTTAGCTACTGGAGTAGCAGTATACATTACACTTTCTTTAACAGATTTCTTCTGTGTTGTACGTAATTATCCGAAAGTTTCCTGAATCTCACAACTCACAAATATTCGTGAGTGGGGCCAGCGACCCGTCAAGTCTTCACTATTTCCTAGGGATCAGGCCGAATCCCTCAGCGGTATATATTGAAATGCATGCATGGATTGGGCCGTATGACCTCGGCAGTGTATGTACATGACTATGGATCGGGCCGAACGACCTCGACATAATTCGTGCGTTAAATCGCTAGGAGTACGAATACTCGCTAGGAGTCCGAATATCCACGAGATTACCCTCTTGATTGAACTTGAAAATTTCATGATATTCTCTTTATGACCTGAGATCAGATATTTAGTTTATAGTTCTTGTTTGTTGAGATGGCATGTGACACTTGGAGATTTGTAAACTGATGATATTTTGCTAACGGATTTCGTTATCTAACTGTTCCTTATTCTATAGATCCTGCTGTATTTCATGCCTGCTTATGATTCCTGTATTTTTTTATTGGACTACTAGTAAGTGACGATGTCTACCCCTCGTCACTACTTCTTCGGGGTTAGGCTAGATACTTACTGGGTACGCGTTGATTTACGTACTCATGCTATACTTCCGCACTAAACATGCAGGATTTGACAGCTTCATTTGGTGGTCATCCTGGCGTGTAGGCGCAACTGCTGAATGGACTTTATAGTGAGCTGCTTTCTATGCTACGCACTGCAGCCCTCAGAGTCTCCATCTTATTTATTTACATTATCTTATATATTTTATATTGCGGACATATATTGTATTATTATTGCACTCTTTAACAGACGCTCATGCACTTGTGACACCGGGTCTTGGGGATGTTCTAGAATTTGTTTATGGTTTTTCTTAATATTGACACACTTTTACTTTATGTTTTATTTAAATTATATGTATCTACGATTCTTAATGCATTTATATCCTTATCTAATAAGATTCACGATTTTAAAAATAATAAAATAAATAATTAAGTTGGTAGTTCACCGTTGGCTTGTCTGACGACGTTGTTGGATGCCATCACCACCTATTGTGGGAGTTGGGTCGTGACAACCTCATTCTCATTCTCATAATCTTCTTCATCATCGTCTTATTCTCTTTATAACTTCGCACCGATGACTTTATCCCAAACTATACTAATGATTTTACCATGAACTTTCAGATGAAATTTTGTCTGAAACTCTACAAGACATAATCTTTTGAGTAAAACACTATCAACATTCCTGTTTGAAAGTCAATTATGACTCGTCACAACCTCATTTTCATTCACATAGCTAAATGGCTTCGCTCTTATCTCATTTTATACTTTATTTGCTTATTACTTATCCTAATTTATTTGCTAACTACTTATCTTTAGATTTGACAAAAAATACAATTTGAATATGTTGATTACAACGACAGGAGATGCACAACATAACGCGAAATACCTCTTAGCAGTGAACTGGAGCAAATTTACAGAAGAGGAATATCAAACTCAGAAGCAACGATTAAGGATCTACTCTCGAACTACACTCCGTCTACATCGTAAAATATGGTATATACGGGTAATCCAAATAATTCTAAAATTTATCCACCATATCCATCAATATATTTTTAAATTAATCAGTTGCTTTCATAATCCCACAACTCTTCAATAACCCAATGTCATCATAACTCGACATTGGGGCCGATTCAGAAAATTAGTATTTAAATGACATGTTATCCAATCGTAGGGTGTCACAGAACTGTCTCTTGTAGTGTCCTACTTATAGGTAAAATAGCTTATCCTTCTACTCATGATACTTTAGTTGATTGTGGTGACACTTTGAGTTTGCAAGATAGCTATGACATTGACGAGTTTGATATTTCTTTATCTTGTGATGAGGACAATAATTGTGGCTTGCAACTACCTAAGAGTTCTTGTGCATTATTGGATGATTCTAGTTCTTTGCTTAATGACTCTTTAGCTAGTGATGATGTTGAGTCTTATGATACCCCACCTTTATAGGATGATGCATGTGATGATTCTTTTGACTCTATTTTAAGTTTGCTGGAAGAAAGTTTTGACCTTTATGAAGAAATGAGTCAAGAAGAATGTGTTGATGATTCTTCCTTGTGTGAGTGTATCTTCATACTCTACTTTGGATTCTTGTAATAAAACTTACTAGTAATTCATATTTGCCCAGAAATTATTCCAAATGTATTCTTCCCTCTTCATGCTAAGTCACTCATACATACAACTTTCAACTTGCTCACTTTCTTAAAATTATCATGCCTATGTGAATCCTGAACCTTTCAGACTATATATTTCTATGTTACTTGCAAGCGTCCTTATTGTATTATAGCTACATGTCATACTACCATTTTGGTTGCCACAACATTGTTCTATAGGCCATGCTTGCTAGTGCTAGTTTGCTCAGTTTCATGCCTATTGTTATTCTTGGTATGTACAATGGAACTTGCTATAGACTTGTATTCTTAGAATTAGATACAAGCCTGCTAATTAGCTGTTGTGCAGAGTTTTCAATATTCTTGACCTTTAATTTCTTAATAGGCTTTATTATAAATACTTTCTACTTTTCATAAACTGACTTACAAATCTAAGTTATGGTTTGCCCTACATACTTATGTTAAGATTTTCTTGTGAAGTTCACCGTTGGTCTTTGTCTCTCGAGCATGTCATTGCTACATGTTAACCTTCTGGAAATTAATTCATGACCCTGCTTGCTTTGAACTCTCATGCTTATCTCCTTTGTTTGTGGATTCTTGTATACTAGATTAATGCATTCAAATCATGTGTATCCCAAGAAACCTGTTACTTTTAACTTATTTGTTAATGTGAAAACCCATATATATGTCCAATCTATGTGTTCTACATACTCTTTTATCTTATGTGTGCTTATATGATATTTAAGTGTGTGGCTTACCCCTGGGACATGTAGAATTCTTGCTTTTGTTAGTTGTGGTATTAGGGTCCAAATGAGCATGTTCTCCACCTTAGAATTTGAGTTATCTTAATAATTTGGGGTTCGTATGAGTTGCCATTCGTGCTTTAATTATCTAACTTGTAATGGATGGGCAAGAGAATTGTTTTGTTGTTAGGCCTAGACTGCTGAATCTAGTTCTTGGTACTGTGTTTTCGAGCACATTATCTGCGCCTGGGATATGGGCCTGTCCGAATTTTAAAGCCATTTGAAGGCTTAGATGGACCACTAGGTTGTTTTACATTTATGATTAGGCATGCAGTTATTCTATTTTGAGCTGTAATAATTTGTATAACAAATGACGGGGATTTAAAAAAGGGGCTGGGGTATTCTAATACTTGCACGAAAGGGTAGAAAGGATGCCTATAGGTTCTATGTGTTCTATTTACTATTACATCTAGCATGCCCTATTTGTTGCACACTAATAGGAATTGTGCCTATAGGAATCACACATACACTTCACTTAACTTTTCAAATATGCTATACTTATTTCCATGTCTACTATTCAATGCCTTTAGATAATATGCCTATAAGATACAATAGTACAATATTTTCGCTAATCTAGATACCACGACTATGAGATTTAATAATTGGTCAACTGCTTCATGTTACTTTTATACTGTCCCACTTAGATGACATGCCTATAGGGTTAAAGTGTTATAAAATCAAGTCTAATTGTCAAATGTTAGGAATCCCGCCTATTGGATACCCGCACTCACCTAGAAAAGTCGTTTATGAAATAAACACTGTTAATGCTGGAATCTCAAAACTGTTTCACTGCCTAATTATGCAACTATTAGAATTCATGCCTATAACACAATGTCGCCTGCTTAAGACGCATATCTATAAAATCAGCGCTATTAATTCTGAGCTTTCTAATAGTTTTATTGTCTCATTGCATAAACAATTTAGAGATCATGCCTATAAGGTTTATAATACCTATAATCTGCGAATTCAGAAATAACAACGCTATTTGCACGATGCTGGAATTCAAAATCACCTAGAGACCATGCCTATAGGACTTAATGACTCTATGTCTTAATTCTGAAATTGCCTACTGCCTAATATAAGAATCTGATCGCGTGCTTTTGTGCTTACATGCGGAGGTCAACTTGAAACTTTCATTGCAATTGTGTGCAGTCCTATCTGTTTTGAATGTCGCCTAGTTTTATCATTTTGAGCAACCTAAGTGAGGTCTAGAACCACCTAATAGTAGGTCCAAGCCTCCAGGACCATAGGCATGGGATGGGTAGTGCACGCATAGGATACGGTTTAGAATTGAATTAGAGTGCCTCTAAGTAATAACTTCAACATAGTAATTGGGTAGCAGGAGATGATAATCTGTGCCCGCTGAATAATATGAGAACCACTACGCCAAGAGAGTTGTGAAGTATTATTTATGTTGCATGGGGTGATCCTTTAGGCTGCTAAACTTAGGACCCCCCTATCTTTTTTTATACTTGTTGTTCACACTTAGTCATAGATCGACGCAATTGTACTCTTTGTGATTTTTATGATTTGTATCATTTAGTCATATAGTTAATTTTTATGTTATAATAGAGTTTTCAACTTCTACATCTTTCTTTGCTTATTTGATCACCTACCTTAATCATCTAATCCACATAGTATTGATTTCGGCCGGGACCCATAGTTGTGGACCTCGAAGAGTTCCTATTACCTTCTCTTTGAGGTAATTTGAGCCCTTACCCGATCTTTAGTAGCGTTGACTAGTCAAATAAAGTTATTTGAAAATAGGTGCCCTAACACTCCTTAAAATCGTTAGGTGGAGAATCCTCTCTTTTAATACCCATTTAAAAGAGTTGTCATACATCAAACCCACTTTTGAGAGAAAGTGGGGCGCGACAGTGACATTCGGCACTCAGATCCTCAAAAAACACTCTCTTAACGTGCAGCCAAATTCCATCTCTAAATTCCATGTTTTGGGCAATAATAATTTATGTAGATTCTTCAAATAGTATAAAACATAAGTAGAAATATCTTACCCCTATGTCTTTGGTGAAAATCTCCATGAGAATTCGCTCTTCTCCAAGTCTAAGGTTCAAAATATCATAAATGAGATCAAAATCCTGAAATAACATCTTAAGTACACTACCCAACAATACCATCGTGAACACGACCGCTGCTTCGCGTCTGCGAAGAGCATACCAAAGCTTCAGACCAAATGCACTTCGCGGTCGCAGCCTCAACCTCACGATTGCGACAACCAACAGTCCCACTATATCGCGAACGTGATCTACACCTTCGCGAATGCAGAGGAAAAGATATCCCCTTCCAACTCTAACTCTTCGCGAACGCGATAGAGACTCGCGAATGAGATACACCTGGAACCAGAACTATGCGAACGAGACTCTTCCATGCAAACCAGAGGAGAAAAAGACACATCACCAATAATACACCTCGTGAACACATCGCTCAGACCGCAAACTCGAAGAATACTGATACTTGCTAAAGACAGTAACTCCAAACATCGTCAGAATGGTCTGAAACCACCTCGAATCACACCCAAGAGCCCCGGGACCCCGTCTGATCATACCAACAAGTCCAAATACATCATCAAAAATTATCCGAAGGCTCAAAAGATCATAAATAAAATTAAAACCATGAATGGAAGATGAAATCATTCTCTTAACTTTTAATCCTTCAAAATGCGCTGAAAGCGTACGAATCACACCTAAACATTTCGGATGACAGCCAAACTTTGCACATAGGTTCCAATACACTAAACAAACTTATGAAAGGTTTCAAACCCCCAATATGAGTCTGATAACACCAAAGTCAACTCTCGATGAAACCTAAGAACTCTCAGATTTTTCAAATTGCTAACTTTCGACAAATAGACCTAATATCTTCAAAGAACATCCAAATTCAAATCCGAACGTATTCCAAAGTCCAAAATCACTATACGAACTATTGGATTCATCAAATCACCAATCTGAGGGAGTTCAATAAAAGTCACACCCTAGAGACTCTTCCTACTTAAAGCTTCCAAATTAAGAATCATTCTATCAAATCCATCCCGAACCACTCTAAAATCAAGACAAACCTTGCATTGAAATCATAATACACCGTATGAATCCACTCGAAGTCTCAAATCATAGAATAAGATGCTAGAACTCAAAATGACTAGTCGGATTATTACATTCTTCCCCATTTAAACATACGTAATTCCTTCAACCTTAACTTACAATCTTTATAACCAAATTCCAGTATCTGGAATTCCATATAAGATCCAATTATTATACATATATGCTATACCAATCCCCACAAGCCATAGTGGTCATAAATATAATCCTAACATGTAACCACGTAGTGTACCACATAACCCATATACTTATAGCAATACCTTCTGACCACATCAGTTGTTCATTACCAAATCAGGTACTGGAAAAATAACTTATATCAAAATAAAACCTTATTCCAAACCCTTTCAACCATGCTAATGATGAAAGAGTAGAAACGCATAACCACCAATCAAATCAACAAGTCGTATAGTTTTCTCGCACGACAAAAACCAATGCAAAATTCTTAGTTAACTATTGACATTCTTCTTTCCAACATACCTTATCCAAACCCGATTGCACTAAATCCAGGTTCAGTAACTTCATCTCACCCATTACAAACTTCTCATCTAACAGGCCATACCAAAGGCCATCAAGAACCACATACGAGGCAATTCGTGTATCCATCCTGCAACAACTCAAATGTGACCAATAATAGAAAGAGAGCCAAGTAAGAGAACTGTCCAACAAATTCAACAGATATAACAACAAAGCATAATGCTATGAAACCATCGCACAAGGGAGAAGAAAAACACACAATATAAGCATAAAGGATCATGCCCTAACATAACTCTGTTGCGACGCGTAACCCAATCCAAACATACCGATCCACATAGAAACCCATCGAGCCATAATGCTCACAATCAACAAACACATGTGTATCAAAAACAAGTATGCAATGTGAAGAACCATAACCATGGATAAATGGATAGCACAATATACCACAAATAAGAAAAGCATGACTAAGGTGCAATAAGAAACTCAACACCCCAAGAGCCATCACACTCAAATCTTGCCACAAGGCCTAAACATAACAACACCATACGTGTGAATAGCCTAGTAGTATCACAAACCATCGTATCATAAGATTATAACACATAGAACTTATCATGGCATGACTAATTTTAGTCAATGACACACCCCAAAATTTGATGTCCTGTAAAAAAACCTGATCTGATGTAGAATAAAGATTATGTGACAATCCGACCATTCATTTTATGTATTTGTGACATGTTCCCCTATTTGATATTTTATGTATTATTATTTGTTATTTTGTGACTTGCGGGGATGGTTGATATTATTTTGGAAAAGTTTTGGAGTGAATTGAAATACTTAATTCTATTGTTGTAAGCTTAAGTTATAAGAGTTGACCAAGGTTTGACTTTTGTATTAACGACCTTCGATTCATATTTTGAGGATTTCAATAGGTTGTATGGTAATTTTGGACTTAGGTGTCTGCCCAAATTTGGATTTGGAGGTTCCTAGGATGATTTGGCTCTTTTTATCGAAAGTTGGCAATTTGAACATTTAGAAATTTCATAAGTTTGACTAGAGGTTGAGTTTGATGCTGTAGTGTTCGGATTGTTGTCGTGGACTTGGAATATGTTCTCTTTATGTGCAACGTTTCATCTCATTATTAGTTGGTTTGGTAGGAATCAAATGTGTAATTGTGAATATTGAAGTTCTTGAATTTTAAGGTCTGCATGAAGCATTTAGGTGTTCTATTTGATGTTGCGAGCAAGTTCGTATAGGGTTTAAATACTTGTGCAGATGTTTGGTGTAGGGCCCAAGGGCTCGGGTGAATTTCGGATGAGTTTGGAATGATTTTTGGGGAGTTTCAGGTTTTCAGGTGCTGCAGACCTCGCATTTGCGATGGTCTACTCATATTTGTGAATGTCCGCATTTGTAGACTCCTGATCGCATTTGTGACGATTGGCATAGAAAGCCAACTCTGCATTGTCGCAATTGCAACATCAGCATTTGCGACCTTTGGTCGAATTTGCGAGCTCCCTAGTCACATTTGCGAAGACTGCAGCTCAGGGGCCATGTTCGCATTTGCGAGCCCTTCTTCGCATTTTCTAGGGTTGCATTTGCAAACCCCTGGCTGCAAATTCGACATCCACTGTTGATATTATTAGAGACATTTTGGGACTTAGACCCATTTTCTCATATTTTGAACCATAGACTTGGATAAGGGCAATTTTTGAAGACGATTTTTACACATGGCAAGTGGGTAAGTGATTTGAACTTGATTTTGATATTATATCTTGATTGGTCATATATTTTTACACCTAAATCATGGCATTTGGAAGAGAATACTTGGGGGTAATTGACTATATTTTGAAAAATTAAAATTTAGAATTTGAGAATCGATTTGAACTCGATTTTGGAGTCTAATCACATATTTGGACTCGTGGAGTTATGCGTAGTTGGATCTACACTTTGACTCGGCTTTTGACCGTGTGTGTCCAGGGTTAAATTTTGTTTACTTTTGGGGAATTAGGTAAGGATCGGGACTTTATTGTTTGGAATTGATTCCTATAGCATTGTTTGATGTTATTGTGTTGTCTTTGTCTAGATCTAAGCGGGACAGAGGTGATTTTTAAAGGAAACACTATTTTAGAGGATTGGTTTTGGCTTATTCAGGTAAGTATCTTGCCTAATCTTGTATGGGGAATACTCCTTAGGATTTGGCCTTATATGCCTTATTGTATTATGTGAAAAGAAACGTGTACGCGAGGTGAGGAGAGTGTACATAGGTTTTAATAGCTCAACATGTAGAGAAGATATGCGTCAAATATCATTAAATCATCTAAGATTGCATAAAAAGAATATATGCATGAAATATCAAATAGTCCATCAGCAGTTGCATATAGAGAAGATATGCATAAAGTAAGAAGTAGTCGGTCAACAATTTCACATAGAAAAGATATTCATGATCAAACAAGTCAAGTTATACGGATCCACATATAGAGAATATATGTGCTGTGATTCATCTCATAAGGTAAATCACCATATAGAGAAGATATGCACAAAATGTATGTATACATTCCACAGCTAGCATATAGAGAACAGATGCTGTAAAAATCATGCATACATCCGAGGAGTATGCAATTAGAGAAGAGATACAAGTCCCACTAATGATCAATTCTACCAAAGTAAATATCAACCATAAACCCGTCGGTTTCTCACAACCTACGTGTACACCATCAAGAGAGAAACATGTGAGCGTGACCCTAGGAGGATGTATCCTATCCACACGCTGCATGGACAACTCATGTGCCATCACCGCATGTTGCACCCTATTATTTAACGTATGCTAGGACACCTATACTACACCTATATTATTTAAGGTATGATAGGACATCTATACTACACCTAAAACAACATACAAATTATAGTATTCTACAAGGTTATTTGGAATTTAGTGTCGGCACCTAGTATTTAAGGTATGCTAGGACACCTATACTATACTATGTAATGTACACTTTGATTATGGTCTGCGAAACTGTTGAGATTCTAGGTAAGGATTCAAATTATCTCAAGTGGAAGGTGTTAGGCATCCCTCGAGATCCACAAAATATTATTCCGGTCGACTCAATCAAATAAAAGAGTGATTGGGTAAAGAACGATTAGCCAAGTGTTTACAATTATTGTGAAAATAAACTTAAATGCAGTATGGAATTTGATATATATGTAGTAAAAAT
This sequence comes from Nicotiana tomentosiformis, assembly GCF_000390325.3. Classification (NCBI taxonomy): domain Eukaryota; kingdom Viridiplantae; phylum Streptophyta; class Magnoliopsida; order Solanales; family Solanaceae; genus Nicotiana; species Nicotiana tomentosiformis. Next base: position 64,889,746 of record NC_090816.1, read on the forward strand.
ATGTGCAAGAAAAGTAACTGGATAGAGTATATAAAAATAATAATAATTTATCACCGAATAAAATATAAGGAATGTATATCAACAATTGAGGTGTTCTAAAAGAGTTCGAATAAACTTGAAGAAGTTAATTCACGTTTAAAGTCAAATGGTTAACTACAATGGATTATCTAAAGCGCACAAGAAAATTTATGAAAAAATAAATAAGTAATGGAAAGAATTATCTTTGAATATACTTTGTATGTGAAGAAGTAAATATTGGTTTTGAAAGTGAAATTTTCAAACAAGGATAAATAATAAAAATAACTATCCAAATATGTAACAAATAATGTTTTAATGCAAAACAATGGGGTTGACAGATGTATACCACTTAATAGAGTATTTAACAGTTTAATATAGATACAAATTATTCACAATTGGAGTTGCATATCATGTACAACTGTGAAGGGAAATAGTAAAAACACAACATCTCATTAACTATACTAAACTCATTTTTAATTCCCCAATCATGCCTAATTTGTCAAGTTATACCGAGCCTAACAAATTAATCCGATTGTAAGAGTATGTCTAAAGGTTTACGTGTTATTATGGCTATATTACTTTAAATATTAACTACACATGCTATCTTTAGTATCATAATTCTAAAATAGCAAGTAAGCAAATAAAATAATTAAATACTACAAACTATCTAATACTTCACTATGATTCGTAGTTATGACATACATCCAAGAATGGGTAGTACGAAGCGGGGGGTTTGACGGGATATGTTTCATCTCCAAGTGTCGTCTTTCGAAAGCGACTCCGTGTGATAGTACCTCGCAAGATAGGAGAAATAAAATTGTTTAACAATATAAAGTAAAAAATTAAATAAGACATGTTTTGAAATAATTTTTATTTGATAACATCTTTTTGGAAAATTGTTTTAAACAAATAGTTTGTAACTGTTTTGAAAAATAGTTTGAAAATATTATAGGAGGATCAAATAGTATTTTGATTTCCGTATAGACATGAGAACGGGAGTCGCCTTGGTTGCGACAACGGTGGCCAACCATGTCACCGTCCAAAGGTTATTGGTTCGTCGCATTCTCGTTTTTTTTTCCTCTGATGTTCATCATCATCGCCTCTTTATTTCCGGGCCCGGTTCGGAGGGTCGCGGCCTCAATAATTTGGAAATTATTTTCATTGGCCTAGTCCGTAAATGTAGAATTTCGCCCAAACCAACTGAAGCAAACGGTGTAAAAATTGCTGCCAAGATATATGAAAAGACAGTTAAGCATTCAAATCCGGCATCACAATAACAATATCTGAAAATTTACCACAACCAAGTGTGATGACCTTGTCGATTGTCTTATGTATTGTAACCATGTTTTCTATTTATTGCTTATTCTATATTCAATTATGGCGATATGACTTGTCGGGGTGGTTGGTTTGGTACTGGGAATGTTTCGAAGTGAATGGGGACACCTAGTCCCAAGGTTAGAAGCTTAAGTTGAAAGAATTGACTGGATGTTGACTTTTATTTAAATGGCTCCGGAATAGACTTTTGATGGTACTGATAGTTTCGTATGGATATTTTGGACTTAGACACTTGTTCGGATTTGAATTTGAAGGTCCGTATATAGTTTTGGCTTGAATTGGCGAATGTTGGAAAATTAAAGGTTTGGAAAGTATGAAAGTTTGACCGAGAGTTGATATTATTGATACCGGGATCGAATTTTGATTCCGAGATTTTGAGTAGGTCCGTTGTGTCATTTATGACTTGTGTGCAAAATTTGAGGTCAATCGGAGTTGGTTTGGTATGATTCGACATTAGTTTTAGAAGTTGAAAGTTCATTATACTTGAATTGGAGTGCGATTCGTGATTTCGATGTTGTTTGATGTCATTTGAGGCTTCGACTAAGTTCATATCGTATTTTAAGACCTGTTAGTATGTTTGGATGCGGTCCCAGTAGTCTCGGGTGTGTTTCAGATCAAGTTCATACTCATTTTGGTCATGGAAGAGTTGCTGATTTTTTTGGTATCTGGTTTCCTCTTATGCGATCACGTGAAGAGGGTCGCGATCGCGTATGATTAATTCCGGTAGGAGTATTTTTGTTCAACGCGTTCGCAAGTTTGATGATGCAATCATGGAGATTTGGTTAGTTGTGCATCGCGAATGTGGGTGATGGGATGCGTTTGCGAAGAAGGAAGGGGAGGTCTGGGAAGTTCACGCATTTGTTATTCGTGATCGCATTTCCTAGTCCGCGATCGCGTAGGACAGGGTTGCTGAGCATCGGATTCACGACTCGTAGTTCACGTTCGCGTAGACTATTTCTGGAGGGCAGTATATTCTGTTCTTCGTGATCGCGAGGGAATTTCCCCAATCACGAAAAGGAACAACTGGGCAGACTATTTAAAATCCCAAATCGTGGGTTAGAGTATTATTTTACATTCTGAGTTGTAGAGCTCGGTTTTGGGCGATTTTGGAGGGGATTTTCACGTCTTGGATCTGGGTATGTGTTTTTTATTCGAATTTATTATTTTATCATGATTCCATCTTTATTTTTGCATTTAATTAGAGGATTGAAGTGAAGAAATGGGAGATTTTGTGGCAACTTTGCAAAAATAAAAAATTGACATTTAAATATAGGATTTGAGGTCGGAATTAGATGATTTTTTATGGTTGGACTCGTTATTGAATGTGTGCTCGGAATCTGTAAATTTCTTCGGGTTATGAGGCATATGCCCCGGGTTGACGTTTTTGGTTGACTTTATAATTTTGGTTAAAGATCTTAGCTTTATCATTCAGAATCAATTCATATAGCCTTTATTGATAGTATTACGTTATTTTGGCTAGACTCGAGCATTCCGGAGGTTGATACGCGCAGGAAGGGCTTGTTAAAGGAGTAATTTGTCTTACGTGAGATATGTATCTTATCTAAACTTGGTTGAGGCACTAGTTTCCGAATTATTTGTGATAGCTACGTGCTATGGGTGCGCACATACGTGGGGTTTTGAGCCTATGTGCTAACAGCAGGGGTAATTATCCATGCTCGGGTTATTCTTAGGCTATGATAAGCCTAGAATTGAGTGTTAAGCTTTAAGCTACGATGCCTCGCATATTTGTAACATTGTTGTGAACTATTTGACCCATGTTTGAGGCTACATAGAGATTTAATTCCTGAATGAACTTGATAAATTTTATTCTGTGATGAAATTGCCAATTTGAGCTTTGATAGCACACTTTGCACATGCCGACACTTTAGCATGTCATTTATACTAGTCCAGGAGCATGAGATTTATTATTCATTTATCACATATATGTGTTCTTGTTTATTTACTCACGTGTGATATGATTGGACTGGGTGTATGTGACCACGCCGGGCGGATTATGTTGTTGTACATGTGACCATGCCCGACGGATTATGTTGTTAAGCCTGTGACCACACCGGGCGGATTATGATATTGAGCCTGTTACCATGCCGGGCTGATAGCACATTGAATTGGCCGTGCTTGCATGTGGATATGGATCCATCCCCATGGGGTCACCCTCTCATGTATCTCTCTTGATGGTGCATATGCGGATATTGAGGAAAACTGATCAGTGGTTTGATATGGAATTGGAAAGGTTGAAGAAATCTGGCCAGTGTTTTGTTTGGATTTTGCATTGTATCTTTACTTACAATTTCCATGATTATTTACCTAATTTAACTGCATATAATATCTATATGTTGAATATTGACTGAGCAGAGTATTTGAGAATTTGTACACATACACACACAAATGCTTCTTCCTGTGCTTTATGACTTGATTTCTTTATTGTTCTGTACTTGTTAAAAAGGTGAAACTATACAGGTAATAGCTAGCATAATTTATAACTCATTCTTCTTTTACCTCGTCGAGGTTAGCTATGATACTTGTTGAGTACATTGGGTCGGTTGTACTCATACTACACTCTGCACTTCGTGTGCAGATCCAGGTATATCTAGATGTGGTGATTGCTAGTTTGGTGCTCGTACATGCTCAGAGATAATTTTGAGGTAGCTGCTATGACGCCCTCAGACCTTGACTCTCCTTCCTTTTATTTTCTTTAGTACTGTTCTACTATTCAGATAGCTGTACCAGAGTTTGTTTTATGTTGAGATGTTGTAGTGCTCATGTACTCGTTGACAACTGGTGCTGGGATGGTTATAGAAGAGTTTCGGTTTCTTTTATCAAATATTTATGAGATTTTCCATTATTGAGTTTATTAAACCTATGTTATTCAAGTGTTTAGTTTTTATGTGATTATCGGCTTGCCTAGTAAGTGTCTTAGGCGCCATCACAATGGGTTGGGTTTTTTGGATTGTGACAGTTGGTGTTAGAGTACTAGGTTACTTAGGTCTCACGAGTCATGAGCAAGTTTAGTAGAGTCTTGCGGATCATCTGTACTTATTTTCGAGAGGCTACCGAACTGTTAGGAAACTTTACTTTCTTGTATTCTTGTCGTGCGGATTAGTTATTTCCAATATTATGAACTCGACTCTTCTAATCTCTCATAGATAGTGAGGACACGTGCGACCGTATCAGGCAAACGGCCACCAATACCACCAGCTAGGGTCGCGAGAGGCCGGGGCCACGGTAGAGGCCGACGTGCAGTTCATACTGTAGCTAGAGCAGCCCCTGTGGAGCCACCAGTTGCTCCAGCTCAGGAGCAGGTACCATATGTGGTCGAGCCAGTGGGACCAACTCAGACACTAGCTGTGCCCATTATGATTCCAGGACTTCAGGAGGCTCTGGCCCAGATATTCACTGCATGCACGAGCCATGCTCAGGCAGTTTCAGTTCCGGCTACACCAGCCACTGCTCAGGCCGGGGGAGGTGATCAGACTCCCGTCGGCCCGTACTGTAGTGCTGGTAGTTAAGGGACTCCAGACACCGGGGGTACTACCAGCCCAGCTGGTTGTCGCTTCTTGGGCCCAGGTTGGCCTACCTATGAGTGATGAGGAGCAGATGAGACTAGAGCAGTTTGGGAGGCTTAAGCCTCCAGAGTTCAGTGGGGCCGAGTGAGAGGATGCTCAGGATTTCATAGATAGGTGCCAACAGATCCTTCGCACAATGGGTATTATGAGTACAGTGAAGTTTCATTTACTACTTTTTAGCTAACAGGGGCAGCCTACAGATGGTGGGGGGCCTATGAGTTGAGTAGGCCAGCCGGCGCTGCACCACTTACATGGTATGAGTTCTCAATTCTCTTCTAAAAGAAATTTGTTCCACAGACTCGCAGAGAGGAGCTGTGCAGGCAATTTGAGTAGCTACATCATGAGGGTATGTCGGTGACTCAATATGAGATGAGATTTTTAGAGTTGGCTTGTCACGCGGTATGGTTGGTTCCCACTGAGAGGGAGAGGATTAGGAGATTCATTAATGGCCTCAACTATGGATTACGTTTAATCATGACTCGGGAGATTGTGTCGGGTACAAGGTTTGACGAGGTCGTTATTATTGCTAGATGCCTAGAGTTGGTTCGCAGTTAGGAGTATGAGCAGAGGGAGGCCAGGAGGACTCATACTTCAGGTAGCTTCAGTAGTGCCTCATCTTGAGGGCAGTCCCATCACAGTAGGGGTCATCCTTATAGGCCCAATTAGATAGCTCGCCATGTTCCTCAAGGTTCTTGAGTTATCCATGACTCCTATAGTGCACGCCCAACTCAGTCATCATTTAGTGCGTTGCTAGCACAGAGTTCTTACCATGCTTCATCTGTCTGGTTTTCCACAGGCAATTCTTCCGGTTATTAAGGTCAGCATCCTATTAGGAGAGGCTGCTATGAGTACGGAGAATTGAGTCATCTCAAGAGAAATTACCCCAGGCTATTGAGCAGGGATCCGTAGCAGAGATCTCAGCGTGTGATTTCAGCACCAGCACCTACACCACCGGCACACCCAGCTCGGGTAGGCCCTAGTCAGCTCGAGGCCACTCTAGAGGGGGAGGTGGATCAGGTGGTGGTCAGGCCTGTTGCTGCGCATTTCCAAACAGGCCAGAGGTAGTTGTATCCGATACCGTGATAACATGTATTATTTCAATATGGCACGGATATGATTCCATATTATTTGACACTAGTTCCACTTATTCATATATATCATCGTATTTTGCTCGTTATTTGGATATACCATGTGATTCCATAGTTAGACATGTTCATGTATCTATGCCGGTAGGTGATTCTATTATTGTAGACCGTGTATATCAGTCATGTGTGGTGATGATTGGTGGACTAGAGATTAGAGTCGATTTTTTACTACTTAGTATTGTTAATTTTGACGTGATTTTAGGCATGGATTGGTTGTCACCCTGTCACACTATTCTGGATTGTCATGCTAAGACCATAGCGTTAGCGATGCCGAGACTACCTATGGTAGAGTGGAGAGGTTCTCTAAACTATGTTCCCAGTAGAGTGATTTCATTTTCTAAGGCCCAACAGATGGTTGGGAAGAGATGCTTGGCATATTTGGCCTTTGTGATGGATGTTGGTGTTGATACTCCTATTATTGAGTTTGTTTCGGTAGTGAGAGATTTCAGGATGTGTTTCCTGCAGGTCTATCGGGCATACCACCCGACAGGGACATTGCTTTTGATATTGACTGGGTGTCGGGCACTCAGCCCATCTTTATTCCTCCGTATCATATGGCACCAACAGATTTGATGGAATTGAAAGAACAACTTCAGGAACTACTTGATAAGAGATTCATTAGGCTTAGTGTGTCTCCTTGGGGTGCACCGGTTCTTTTTGTGAAGAAAAAGGATGGTACTATGTGGATGTGTATTGATTATAGGCAGTTGAACAAAGTTACAATTATCATGCATTGATGACTTATTTGACCAGCTGCAGGGAGCTAGAGTATTTTCAAAGATTGATTTGAGGTCCCGGTATCACCAGTTGAAGATTCGGGATTCTGACATTCTGAAGTTGGCATTCAGGACCCATTATGGTCACTACGAGTTCCTTATGATGTCTTTGGGGCTGACTAATGTAGCAGCAACATTTATGCCTCTGATTAACAGTGTATTCCAACCATATCTTGAGTCTTTAGTCGTAGTATTCATTGATGATATACTGGCATACTCACGCAGCCAGGCGAATCATGAACAACATTTGAGGAATGTACTATAGACATTGAGGGAGGAGAAGTTTTATGCTAAATTCTCCAAGTGTGAGTTTTGGCTCGATTATGTGGCATTCTTGGGGCACGTGGTGTCCAGTGAGGGGTTCAAGGTAGATCTAAAGAAGATTGAGGCAGTTCACAGTTGGCCCAGACAATCTTCAACTATTGATATCTCAAGTTTTCTTGGGTTGGACAAATATTGTAATCATTTTATGGAGGGTTTCCCATCCGTTGTTGCACCTTTGACTAGATTAACCCAGAAGGGTGCCCCATTCAGGTGGTTTAATGAGTATGAGGAGAGCTTTTGGAAGCTCAAGATTGCCTTGACCACAATTCTAGTTCTAGTCTTGCCTTCAGCATAGGGTTCTTATACAATATATTGTGATGCTTCTCGAATTGGTATTAGATGTGTCTTGATGTATGAGGGTAGCGTGATTGCTTATGCTTCGCGCCAGTTGAAGCCCCATGAGATGAACTACCTTGTTCATGATTTTGAGTTGGCAACCATTGTTCATGCATTGAAGATTTTGAGGCATTATCTCTTCGGCATGTCTTGTGAGGTATTTACATATCATCAGAGTCTACAACACTTGTTTAAGCAGAAGGATCTTAATTTGGGGCAGCGAAGATGGTTGGAACTGTTAAACGACTATGATATCACCTTTTTATATCATCTCGGGAAGGCCAACGTGATGGCCGATGCCTTGAGTAGAAAGGCGGTGAGTATGGGTAGCCTTGTATGTATTCTAGTGGTTGAGAGACCACTAGCATAAGATTTTTAGGCTTTGGCCAAACAGTTCGTGAGGTTATATGTTTCGGAGCCTATTTCAGTTCTAGCTTACGTGGTTTCTCGGTCTTCCTTGTATGAGTGCATCAGAGAGCGTCAACATGACGACCCCCATTTGATTGTCGTTAGGGACACGATGTAGCACGGTGATGCCAAGGAGATTTCTATTGAAGATGATGGGGTGTTATGGATGCATGGTCAGATTTATTTGCCAAATATGGATAGGTTACGTGAGTTGGTTCTTGATGAGGCCCATAGTGCGTGGTATTTCATTCATCCGGGTGCCACGAAGATGTATTAGCACTTGAGGAAGCATTATTGGTGGAGGAGAATGAAGAAAGATATAGTGGAGTATGTGGATCGGTGCTTGAACTGTCAGCATGTGAAGTACAAGCATCAGAGGATGGGCGGGTTGCTTAAGAGAAATGAGATTCAAGAGTGGAAATGGGAGCGTGTTACCATGGACTTCATTGTTGGGCTCCCTAGAACTTTGAAGAAATTCGATGTTGTTTGTGTGATTGTGGAACAATTGACTAAGTCCGCGCATTTCATTTCGGTTGTGACTACCTATTCTTCGAAGCGGCTGGCTGAGATCTATATCCATGAGATTGTTAGTCTTCACGGTGTCCATTATTTCTGATCAGGGCACGTAGTTCATATCACAATTTTGTAGAGCAATGCAATAAATGTTGGGCACACGGGTTGAGTTGACTAAAACATTCCACCCCAAACAGACGGATAATTCGAGCGTACCATTCAGATCTTGGAAGATATGCTACGCGCTTGTGTTATGGATTTTTGGGGTTCTTGGGATCAGTTTCTACCACTTGCTGAGTTTGCCTACAATAACAGCTATCAATTGAGCATTCAGATGGCTCCTTACGAGTCCTTATATGGGAGGCGATGTCGTTCTCCAGTTGGTTGGTATGATCCAGGAGAGGCTTGGTTGTTGGGTACTGATTTAGTTCAGGATGCCTTGGAGAAAGTGAAGTTGATTCAGGATCAGTTTCGTACAACACCGTCTAGACAGAAGAGTTACGCTGATCGAAAGGTTCGTGATGTTGCCTATATGGTGGGAGAGAAGGTATTTCTCAGTGTTTTACCCATGGAGAGTGTCATGAGATTCAGGAAGAAGGGCAAGTTGAGCCTTCGGTATATTGGCCCTTTTGGGTTGCTTGAGAGGATTGGGGAGGTGGCTTAGAAGCTTGCATTGCCTCCTAGTCTATCGGGTGTTCACCAAGTGTTTCATGTTTCTATGCTCCGGAAGTATTATGGTAACCCATCCCATGTGTTGGACTTCAGCACAGTTCATCTACATGGAGACTTGACTTATGATATGGAGTCGGTGGCTATTTTGGATTGGCAGGTTTGAAAGTTGAGATCAAAGAATAAAGATTCGGCGAAGGTTTATTGGAGAGGCTAGCTAGCCAACGAGGATCCTTGTGAGACCAAGCAGGAGATGTGGAGCAGATATCCACACCTATTTGATACTCCAGATATGATTCTAGACCCTTTTGAGTACGAACGTTTATTTAAAAGTGAGAGAATGTGATGACCCAATCAGTCGTCTTGTGTATTATAGCCATGTTCCCATGTTTATTTCTTATTCTATATTCACATGTGGTTACGTGACTTTCCGGGGTGGTTGGTTTGGTTCCAGGGATGTTTCAGGGTGAATTGGGAAACTTAATCCCAAGGTTAGAAGCATAAGTTGTAAGAGTTGATCGGATATTGACTTTTGTGTAAACGACTCCAAAATGGAGTTTTGATGGTTCTGATACCTTTGTATGGTGATTTTGGACTTAGGAGTATGTACGGATTTCGATTTGGAGGTCTGTTTGTCTTTTTGGCTTGAATTGGTGAAAGTTGAAAAGTTGGGAAGTTTGACCGAGATTTGACTTTGTTGATACTATGCTCGGATTTTTGTTCCGGGATTTGGAGTAGGTCTATTGTGTCATATATGACTTGTGTGCAAAATTTGAGGTCAATCAGAGTTGGTTTGGTATGATTCGGCACTAGTTTTAGAAGTTGGAAGTTCATCAATTCATTAAGCTTTAATTGGGATGCGATTCGTGATTTAGATATTGTTTGATGTGATTTGACGCTTCGACTAAGTTTATATAGTGTTTTAGGACCTGTTGGTATGTTTGGATTAGGTTCTAGGGGCCTCGGGTGTGTTCCAGATCAAGTTCGGACTCATTTTGGTCGTGGAGGATTTGCTGATTTGTCAAGTATCTAGTTTCCTCTTACGCGATTGCGTGAAGAGGGTCACGATCGCGTAGGGTAAATTCTTGCAGGCATGGGCCCGAGGTTGACATTTTTGATTTTGGTTAAAGATATTATCTTTTCCATTTAGAATCAATTCTTATAGCTTTTATTGATAGTATTGTGTTATTTTGTCTAGACTCGAGCCTTCCGGAGGTTGATACGCGCGGGAAGGGCTTAATAAATGAGTAATTTGGCTTGGTTGAGGTAAGTATCTTATCTAAACTTGGTTGTGGCACTAGTTGCCGAATTATTTGTGTTATCTACGTGCTACGGGTGCGCACATGCGTGGTGTTTTGAGCCCATGTGCTAACACTGGGGGTCGAGTTGTGCTTAGGCTATGATAAGCCTATCATTGACTCTTAAGCTTTAAGCTACGATGCCTTGCATATTTGTAACATTGTTGTGGACTATTTGAGCCATGTTTGAGGCTACATAGCGGTTTAACCCCAGAATGAACTTATAAATGCTATTATGTGATGAAATTGCTGATTTAAGCTATGATAGCACACTTTGCATATGCCTACACTTTAGCATGTCATTTATACCAGTCCAGGAGCATGAGAATTGTTATTCATTCATCACATACATATATTCTTGTTTATTTGCTCATGTGTGATATGATTGAACTGGGTGCCTGTGACCAGCTGGTCGGATTTTGTTATTGTGCTTGTGACCATATCGGGCGGATTGTGTTATTATGCCTGTGACCACGTCGGGTGGATGGTGTTTTTATCCTATGACCATGCCGGGCGGATTATGATATTGAGCATGTGACTACGTTGCGCTGGTAGCACATTCAATTGGATGTGCTTGTGTGTGGATTTGGATCAATCTTCCTAAGGTCACCCTCTGTTGTTTCTCTCTTGATGGTGCACACACGGATATTGAGGAAAACTGATCTGTGGTTTGGTATGGAATTGGAAAGGTTGACGAAATCTGGCCACTATTTTGTTTTGGATTTTGCATTTCATATTTACTTACAATTTTTGTGGTTATTTACCTAATTTAACTGCATATCATAGCTATATGATGAACATTGACTGAGCAGATTATTTGTGAAATTGTACACATACACACACATATGCCTTTTCCTGTGCTTTATGACTTGATTTCATTATTGTTCTATACTTGTAAAGAAGGTGAAACTATACCGGTGATAGCTAGCATCATTTATAATTCGTTTTTCTTTTACCTCGTTAAGGTTAGCTACGGTACTTATTGAGTATATTGTGTCGGTTGTACTTATACTACACTCTGCACTTCATGTGCAGATCCAGGAACAACTGGACGTGGTGATTGCCAGAATGGTGCAAGTACCTACTCGGAGACTTTGAGGTAGCTGCTATGACGCCCACAGACCTTAATTTTCCTTCCTTTTATTTTCTTTAGTACTATTCTACTATTCAAACATCTGTACTAGAGTTTGTTTTATGTGGAGAAATTGTAGTGCTCATGTACTCGTTGACACCAGGTGTTGGGATGGTTGTAGTAGAGTTTCAGTTTCTTTTATGAGATATTTATAAGAGTTTCCGTTATTGAGTTTATTAAACATGTTTTATTCAAATGTTTAGTTGTTTTGTGATTATTGGCTTGCCTAGTAAGTGTGTTGCGTGCCATCACGACGGGTTGGATTTTTGGGTTATAAAAGAAAGCCCACACAAGTAATCAAAAACAATCTCAAGAAGCTGATTGAACTAGCAAAAATGGAATGCAACAGTGGTAGCTGATGTCCAGTGAAGTCGCCGGAAAATATGGCTAAGAACATTGGCAAAGCAAAAAGTCACCGGAAAAATTTAAACAACGTAAAAATAAATAGTAGCAAAGCATAACAACCCTCCCAAAAATACTTTTACAAACGACAAGATGCCGGAAAAATAGTAGGGACACAAAAATGCCAGAGAGATATTTTCGGCCAGATCTAAGATTGTTCCAGCTAACAAACAAGACTACATCGCGAAGATTGCCATTGAGATCCATTACGAGGAGGTCTCATGTCCGATTACAGTAGTAGCAGTCACCAGCCAGTGGTCAAATCTAGCGATGACTAGTAAGAGACAGCATCAACGGCGTTCAAGGGAGAGGGGCGACAGAAAAAGGTGAGCAAATAAGAGGGGAAATGGGTAGTTGCAGTGTTACGCCGTCCAGCCGGACACCAACTCTAGCAGCGGCATGATAGAAAAAAGAGAGAAGAAGAGACATGGAGCAGCCCTCTTTAATTGAGAGAATGAGAGCATAGATAGAAAGGCATTAGGGTTAAATACATATGTCCAAAAAAATCTGACGGTCCCCCCTTAGGTTTTTAGAAGGTAACGATCCGACCGATCGTTTAGTATATTGACCAATATTTGACTTTTATAAAAATAACCCCGGAATGGTGTTTTGATGGCTCTGATAGGTTCATAACGTGATTTTTGACTTGGGCATACGCCCGGAATCGAAATCGGAGGTCCCTAGACTGATTTGGCTTATTTTGCCGAAAGTTTGCAATTTGAGGTTTAGAAGTTTTTCCAAGTTTGACCGTAGGTTGACTTTTTGGCTATCTGGTTACGAATTTTGTTTTGGGACTTGGAATAAGTCAGTTTTAATATTTGGAACTTGTCTGCAAAATTTGGTATCATTTGGAGTTGGTTTGATAGGATTCAGACTCTTGGTTGCAATTCTATACTTTTGCGAATGTTTGGTTTGGAGCCCCGAGGGCTCGAGTGAGTTTCAAACGTGTTTCAGAATAGTTTTGGCTGAATGAGGTTGTTGGTGTGATGGTGTCTATGATGTCGCAATTGCGAATAGTAGCATCGCAATTGCAATATTAACAGGGGGTCTTAGTTGTCTTATTTGCAATGCATGGATCACAATTGCGAAGTAGTACCTAGGCTAGGCATTTGCAAGGCATTCTTTGCAATTGCGAACCCGATGTCGCAATTGCGACATCTGCAACTGAAAAACGGTTTGAAAGTTGGGATTTTATCTCATTTTGCTCATTTTAAAGCCCTAGACTCTGTAGGAGACGACTTGGAGAGGGGATTTTCATTTACAATCATTGGGTAAGTAGTTTTAATCAATTGTCAACTATATTTCATTACATAAATGAGATTAACATCAAATTAATAAGAATCAAGGAGGAAATTTAGGGATTTTTTCAAAGTTTTGAAAAATGAAAATTTGGCTTTTGAGAGTGGAGTTGGACTCGAATTTGGAAACAAAACACATATATGGACTCGTGGGGTTATGGATAGCCGGAATCTACTCTTGGACCCGAGTTTTGACCGGGCGAGCGACTTTTATTGACTTTTGAAGAATTGTGTAAAGATCATAGCTTTATCTATCGTAATTGGTTTCCCTTGCATTGTTTGATGATATTAAGTCATTTTTAAATTCTATTTGAGCCTTGTGGAGGCGAATTTTAGGGGAAAAGCTATTTTCGAGGATTGATTTGGCCTAGTTAAGGTAAGTATCTTTCCTAATTTTGTGTGGGGGAACTACCTCTTAGGATTTTTGTTATTTGTATTATGTGGAAGACGTGTACGTGAGGTGACGAGTGTTTACACGGGCTATATGTGGTATTTTGACCAGTTTAGACTTTTAGACTTCTTCCATGCATTTAATTGAATTTTTCATAACATGCTATATCTTCCATTGTTAAATTTACTCTCACATGCTCTATTTGACGTTGTTAGCACATGTTCTATCTTTTATTGTTAAGTTTGCTCTTATATGCTTTAGTTGAAGTTGTTACTTCTCTTATTGCCTTGTTACCTCTTTTATTATTGAATTACTCTTATTTGAACTTGTCATTTCGTGGGAATACATCCATTTTGAATTATTGAAGTTGAAGTTGTGAAAGCTATTAATACATTGAGATTTAAGTTATTGATTATTAAGATATCTTTCCTCGTTGAGTGTTTCTCATTCATTTTGCTATCATTGAGATTCTTTTTCACATTGTGGTTGAGCCATAGGCTATATGTTATGGTAACATTGATATTGTTGATTTTGGCAAGTTGTGGCATATGGGCACATGTGGTGCGAGTTGCTATTGTGTTGTGATATTAATGTGCATGCGGCGGTATAAGGATAGGGGTTGATGTGAATGAGGTGACATAAGGTGGGACTTATGCGCGTGTTTCTATTAATGGAATTACTTGAAGCCACGCAACGAGATAAGGGGGCTAAAGCGCGTGTATCTATTCCGGGAAAAATATTTTCAAAAATATCTAAATATAAGGCTCAAGCGGTAATATAAGGAACGATTGTGATTGTGACTTGTGAAATGTGATTGTGAGGTGTTGTACCTCGGTTGTGATTCTTGTTATACATTCTACGTTAACGAGGCTTGTTGGTTGAACAATTTTGTTGTCTCTTCATTTGCCTTGCTTGTATTTGTTTGTATTTATTTCTTGTTGTTCTTATCATGTGTTCACCCCTTGTTGCCTTTATTGTTTTAAATTCCGTTGTTAGCTTATATTATTGAACTGCTTTATTGTCATTCATTTCCACGCTTTCCATTATTTGACTATACTATACTCTGTTCAGTTTTCTAGTCCTAGTAGGTGTCTGGACCTGGCCTCGTCACTTCTCTACCGAGGTATACTGGGTATCGTTGTGGTGTACTCGTACTATGATTTTGCACATTATTTGTGAATATCAAGGTACATCTGCTTATGTCGGATGCTAGTGATCGTTTAGTAATTTTCGGAGACTTCAAGGTATGCCTGCTCGACTCTCGCAGGCCTTGTGGTCACCTTCTGTTACTCCTTTTACTATTGTTTATCCTATTATCATATAGTATTGTATTAGAGATTTTTAGTACATATCTGTAGAGCTTATAACTCAGTTCCAACGGACTGTTACTGATGTTCCGTTTTGGAGTTATTATGATCTTTATTGGTTTATTCTATTATCTCAGTTTGTTATTTTTGCTAAGCTATCAATGAATGTTAGGCTTACCTAGCCTTACCCGTCATTCTGGTTCAGCCTGAGGTCAGGCTAGGGGCATCCGAGGAGGAGCAGAGGAGATTTGACAGGTTCAAGAAGTATGATCCTCCTACTTTCAATGGCACAACTACCGAGGATGCGTAGGGTTTTCTAGAGAAGTGCTACCGTATTCTCTGCACCATAGGTATTATGGAGGTGAGCGAATTTGCTTTTATTACATTTCATCTGTCAGGAGCAGCATATAGGTGGTGGGATGATTACGAGGAGGGTAAGTGAGCTAATGCAGCCACACTCACTTGGGCTCACATTTTGGTGATATTTTTAAGAGAGTTTGTTCCCCAGGCTCTTCGGGATGCATGGCGCATAGAGTTTGAGCAGCTGCATCAGGGGACTATGTCAGTGTCAGAGTATGCTATCACTTTCAATGAGTTATCCCAACATGCACCTGCCGTGGTTTCTACAGTCAGAGAGTATGTCTATAGATTCATCGAGGGGCTCAGTTATGGTCTTAGATTCAGCATGGCTCGAGAGTTGGAGGCGGATACTCCATTTCAACAGGTGGTAGAGATCGCGTGGAGGCTGGAGGGTATGCGGGGCCGAGAGAGAGAGAGAGAGAGAGAGAGAGAGAGAAAGAGAGAGAGAGAGAGAGAGAGGAAAGGGAGGCCAAGAGGCCTCGAGGTACTATAGGATTTAGTGGTGGCCTAGCTGCAGTTTCAGCCCAACATGGCGGGGGATATGTGAGTTGGCCAGTTCATTCAGCACTTCCACCTTCTAGCAGTGCTCTGGCTATTCCGAGGTCAGAGGTTGCCCATTTTGCTCAGCCACTTTCCTGTGCACCTCTCGCATGGGGTGCCTTCAGTGGTTAATCTAGCTGACCAAGCTAGAGTTAGTTTCAGCAGCCATGCCCACCGAGATCTTGGTTTGAGTGTGTTGATACCATACATATGGTGAGGGACTGCTCCAGACTCAGGAGCGGTGCACCTCCACAGACTACATAATCCCCATGGATTCTACAGGATCCAATGGGTTCACAAGCCATGGTTACTGCTCCAGTTGCCACTCCACTTGCCCCACCAGCTAGGGGTGGAGGTCAGGCGGGTAGAGGTTGCCCTAGAGAGGGAGGTCAGGCTCGTTTCTATGATTTTCCTGGTAGGACGGAGGCAGTTACATTATATGTTGTCATCAAAGGTATTGTTCCAGTCTGTCATAGGGATGCATTGGTCTTATTGATCCAGGATCAACTTATTCATATGTGTCATTTTACTTTGCTCCGTATTTGGATATATCTCGTGATTCTTTGAGTGCTTCTGTGTATATGTACACGCTTGTGGATAACCTATTTTTGTGGACCACGTTTATCGGTCATGTTTACTCATTATTGGTGGTTATGAGACCAGAGTTGATCTATTGTTGCTTAGTATGGTAGACTTTGACGTGATCTTGGGCATGGATTGGTTGTCACACTATCATGCTATTCTGGATTATCATGCCAAGACTGTAACATTGGCTATGCTAGGTTTGCGGCAGTTAGAGTGGAGGGGTACATTGGATTATATTCCTAGCAGAGTTGTGTCATTTATTAAGGCACAACAGATGGTTGAGAAGGGGTGTGAGGCATATCTAGCCTTTGTGAGGAATGTCAAAGCTGATACTCCTACCGTCTAGCAAACCTACTGGGCATGCCGTCCAATAGGGATATCGATTTTGGTATTGACCTGGTGTCAGGCACTCAACCCATTTCTTTTCCACCATATCGTATAGAACCAGTGGAGTTGAAGGAGCTGAAGGGAAAATGTCAGTAATTGCTTGATAAGGGCTTCATTCAGCTGAGTGTTTCACCTTGGGGTGCTTCGATTTTGTTTGTGAAGATAAAGGATGGTACTATGCGGATGTGTATTGATTAAAGGAAGTTGAACAAGGTTACAATGAAGAACATGTACCCATTACCATGCATTGATTACTTGTTTGATCAGCTTCAGGGTGCGAGAGTGTTCTCGAAGATTTATTTGAGGTCATGGTATCATCATCAAAAGATTCACGATCCGAACATCCCGAAGATTGCTTCAGTATTTGGTATGGTCACTACGGGTTTCTAGTGATGTTATTTGGGTTGACCAACGCCCCAACAACATTTATGAACTTGATGAATAGTGTATACCAACCATATATTGACTCATTCGTCATCGTGTTTATTGACGACATCTTGGTATATTCTCGCAGCCAGGAGGATCATGAGCAGCATTTGAGGATCGTGCTCCAGACCTTGAGGGAGAAGAAGTTGTATGCAAAATTTTCCAAGTGTGAGTTCTGGCATGATCTGTGGCATTTTTGGGTCATGTGTTGTCTAGTGAGGGGATCAAGGTAGATCCGAAGAAGATTGAGGGAGTTCAGAGTTAGCCTAGACCATCTTCAGCTATTGAGATTTAGAGTTTCCTTAATTTGACCGGATATTATCGCTGTTTCGTAGAGAGCTTCTCATCCATTACTTCACCTTTGATTAGATTGAACTAGAAGGGTGCTCCTTTCAAATGGTCCGACGAGTGTGAGGCGAGCTTTCAGAGGCTCAAGACTACATTGACCACTGCCCTAATGTTGGTATTGCGTATAGGCTTAGGGTCTTACACTGTGTATTATGATGCATGGTGTATTGGACTTGGTGCTGTGTTAATACAAGATAGTAGGGTGATTGCTTACACATACCCGTAGTTGAAGGTTCATGAGAAGAATTACCCGGTGCATGACTTAGAATTGGCGGCTATAGTTCATGCAATAAAGATTTGGAGGCACTATCTATACGGTGTTCCATGTGAGGTCTATACTTACCACCGGAGTCTCCAGCATCTATTCAAGCAGAAGGACCTTAATTTGTGGCATTAGAGATGGTTAGAATTGCTGAAAGACTATGATATCACTATTTTGTATCATCCCAAGAATACCAATGTGGTGGCTGATGCCTTGAGTAGTGAGGGGATCAAGGTAGATCCGAAGAAGATTGAGGGAGTTCAGAGTTAGCCTAGACCATCTTCAGCTATTGAGATTTAGAGTTTCCTTAATTTGACCGGATATTATCGCTGTTTCGTAGAGAGCTTCTCATCCATTACTTCACCTTTGATTAGATTGAACTAGAAGGGTGCTCCTTTCAGATGGTCCGACGAGTGTGAGGCGAGCTTTCAGAGGCTCAAGACTACATTGACCACTGCCCTAATGTTGGTATTGCGTATAGGCTTAGGGTCTTACACTGTGTATTATGATGCATGGTGTATTGGACTTGGTGCTGTGTTAATACAAGATAGTAGGGTGATTGCTTACACATACCCGTAGTTGAAGGTTCATGAGAAGAATTACCCGGTGCATGACTTAGAATTGGCGGCTATAGTTCATGCAATAAAGATTTGGAGGCACTATCTATACGGTGTTCCATGTGAGGTCTATACTTACCACCGGAGTCTCCAGCATCTATTCAAGCAGAAGGACCTTAATTTGTGGCATTAGAGATGGTTAGAATTGCTGAAAGACTATGATATCACTATTTTGTATCATCCCAAGAATACCAATGTGGTGGCTGATGCCTTGAGTAGTGAGGGGATCAAGGTAGATCCGAAGAAGATTGAGGGAGTTCAGAGTTAGCCTAGACCATCTTCAGCTATTGAGATTTAGAGTTTCCTTAATTTGACCGGATATTATCGCTGTTTCGTAGAGAGCTTCTCATCCATTACTTCACCTTTGATTAGATTGAACTAGAAGGGTGCTCCTTTCAGATGGTCCGACGAGTGTGAGGCGAGCTTTCAGAGGCTCAAGACTACATTGAGCACTGCCCTAATGTTGGTATTGCGTATAGGCTTAGGGTCTTACACTGTGTATTATGATGCATGGTGTATTGGACTTGGTGCTGTGTTAATACAAGATAGTAGGGTGATTGCTTACACATACCCGTAGTTGAAGGTTCATGAGAAGAATTACCCGGTGCATGACTTAGAATTGGCGGCTATAGTTCATGCAATAAAGATTTGGAGGCACTATCTATACGGTGTTCCATGTGAGGTCTATACTTACCACCGGAGTCTCCAGCATCTATTCAAGCAGAAGGACCTTAATTTGTGGCATTAGAGATGGTTAGAATTGCTGAAAGACTATGATATCACTATTTTGTATCATCCCAAGAATACCAATGTGGTGGTTGATGCCTTGAGTAGAAAGGCCGAGAGTATAGGCAGTTTGGCTTATTTACCGGCAGCAAAGAGGCCACCAGCCATGGATGTTCAGGCATTAGCGAATCAATTTGTGATATTGGATGTTTCGGAGCTTATATGGGTTCTTGCTTGTTGTTGCACCCTATTTTGCACTAGTCAAAATAAGATTCAACTTGTGGTTTCTCTATTATTGATGAAAGAGAGTCGCCACCTAATATTTAAAGGTATACTAGGGTACTTATTTAATTACTATCGGTCATATTCTTCATTAGTCTGCTAACTGGTGAGATTGTGGGTATGGGTTTTTGTTCTTTTAAGGGAAAGACATTAGGCACCTCTTAATATCTAGCTGAGGTATCTCCATAGGACGTAGACTAGATTTAGGACTAATTGTTTGTACTATGCTTAACTAGTGTTTAAAGAGTATGGCTTAACATATATTAGGGAATAATACCTGTAAAGAAAGAGTGTAGTTTAAAGAGGTATGGGTTTATACAAGAATCTTAGAAAAATAATGTTAGTGTATATATGCTTGAAAAGAGCTTTAAAAGATGTGGTGTTTGTATGAAAACGTGTAAAAGAAAAGCTAAGTTAAAATACTTTGTTCCTAAAGCATGGGAGTTCATATTACTCTAGTGAAGGCGTATGAAATTAAGCCTAGAATATACGTTGGTCTTTAAATATTGGGCGGTTGAAGGAATCATTTGAAAATCTTGGTTTGGGGCGACAACACCTTGGTTTACGAAACTAATTTTCTTTTAGAAAGTTAAGCTCGCGATTCAGTTCTGCTTTTCTTTTTGAAAGAGGGACTCCCGCCTTTTGTTAGGTTTATGGACTTCAAAAACTTTAAAAAGAGTTAGCAAAGCATAATGAACTAATAATAACAGCTCATGATTAGCGGTTGTAAGGTTAATTACTAACTAATGCTTCTTTTAATCCTAGGTTCTTTAAAACTTGCCTAAGTTATTTTATATGGTTTAAGACATAAAGTAAAGCATCCAATCCAATATATAATTGTTGTATACATATGAGATAAAACAACAGGAACACAATAAAGGACAACGACAATATAGAGCTATAGAATAGCGAAAGCAGTAAATAAAGGAGTAAAGGGAAAAAAAAGACTCTGGTTTTGGGGCCTCAAAGAGACAGGCCTATAAGTAATAATAGGGTAGACAACTGACTCTGGACTCCCAGGATATAGCAATGCAGGATTTGGGCCAGAGTTCTTTAAGAACTCAGCAGTCCCAAGCCATTGTACAGGTTCAAAAAAAAAGAGAGAAAGTCATTAGAAATACAATATAATATACATGCTCATACATGAAGCTTGCAACCAAAGAATGAAAGAAGGATAACTAACAGTGTTCAAACACTAAGAAGGTTATGCCAATGTGATGGTTATGTATAGCAAATGATCCACATTAAACATCTTTCGTTGTCATTAAACACTAAGGCTAAATAGAATAACAAGTATCAATGAATTAAGGGCTAATGATAGAATTCAACTCAAGGCCGATGCCCCCTTTGAATCCCCCGATACTTTAAAGTTCCCAAGGGTCTCAAGGCCCAGGGCAATGCTTGTGCCGGGGAGAGCAGCCCAACCTAGAGTTAAACTCTACTCCTAAATACCCCTAACCCCTAACTACTCATTTTTCTCTATAGGTTTAGGTGCCAATGAGGCTCTTTCAATTTAAATCAATTTATATAATATTCCCTTCCACAGAAGCATGACTTTAATAATAGAATAACATAAGGAACACATAAACAATTTTATTTCTTATAACTATAGCTCTAGTTCTAAGTGAATGATTAACATATTAAACAGACCTCAACCTCAAGTTTCCAAACACACACAGAGGCAGGAATATTATACTGTTATTGCTAAAGAACCAAATAACTTGAATCAAACGTCTCAAAGATAGATAAAGAACACATAGCTAGGGCTGCAACAACTTAGGGATACAGATGATGTTGCCCCAACAGATTGATCACAGATTAGCTTGGCTCAAGTTTTGCACACAATAGGTTAATATTGTTTGGAACTTTGGAAGTATCAATAAATGTTCAGGCAAACAATCATAGTTAGAACTTCTATATGGGTTATTAGAGCTACCGGAATATAATTAGAACTTTTAACATGACCGCAGGTTTGGAGATTCAAGCGGGATATCTAAGAATGCTTAACAAGATCATAGACTATCAGTCTCACTTAACCTTGAAATTGGTGACAGAACCAACCCTTTATGAGAGTATCAATCTTATTATGAAATAAGCAAACTATTATGTTCAAACAGTAGCAACAAAGAGTTTCTCTTAAACTTCATAGACTGGGTCCAATTTAGATTAAAAGGGAAAGAGAAGACCATATGCAGTTTCAAGATAGTGCACAGAAGAATAAAATCATGAGAGATACACAGAGATACATACAGAACCTTCATTAGACTACACATATAGTCTTACAAAAACAAGATGAGTTTCAGTCATTGTGAAATCGGGTTAACAATGTCATTAAAGGTCAAAGACACGGAAGATATTATACCAAACATTTTAGCTCAACTGTATAGACTAAGATTAATATTCGAGCATGATGTAGTTGTACCCAACTTGTAAGATAGTTAACATTCATCATGACTATAACCTAATTTATAAAAGATAACCTAATCATAACAAACCTAAGCAAAAAAGAGTTTCTGGTGTTTGCAGGAGTTGACCTAATTACTTTAGTGAAACAGTTCCATTAAAAAGAGGCTTAGAGATGTGATTAACAGTTAAGCACAAGCATAAGACTCATAGTGATGACTCAAAGAATGCTTACATGTTAACAAAAGCTTATACAAAGAAGGAGAGCATTTAAACACTTAAACTTCACATATTTTAATTAAGTGATGAAGGATTAAGCTGTGAGCTTTTCATGTTTGTTCTAATTAGGATTATCAAACAACAACCTTAACAATAAATGAAGAAATAGTATGGCAGGGATAAGATTATAGCAGAGTCATTAAAAGAAAACACGAAGCCTATGCAAACATGAAAAGTCATTAAGGCATATTAAGTAGCTTAATCACATAGGTTGTTTGATACAAAATAGAAACCATTGAGGTCACATAAAAACTTAGTCAATACTGATTAAAGATAATCATAAGTATTAAAGGTGCAGCAGTGTGTTCATGATATTCGAATAAAGGCAATCAAAAGAGAGGGGCTGGAAATGTACTAACCTTTTCTAGGGCAGCAGACCAAACGAGATTTCTAACTTAGCCGTATGAAAACAAAAGCTTCAAGCTTTTAACAGTGAATGAACTCTAAAACAAAGGGAAACAGAGATAAATAAGAAAAGAAACCTAGCTTCTTAATTTGTATGAGATTTTTTCAGATTATTGATAGGCCTGGTAGGTATTGTTTGGTGTGATTATAGGTTGTTCTATGATATTAGGTAAGAGCAATCAAGGCTCTATTTATAGCCATTTAATGGTCTAGGGTTTCAGATTCAAGCATATGTAGTGGAGAGTGATGACTACCAGATGATGCAAGTATAGGCGAGTAAAGAATTAGAGAGACAGAGGGAAATCAGTAAGAGTTTTTACCTGGAAGAAGAGAAGTTGATCGTTGAAGGCAAAAACCATCGGCCAAAGCTTCAGTGTCCAAAGGTCACTGTAGTTGACCTCTGGACCTCGAATAATCATAATGCGGCTTTGATATACACTCATGCATGCTCTGATTTGACCGAGCATAAAAGAAATCTGGATACTCGAAGTTTCACTTTGGAGTCTAGGGTTTCAGATTTGGGTTTTTTAAATTCAATCAGTGAAGTGGAAAGAAAATCACAGGCCTGATAGCCTAGGGACAAAGCGAATGATTCTCTGAGTTCGGACTTGAGAGGAAAAAAATGAAACGGTGTCTTAATGCTAAGGTGAGAGTCTGGTGCTTCAGATTTGAAGAACAAAAGGGAAAGATCAGCGGGATTCTCAGATAGGGAAGAAGGATAGGACGATTTGATGAGAGATATCATGAAATTGCACGAATTTGTGCAAGGTCTGTTGATTGATGTTCATGAGAGCTGGAGAGAAAGGAGAGGGAAAGAGCAAAGGGAGGCGACTAAAGGAGTAGCAAATGATTTAGGGTTAGAAGATGGGGGGGTGTATGAGGGTTAAAATTAGGAGATGGAATTTCGGCCGTTGATTATTTACATCAACGGCCCTGATAATTCAAGGGTTAAATAATAAAACTGAAGAATTATGGAGGCCGTTGGATCTTCTGATTTTAACGGTTGAAATTAAATAAAATAAGGTATTAAAATTAAAAGAAAAGCAGAGATAAACGAGGGCTTGTAGGATGGACGTTTGGGATCTGTTGTGCTTCTTTTATGAGTGATAGAGATAAGTGACATGGTGTGATTTGATTGGTTCAAATGGGTTGGGGCGGATTGCCAACTTGGAGAGAGGGGGTTTTTTGGACTGGCCATATCCGGATTTGGGTTTAGTATTTGGGCTGGAATTATTTTAAAGATAAGACATTGTGTAATTAATTAAGGAATTACAATTGTAGTCATCTAGTCTTTAACCTCTTTAAAATTAATTTAACTAAACTTAATTAATTTCCAATAAAATATAGTAAAATCATAAATATCAAATATACTACCAATTATTGTAATGAATTATTTAAGAAATACTTTGTTTTCTAAATTATGATACTAATTTCATATTATTAACATAGCAGCCCATTTTACTAAAATTGAGAAATAATTTGTTAAATTAATTATAAAGCCTATGTGGTGTGTATAAAAGATTGTTTTAATAATATTGAAATAGTAAGTACATTCGTAATTAAATATACTAATACTGGGTGATTAATTTTATAATTAATACTTAATTAATTTGTAAAATAGGTATTTATCTATAGAAAATACTTCAAAAATATTTTTTGTAAATTATTAAGTACACGTAAATTAATTTTAAAAAGGAGGATCAAAATTGACCGGCAACACTTGCGCGGTTTCTCGATCTTCCTTGTATGAGCGCATTAGAACGCGCCAGTTTGACGACCCCCATTTGTTTGTTCTTAAGGACACAATACAGCACGACGATGCCAATGAGGTTTCTATTGGAGATGATGGGGTGTTGCGGATGTAGGGCCGAATTTGTGTGCCTAATGTGGATGGGTTATGTGACTGTATTCTTGAGGAGACCCACAGTTCGCGGTATTCCGTTCATCTGGGTACCGCTTGGATGTATTAGAATTTGAGGCAGAACTATTGAGGGAGAGGAATGAAGAAAGATATAATAGAGTTTGTGTTTTGATGCTTGAACTGTCAACAGGTGAAGTACGAGCACCAGAGGCTGGGCGGTTTGCTTCAGAGACTTGAGATTCCCGAGTGGAAGTTGGAGCATATTACCATGGACTTCGTTGTTTGACTGCCATGTACATTGAAGAAATTTGACGCAGTATGGGTTATTGTAGATAGGATGACCAAGTCAGCTCATTTCATTCCGATTATGACTGCCTATTCTTCAGAGAAGCTGGCTCATATCTATATCCCTGAGATTGTTCAGGAGGAGGAATTACCCCATTATCGTATTATGACGATACGGTGAGACGAAAGATTGGGCACTTATGATGGGTTGAATTTTGTGGCTTGACTTCATGCATTTTGAAAATTTGGAGTTCCACTAGTTGTTTGTTGCTTGAACTTGGATCCTTGGCCCGCTAATGAGTTTCTTATCCCTCATAGCATTTTAGTTTGGTCTGCTACTTAGAAAGCATTCCACGTTACGATATTCGTTCCTGCAAAAAATAAAGTACACACATACCCATATATTGCAATGCAGAATATTTTAAGATGTGATGTAAATGATGCATGAATGATGATGACTGGCTGTCGGCGAGTCGTTATTTGGGATTGGGATGATAGGATACTTGAACTTCACTCGATTTATTAGCCGGGTTGTATACCGTTCTGCATCTATCAGAGCATTGAAAAGTGTCTCCGCTTGTTGGGGGAGCTTGACTTATAGAGTGTGTCTCCGCTTGTTGGGAGAGCTTTGCACTGAAAAATATCTCCGCTTGTTAGGAGAGCTTGATTTGTGGAGTTTGTCTCCTCTTGTTGGGAGAGCTTTGCACTAAAATATAAAGTAATCTCCGCTTGGCAGCGATTGACTTAAAACGTAATCGTGTTTGAAGCTGCATGAGCAAACCGTCAAAACATTCAAGATAATAGCAAAGGAAAGGAAAAGCATGCCCAAGAGATACTCTTGATTGCGAAGCTATGTTGCGGCCATCGATTGGCAGAACGTCGGTGCCGAGGTTTGCGACTTTCTATTCTATCTCCGTTGTGACGGAGCAGTAGTGCGGATTATTCATTTGATGAAGTGAACAGTTTGCTATATACAAGCCAATGGTTCATTTTGTACAAGGTGCTCTGATTGTTTAAGCAAGCGGTTTGCTATATACAGTGTGCTTTTTCTACTTCAGCGGTCTGACTCCGAGATACCTGCAAAGGATTCAAGGATTATCTTCAGTTCTACCAAAAAAATTAAATAAAGGAGAAAGGATGATAATCCTGGGAAAGTGGTGAATTCATCATTTTCCCTAGTGTGGTCCCTACATTTCCTTTCTTCCTGTTAGTGGGAGCGGGGGGTTGGTTTGTATCGACCACAATATCGGTTTTGCCCCGGCCCTTGATATGACTACGCTACTAAATTCTGTAGGTGGAACAAATTACCGTGTTTTAGAAAACAAGTTTTAAAAACTTTTTTTTAGAAAAAAGTTGTCGTTCCGGATTATGACATGCTATGACCGATTCTCCAAATGCAAATATCGCTTCTTGAACACTCTACCCCATTGATGTCGATCCTTCATGATGAGTTGACAATGCGGCTACTTGTCGTTACGACTGCATCCTAATTTGAACTAATGAATTACAAAAGGCATTTTTTAAGGTCATGACCGAACCCTTTCAGGTTTCCTATTTATCCAAATGGAATCAGGTCCAAACGTAGTTCATGGATGATGATAAAAATATAATGAAGATGACCGAGCCTGACTCAGGCAGCCTACATATCCAAATGGAATTAGGTCAAGACGTAGTTCGATTAAAATAGATGCAAAAATGTGATTAAGAATGAAATGGCTGAGGTTAACTCAGACTCCCTATGTATCCAAATGGAATCAGGCCAGAACGTAGTTCAATTACAAAAGACGACTGAATTCGATGAGGATTTCCTACGTATTCCTTCCTGAGGAAATCAAGTTGGAGTAGTTCCAAAGAAACATACAAAAATGATATTTGGATTTTATTTTACAAAATAAAGGAGCGAGAGAAACTGAATCCTACATGGGTTGCCTACGTATCACTCTGTGGGAAGTCAGGTTGAACGTAGTTCTGTTATAGCAAAACCTAACTCTATTTGTCTTCAAACATAGTATCTCTTGATTGCGTATGAGTTGATGGGCTTCCTGTTGATTCTTCCATCCATTTCCGCCAAGATTAGTGCTCAGCCCGATAGACTTAGTGAACCACGTAAGGACCTTACCAATTCAGTGCGAATTTTCCTTTGGCTTCTTCCTAGTGGGGAAAGATTTTCTTCAGAACCAATTGCCCTAGTGTGAACTAGCAAGGCTTCACCCTTTTGTTAAATGCATTGGCCATCCTGTCCTAATATAGCTGACCATGGCATACTGTATCCATTTTCTTCTCGTCGATGAGCATGAGTTGCTCCTGTCTGTCCCGTATCCACTCTGCATCATCTAAGTTGGCCTCTTGAATGACTCTTAAAGATGGTATCTTGACCTCTAACGGTATCACAGCTTCGGTTCCGTATACTAACATATATGACGTTGCCCCAGTGGATGTTCTTATGGTGGTCCGGTAACCCAGTAAGTGGAAGGATATTTTCTCGTGCCATTGGCTGTGATTGTCCACTATCTTTCGCAGAATTCTCCTGATATTCTTGTTGGATGCCTCGACTGCCCCATTCATTTGTGGTCTGTAGGCTGTAGAGTTACGGTGGAGGATTTTGAACTTTTCATAGATTTCTTTCATGAGATCGTTGTTGAAGTTAGCAGCATTGTCAGTGATGATTGACTCACGTATCCAAAATCGGCAGACGATGTTGTTACGGACAAAATCTGCCACTACCTTCTTTGTGACAGCCTTATAGGTAGATGCTTCGAACTATTTATTGAAGTAGTCGATGGCTACTATGATGAAGCAATGCTCATTTGAAGCAGTGGGCACTATAGGTCCAATCACGTCCATGCCCCAAGCGGCGAACGGCCAGGGTGAACCCATCACATTCAATTCATTCGGCGGAACCCGGATGAAATCCCCGTGAATCTAGCACTGGTGACACTTCTGTACGTAGCAGATACTATCACTTTCCATAGTCATCCAAAAGTATCTTGCTCGCAAGATCTTCTTGGCTAATGTGAATCCATTCATGTGGGGCCCGCACGTTCCTGCATCTATTTCTTCCAATAACCTAGTCGCCTCTGCGGCATCTACACAACTCAACAAACCCAGGCCTGGGGTCCTCCTGTATATGAGTTCCCCATTAAGGAAAACGTGATTTGCCAACCTCCTGAGGGCTCGCTTCTGACTATTAGTAGCGTTCTTCGGGGTACTCTTTGGTTGCAAAGAATCTCCGGACATCGTGGTACCATGTTTTACCGTCTGGCTCTTCATCTACATGGAAGAAATATGCATATTGATCCTTGATCTCTACCTCAATAGGGTCGATGTAGTTCTTGTTTGGATGTTGTATCATGGATGATAGAGTTTCAAGGGAGTCGGCGAACTCGTTCTAAATCCTGGGAATGTGCTTGAACTCAATCTTCGTTAACTTCTTGCATAATTCTTTTACGCAATGCAGATACGGAAGGATCTTACATTGTTTGGTAGACCACTCCCCTTGGACTTGGTGTATCAATAGATCGGAATCCCTTATAACCAAAAGTTCTTTGACGTTCATGTCGGCTTCCATTCTAATCCCAAGGATGCATGCTTTGTATTCAGCCATATTATTGGTACAAGGGAATCTTATCTTTGTTGATGCTGGATAGTGCTATTCGGACTCTGAAAGTAGGACTGCCCCAATGCCCACTCCTTTGATGTTTGATGCTCCATCGAAAAATATTCTCTATCCAAGGTATGACTATGCAATATCTTCTTCGGCGAATAATACCTCTTCTTTGGGAAAATACGTAGTGAGCAACTCGTAATCCCTATCCACTAGATTCTTTACTAGGTGGTCGACTAAAGCTTTCCCCTTGATAGCCTTTTGAGTTACATACACAATGTCAAATTCGCCGAGGAGAATTTGCCATTTAGCAAGTTTTCTGATAGGCATCAGCTTCTGAAAGATGTACTTGAGCAAGTCGAGCCGAGATATTAGATGCGTATTGTATGCTGACATGTAGTGCCTTAGTTTCTGGGTGATCCAAGTCAGAGCACAGTAAGTGCATTCAGTCAAAGTCTATTTAGCCTCGCACGGTGTGAACTTCTTACTTAAGTAGTAGATGGCCTGCTCATTTCTTCTAGTTTCATCATGCTGTCCCAACACACATCTGAAGGCGTTATCCAAGACCGATAGATATAGTAACAATGGCTTTCCGAGCTCGGGGGGAACCAGTACTGGTGGATTTGACAAGTACTCCTTAATTCTTATTAAGGCTTTATGACACTCTTTTGTCCATTTTATGGCAGCATCCTTTTTCAGCAACTTAAAAATGGGTTCAAAGATTACCGTGGACTAGGCTATAAAATGGCTGATGTAATTCAGTCTACCCAGGAAACTCATCACATCTTTCTTACTCTTGGGAATGGCAATTACTGAATGGCCTTGATTTTGATGGGTCTAGTTCTATCCCTTTTCTGCTTACGATGAAGCCTAACAATTTTCCAGCAGGGTCTCTGAATGCGGAGTTTGCCGGGTTCAATTTCAAGTTGTACCTCCATAGGCGCTTGAAAGATTTCTTCAAATTATCCAAGTATTCTGAACTCTTCCGAGACTTGATGATAACATCATCCACATACACCTTGATCTCCTTGTGAATTATGTCGTGAAAAAATGTCGTGAATCTCTTTGAGACCAAACGGTATAACTCTATAGGAGTAGACTCCCCAAGGTGTGGTGAAGGCTATTTATTCTGCATCTTCTTCGTGCATCAAGATCTGGTGGTATCCAGCAAAACAATCAACGAACGGCTTCAGTTCATGCTTCGCACAGTTGTCGATGAGGATGTGGATATTTGGTACAAGGAAGTCGTCCTTTGGACTAGCTTTGTTGAGATCTCCTTAATCCACGCATATCATGATCTTCCCGTCTTTCTTGGATAATGGGACAATATTTTCCAACCATCTAGGATAATTGGTGACATTTACCACATTCACCTCTATCTGCTTGGTTATTTCCTCTTTTATTCTCAAACTCAAATCCGGCTTAAATTTTCTGGGTTTTTGCTTGACTGACGGTTTGGAGGGATCGGTAGGCAGTCAATGCAAGAAAATGTCTGTACTTAATCTGGGCATGTCATTATATGACCATGCAAACACATTGATGTATTGTCGGAGTAGCTCAAATAGTTTTTCCCT
Organism: Nicotiana tomentosiformis; assembly: GCF_000390325.3. Classification (NCBI taxonomy): domain Eukaryota; kingdom Viridiplantae; phylum Streptophyta; class Magnoliopsida; order Solanales; family Solanaceae; genus Nicotiana; species Nicotiana tomentosiformis. Next base: position 64,919,626 of record NC_090816.1, read on the forward strand.
CTGCTCGGCTTCTAGATGAATGCTGATTCTGGTTTCTTTCACGTCTTCTTCGCTTTCGAGATTGACTACTTCAATTTCTTTGAGGTTGGGCTTTTTTTGACTCTCTAGCTGTTCGATATCTTATGGGAGATTTTCTGGCATCATACTCTCATCGTATTCCTCATTATTTGGGTCTTTTTGCTCGACGGTTTTGTTACATGTCACAATCGCGGAATACGGGTTTTTATTGTTTTGATTACTGAGAAAAACTAAGTATAAATGAAGCAGTAAATAAAGTTGCAATATTTTAAGAAAATGTTTCTTTTTATTTCATCAAAAGAGGAACTTCTAAGCATTCAAAAGAGGTAAATGACAAAAGGGTACAGATACGGCGCAGGCCTCAATTTACCGTGTGCTTTTCAAAAGAAAAATTCTACAATTTTACACTACCATGACTCTCAGCAAACCAAAGATGGACTGGCGGTCCAATTCTATAGCTCTTCTCCTAATTTGGCTTTCCTGATGGTCATGTCTTAATGTTAGTTCCTTCACAACATTCTTCAATCATAGCCACGAACATCCTTCCTATTCAATAGATGGTATAATCTTCTGGTGCTGAACTCTGGTCCTTACCCGAAACATGCTCTAGCATGAAAGCCTTTGTCCCGGAGCTACCAGTATGATTTTTCTCCATCGGAGACTGATATCCAATACTGACCTTCATTTTTGCCCATTTGGTTCAATTAGCTCGGTAATCTCGTCTGACCTAGCTCCTAGCCCGGTTCCTGGTCTATTTCCATATTTCATCATCTCCCTCATGGCCATCTTCGATCTATACGGCGACTGCATTCCCATGTTTTGTTCAGTTTGTTCTATTTGGGCAGTCTGCATGATTTCCACTACATTCAAGGCGACTCCACCTAGGCATTCAATGAACGGGACTGCATGCTCCAAATAAGCCGATTGGCCGCATTTTCCATGGACCACGATCTCCTGACAATTCCACTCAAATTTCATGCATTGGTGTAGGGTGGATGGGACGACCTCTGCCATGTGTATCCAGGGTCTTCCTAGCAGCAGGTTGTATGAAGAGGAAATATCCATTACTTGAAACAATATGGGAAATTCAACCGGTCCGATCTACAAAGCCAAATAAATTTCTCTAATAACATCCTTCTACGAACCATCGAAAGCCCTTACCCTTACATGGCTTTTCTTGACTTCCCTCAGATGGATTCCCAACTCCCACAGAGAGGAGAGCTGACGGATGTTGTCTCCTGACCCTCAATCAACTAGTACTCAGGACAACACCTTGTCCCCACATTTGACAATGATATGAAGAGCTTTGTTGTGACTCACGCCTTTGACAGGAAGCTCGTCTCTTCTGAAAGTGATCATATTTTCTTCGACCATTTTCCCAATTGTTGCAGCCAGTGCCTCACCGGTGGTGTTTCTTGGCACACTTACCCCACTTAGTACTTTCATCAGGGCATCCTTATGACTGTCGAAACTCATCAACAAGTCCATGATTGATATTTTCGCCAGAGTTTTCTTCAGCTGCTCCTCCACGAAGTACTCTTTGGTCGACATTCTCTTCCTGAATTTTGCGGCTTCGGGGTCTGTTATGTGCCTTCTTTGAATATTCTCTCTTCCCAAATTCCCTCGATTTGCATCTTTTGGAGTGTAGCATCTCCCTAATCTAGTTATACCATGGGCTGATGCAGAGTCTATCATCTTGGACTTCCACTTTTGTTGGTATGGCCATGGGACAGTTTTGTATTCTTGGCTCTCTTTGTCTGTTGTAGTAATGGCAGGTTGTCGCTGATAAGTCGGAATCATCACCGTGGGTCTTACTTGTACTATGATCATCGGAGTCTTTTGTGGTGGGATCCTTGCGACCTCTGCATTTCCTATTATGACAATAGTTCCTCTAAAATCATATTCTTCATCCAAGGTGATCATGTTGACCCCCTGATTCGGGTGATTTGGCAGGGGATTGCAATTCACATTGGGCGGAGCCGAAGTGCACTGAATGGCTACGCTCTTGATCAGTGTTTCAATTTCATTTTTCATCTTAAATCAATCTTCAGTATCATGCCCAGGCACTTTTGAATGGTACACATACATTTTGGTTGCATCAAAATACTTTGAGGGATACTCAGGAAACCTTCCTTCCACTAGATATATCAATCTTGCTCTCCTAAATCTTTCAAACAATTGGGCCTTAGGCTCAACAATCGGGATATAATTTCTGGGACCCCTCTCTTCAAAATTGGGACGAGGGCGTGGTGCAAAAGTTGTTCGGTTATGGTGAGTGGTGGTTTGGACAGAAGCATATGGTCGCCATGGATTCGGGTTGTTATGGGCTCTAGGAGGGTTATATTGAGGTTGGGGGTGGCAATATGGATGTGTGTTGTAGACTGGAGCGTAGACGGGTGGTGGTGAATGATTGTTCGGGGAATAATCAGTGTTTCCATATTGTGGGTTAGGTTGATAATAAGGGACGACTGCTGAGACTTCTTTTTTTCTTCTTCCTGCTATCAATTAACCCTGATTGGATTGCCTTGCTAGCTGCTTGCAGTGCAGCCATGGATTGTACTGTGCCAGATTTTATACCTTATTCTAAGAAATCTCCCATCTTGACCAGTTTAGGGAATTTCTGTCCCATCGTACCCATCATTTTTTCAAAGTATATCCCTTCATGGGCCCTAATAAAATACTTGGTTAATTCAGTATCGTCCAAAAGAGATTGTGCCCTGGCGGCTTCTGACCTTTACCGATGTGCATATTCTTGGAATGACTAGGACAGCTTTTTCTGCAGGTTTACCAGTGCAAACCTATCAAGAGTGATCTTTGTGCTGAATCGTAAGCAATTCATGAAATCTTCCACCGTATCTTGCCATGTTCTCCAGTTTCACGGATCTTATCTAGTATACCAGGTAAGTGCTTCTCCCATCAGGCTCCTTATGAATAACTTCATTTTCAGCTTCTCGTTCCTTCCCAATCCAACTAACTTGTCACAATATGCCCTTAAATATGCGTGGGGATTACCCTTCCCAGCAAAGATATCAAACTTTGGAGGCTTATACCCTACCGGAATATCCACATCCGGATGGATACACAGATCCCCGTAGTCCAAGCTTTAACTTCCCCGAGCGACTTGGAGGTTCTTCATTTGTTTTCTCTAGATCTGTAGCTGCTCAGACAATGACTCCTCTTCCTTATGCCTAGCTTCTCTTTCTATCTCAGTGTATTGGTCAATCTCATAAGGCACCCTGACCATGGCAGGAGCTATAAAGGTAGGTTTAAAAATGGCATATACAGGAGGAGCAAATCATTCATGGGAGGTGGTATATGCTGATTTGGGTGAGTGCTAAAACTGACCATGTCACGAGGAGGGGTGTTTGTTGTATTAGTAGTAATAGGCGGGTCTTGTGGCATTTGAATGTACTGGGGTACGTAGGGAGTGTGGATATGGGAATTTGGTAGGTTTGTGGGGGTTACTGGAGGTATGACTTGGGTGGTGGGGACTGAAGTATAGGTGTTGTTAGTTTGGCGTGATGTGGAAGGAAAGTGGTCAGGGATTGAATCCAAAGAACAAAAGCGAGGTGGTTGAGGGAGTGTTGTCACGGCCAGATGTGCTAGTTCCTCGATATGTTTTACTTCCTCCCTTAAAGACTCTATCTCCTGGGCCATCCTGGCCATGTGTTCATCATTCCTTGTATCATCCTTCTCTTCCGATCGCTCCGGGCTATTGTCTATGCCCAGAGCACGTTCGGTCGGGTTTTCTGTAGCAGACATCTTCCCCTTTGATCTTTAGTGGTATGGTGGTTCGGCTAGTTTCGGGTCAACACAAACCAACATTCTTTTTAGGGATTAATAATAAAATAAGAAATGAAAAAGAAACAAAAAGAAAAAGAAGTTAGTTTCTTCATTTATACAAGTAGAATATCACATAGAGCAGTTAACTCATGTATTCAGGCAAGCGTATTTTCCTAGAATTCGTGGGACCTCTCATTTCCGGAGGTAGGCCTAAATGGCTAACGTTTGACAAACAATTAGACTTGACATATTTAGATCTGAAGCAAGTTTTGTTTTCATTGATACTGTTTAGATTGATAAAAGTGGGAACAGAGTTTACATCACTATTTATGATATTCATAAAACTGCATGGACTTGATCAACTCGCCCTTAAATAAACTGGGGATAAAGATACAAAGTGGGAAGGAAGGGGAGATCAAGAAACTTCTAGTAACCATCCTGGAAATCATTCCCCATCTACCCTTCTTCTTCTGGCTCTTCCTCCGGATCTTCTTCAAATTCCTCTTCGTCATGGTTGAATTCAAGATCTTCTCCTAGATCTCCCTCCGGCTCTTTCTCAAATTCTATTTGGATGCACTCCACTACCCTGTCATCATCTTCAACAGGTTGTAGCATGTGATAAATGCATCATGGTACCACCTGATGGTGCATTGAGGTAGTCACAAGGTAATGTGGTAGAATCTCATTGTAGATTTGCAAAGCAGCCACTGCGTCCTCCTACCAGGCAATACCATCTCTGCTTGGTCGGGCTAGCTCATCTTCCTCGTTGATCCAGACATAATACTCCGGAGTGCATCACGAGTTTTGAGCGATCGACATTGTGACTAGATTGTTCCACTCTTCTTGGAGCCTTCTTATCCTTGGTACTGGAATTTGTTCGTTGTACTCATCCTCATATAGCATTATACTCATCCATAGAGGCACATCCTAGATCATCGCAAACTGTCTAAGAACGCGCAAGGGTGAGAATGGTTGGATGCCCTCATGTCCTATCAGCTCAATGATGTATTTTTGAGTAGTTCTTAAGATTTCCTCCCACCTAACCATGACAGCTTCCAATTGACCCATTCTCCACATAGATTAGTTAGCATTTCTCTCCACTCTTCTTACTCAGGTGGGTAGACCCAATGTCTTATCCGCTTATTGTGGTTGTAGATCATATTGTTGATGCTCACAAAGTAGTCAATAGTGGCCTCTCACTTGAAGAAATGTTCTATGGCCCAAATCTGAAGTAGCAAGTTACGGCCTTTAAAGAAATCATACCCTCATGCACATGCATACAAATCCCTTAGAATCTCAACTAGCACCATCGATACCAAAGTAGGTTGGAGGTTGCCACAGAAGGTCGCCAGAACCACGGGTAACAAATTGATGTTGATCCGACCTCTTCTATGAGGGAAGACCAACAATCCCAACAGTGCCAATGAGAAAGTGATGGGCCCGAGACTCTCCCATGTCACTTGATCACATTGAAATTCCCTCGAGTACCACTCATGGCTTTCATGATGTTCGAACCTATCGAACAGCTGATCTAGGCTAACCCATATGTCCTAGATATTTCTCAAACTCCAGTTGTTAGCCAGATCCAGAGCATCTAGGAAGCTGTAACTTGGCATAGTAACTGACAATATTGGTCTCCTCCCTATAAATTGTAGCTCTGTAAAACTAGTAACTTCTTCCAATATTGGTACTAACTCACAATCAGCAAACTTGAACACCATCTTAGCGAGATTCCAGAACTCTATCAGTAGGTGAGTGAGAACCCTACCTGGTTGAATGTTTAGCAAAGCGGTCAATGCCCCCAGGTGTGTCCGAATCTTATCTCCATGTTCACGGCGGATATTCTTCCACCAGTGCTTCAACTTGTGTAGCGCTCCCATTACCATATTGATCTCGGGGATGTTTTGGTTGATTTCCATTTCTGAAGCGGGTAAAGAAAGGTTTTGGTAAGTGTTTGCTTTGGACCTTTTAGTGTCTCGTCAGGTTTGTTCGTCGTTCCACATAAGTCATGTCGTTGGGTGCATGACCCATTGATATCAGGGTGGTTTTCCTAATTGTGTGTCGATGCCAAGGACCGACTCACCTAAGGTTTGTGCAATATGACCTATTTTTTCTAGAGTAGAGTGTTTCCTACTTTTGAATTGTACTGAAGATTGCGAGAAGTTATGTCAGTTAAACTGACAAAGACTGTATGGCCCCGAAAACATTCACCTAAAACCTGGGGTTTCGTGATGCCAAGGTAAACTTATGCATTAATTATTGTAGAGATTTTTCAAACAGAAGGAATTAAATCTGAGGCAGAGAAGATGGCTTGAGTTACTCAAAGATTATGACATCGATATTCTGTATTATCAGGGGAAGGCTAATGTTGGGGCAGATGCTCTTAGCCGGAAATCTATGGGCAATTTGGCTCACTTGGAGGCATATCAAAGGCTGTTGGCCAAGGAGGTTCATCGGTTGGCTAGTTTGGGAGTCAGTCTTGCGGACTCTAGTGAAGGAGGAGTAATTGTGCAGAATAGGGCTGAATCATCGCTTGTTGTGGAAGTCAAGGAGAAGCAATAAAACGATACATTGTTGCTACAATTGAACGAGGGGATTCATAAATATAAGACCATGGCCTTTTATCTTGGCATGGTTTATGGTACACTAAGGTACCAAGGGCAACTATGTATTCTAAATGTGGATGGTCTCCGGGAAAGAATCATGACCAGGCTCTACAAAGATGTATCATGATCTTAAGAAAGTCTACTGGTGGAATGATATGAAGAGGAAGACTATTTGGTAACATGTACAAATTGTCAGCAAGTGAAGGCTGAACACTAAAGGCCCGGTGGGTTGGCACAGAACATAGAAATTTCGATATGAAAATAGGAGATGATCAATATGGACTTTGTGGTAGGACTACCTCGCACTCCTCGCAAGTTCGACTCGATATGGGTGATTGTGGATTGACTCACGAAATCAGCACACTTCTTACCTGTTAAGGCTACCGACACAGTGGAACTGTACCCTCAGTTGTATATTAAGGAAATCGTCAGGTTGCATGGCAGTCCAGTTTCCATCATTTCTGATCGGGGGCACAGTTCACAGCTAACTTTTGGAAGAAATTTCAACAAGGGTTGGGTACTCAGGTAAATCTTAGTATAACCTTTCACCTGCTAACTTACGGGAAGGCAAAGGGACTATTCAAACGCTTGAGGATATGTTGTGAGCTAGATGGCACCGTTCAAGGCTTTATATGGTAGAAGATATAGATCTCCCATTGGGTGGTTCGAGATTGGGAAAGTAGAATTGATAGGGCCGGACCTCGTGCATTAGGCTATGGAGAAGGTTAAGATCTTAAGATCATTACAGAACAGTTGAAAATAGCTCAGAGTCGTTAAAAGTCATATTCGGATATGCGTCATAGGGATTTGGAGTTTAAAGAGGATGATTGGGTGTTCTTGAAGGTTCCCCCCATGAAGGGTATAATGCGATTTGGTAAGAAAGGAAAGTTGAGTCCGGGGTATGTCGGTACATACATAATTATTCAGAGGATTGGTCGGGTGGCTTACAAGCTTGAACTACCTCCAGAGATGTCTTTAGAGCACTCGGTGTTCCACGTATCCATGTTGAAGAAGGTTGTTAGAGATCCGTCGCTTATTGTTCCAGTTGAGGCTATTGAGGTTAACGAGGAATTGGCTTATTAAGAAATTCCAGTGGCTATTCTTGATAGGCAAGTCTGTAAGCTGAGAGATAAAGAAATTGCCTCTGTGAAAGTACTATGGTGGAACCATTAGGTTGAAGAGGCCACCTGGGAGGTCGAGGAAGAAATGAAGAAGAATTACCCTCATTTGATTGAACAACCATATATTTATAAAGTTGTGTTCTATGAATATGCTAATAGTTTACCTTCTATGAATTATGTATCTTTTGTACAGCCTATGTTAAGGATACTCCCTCTTGCTGATGCAATGTTTATGGCATTGTTGCTAGTGTTGTTTCCATATTATTTACATCGTTGTGTTGTGGTTGTGTTGTTAGGATTGGATTATGGGATTCTGTGGCAGGTGGATAGGCCCAGTTACTGTTGATGTGTGTTATAGCAGCTTAGTCACATTGGTTTGTAATGGCGAATATTGGCCCTCATTCGAGGACGAATGATCTTAAGCGGGGGAGGATATAAGAACCCGAAAAATTCACCTAAAACCCGGGGTTTCGTGATGCTGAGGTAGACTTATGCGTTGATAATTCCAAAAGTTTGGACTTTTTAGGTTGAACAGTACGTTTGGGAGTTGAAAATGTTTTTTGGAAGTGCAGGGCATTTCTGCGGTCCATTCTGCAGTCGCAGAACTGATTTGCGGACCACAGATCTACCGCAGACTGAAGCACAAACTTGGGCAAATTTTTGGACTGTTATGCAACCACATAATCATTTCGCGGGCCGCACAACACCTCGCAGATCGAACAAAAGCATTTCCGGAGGTAAGTTTTGTGACGCATTATACGACCGCAGAATTGGTCTGCAGATCGCAGACTGGTCGCAGAGTGAGGCAAAAGTGCCCAGTTCCGGAGAGACATTATGCTGTCTATTTTGAAAGGAACATCTGATATTTTCAGAGAGAGAAAGTTCCCTAGAGTGAGAGGTGAAATCCCTAAGCTAATTGTTCATCTAAAAGCTTGCTCAAGCCTCGCAATTCAACAAGAAAGCTCACAAGGTCTTCAACCAAGAGGAATGATTCTAGCCCTAACCTTCAATTTCATGATTTTTCTGAAAATAGGTAATGAGAAAGGTAATTCTAGGGGGTTGGATTTGTCCATTATGCATTCATGTACTATCAGGGGTTGGGGGAAGAATGTTGAGCTAAATTGGATAGACATTGTGTGGTGGAATGAAGGAATCCACCATAGAAGGGCCTTAAACTCATAATACCCACCTAGTGTTTAATAAAATGCTCAAATGAGCTGGAACCATGACCTTCTAATTTTTGTTCAATTTTGCTATGTCTCTAAATACATCGAAGTTGCTAGGATTTTCAGAACTGTGTAGTGAATTAAGGAAAGCTCAAAGCGAGGTATGACGGCTAAACTCCTTTTCTGGTATTGGAATTCTAGTGTTCTTACAAAACTCCATCGTGTGAAGTTCGAATATGGAACGCTATACAAACTAGTAAAATTGATTTCCGGTTGGCATAACGTGTTAGAACCCTCATGAATTAATGATTCTCTATTTTTGACTTAATTATGTTATACCCCTTTTGGGAAGAAGATCTTGTATAAAATCAATGTGATTAAACACTTATTTCTCATATGATGAAATTTTATGAACTTACACATGCTAAGGCCAAAGGTGCCAAATGGTTGATTTGAAAGGGAACTCTTTTGTAGAAACTATTATCATTTTGGGAATTCGAAATATGGCATTGTGAATACACCTCCACCCGCATACATTGGGGTAAGGCGGCGGGGCTGCTTTGTGTAGAGTTGTGGTATTGTGAATACACCTCCATCTGCATACATTGGTGGTGAGGTGGCAGGTCCCCTTTGTGTAGAGTTTGTGGTATTGTGAATACACCTCCAGCCTCATACATTCGGGTGAGGCGGCAGGGCCTCTTTGTGTAGAGTTTCTGGTATTGTAATTGCACCTCCACCCACATACATTGGGGTAATGCGGCAAGCCCACTTTTTTAAAGTTAGTTGTAGAGGATCCCTGACTTAAAAATTTATAAATCTTATTGAAAGCTCTTAAAACATTTGCTATGGCTTTAACGGCTAACTAAGCCTTTTATTGTTACCATGATTCATCATACTCATGTTGTATTTCCAAGTCATTGCATAAGTGTTTGTTTTTCATACTAGTACTATTCGACATGTACTAACGTCCCTATTTTCGGGGGCGTTGTATCTTTAATGGATGCAGGTGGTTCCACAGTAGAGGGCATTGACCAGTGATAGCGGTACACTCTTTTACCAGATGGCATTGTGAGCCCCACTTCATTTCGGGGTCGTGCATCATTTGTTGTATGTGTATTATGTTTTGAGGTATAGCCGGAGCCTTGTTGCCGGCGCTATCATTGTACTCTTTTGTATCTATTAGAGGCTCCGTAGACATGGTCTGGGTTGTGTATTGGTATTGTGAAGGTCAAGATAGTAATGTTGTATGTGTATTACATTTTCTACATTCCACGCCGAAACCTATTAAATCAAGTCCGATTGACCTCAAATTTTGCACACAAGTCATAATTGACATTATGGACCTACTCCCACTTCCGGAATCAAAATTCAACCCCGATATCAAAAAGTCCACTCTCGGTCAAACATTCCAAAAATTATCTAATTTTCCAACTTTCGCCAATATGATGCCGAAATAAACTACGCACCTCCAAATCAACTTCTAGACATGCTAACAAGACCAAAATCATCATGCGAATCTGTTGGAACCTTCAAATTCCGATTCCGAGGTCGTTTACTCAAAAACTCAAACCTTAGCTAATTTTCCCAACTTAAAGCTTTCGAAATTAGAATTTCCTTTCCATATCAGTTCCGAACTTTTCAAAATTAAATTCCGACAAACACATAAGTCATAATACCTGAAGTGAAGCTAATCATACATGACAAGTGTCATATTTGTCCGACGTTGAAATATCCGGAGATGTTACATTTGTTAAAAAAATCAAACATTAGAGTCCAAAAATACATTAGAACAGTATTGTATACATTAGAGTTCTTTCCTTTCATTGTAATGTCAGCTTGTTATTTGAACAATATGGTATTTCGATCTTTGAGTTCTTTTTATTTACTTTGCTAGAGTTCGTAACTCTTTATTACCAAATTTTGGGTGGTTGTGAAAATTATTACCGCGTAGGCTTATTACGCTTTTGCTTCGGTATTCATATTAGACTCTGTTTCAAATTATCTTTATTAACAATTTGCCTAATCGTTGTTAGTAATCAACTTACATAGTCTTGGAGATTAGGTGTCATCACAATGCCTACAGTGGGTTTTTGGATCGTGATAAGTTGGTATCAGAGCTCTAGGATCATAGGTTTTACGAGTCACGAGCAATTTTTGTAGAGTCTTATGGATCGGTATGGAGTCATCTGTACTTATCTTCGAGAGGCTACAGAACTATTAGAAAACTTCCACTTCTTTCATTCCTGTCATGCAGATTTGTTTATTTCGAAGTTTAAGCCTCTGTATCTCTATTCTCTCAGAGATGGTGAGGACACGCGCTATCGGGTCAGCTAAGCAGACACCCGCGCCCCTCGCTAGAGCTGTGAGAGGCTGGAGCCGAGGAGGGGCACGCACCGCAGCTAGAGCACCTGCCTGAGAAGTAGTTGAGGAGCCGTCAATAGCTCCAGTTGGGGAACATACACCAGAGCTTCCTATTGTTACCTCCCGTCTTCAGGAGACTTTAGCGCAGTTCCTGAGCATGTTTGGTACATTGGCTCAGGCGGGATTGATCTCTATTGCACCAACTACTCCGCAGATTGGGGGAGGAACTTAGACTCCCACCGCCCGTACTCTAGAGCAGCGGGCTCGTATTGGTCAGGTTCTAGGTGTGGTGCCGGTACAACCTGTTATTCTGTTTCAGCCTGAGGTCATGCCAAGGGCACAAGAGGAGGAGCAGAAGAGGCTTGAGAGGTTCAAGAGTTATAGTCCACCTACTTTCAGTGGCACAACTACCAAGGATGCATGAGGATTTCTAGAGAAGTGTCATCGTATTCTACACACCATGGGTATTGTGGAGGAGAGTGGAGTTGCTTTTACTACATTTGAACTATCGGGAGCAGCGTATTAGTGGTGACAGGTTTGTGAGGAGGGTAGACCAGCCGATGCAGTACCACCCACTTGGGCTTTGTTTTTAGAGATGTCTTTGAGATAGTTTGTTCCCCAGACCGTCCGAGATGCGTGGCCTATAGAGTTTGAGCAGTTGCGTCAGGGCAACATGATGGTGTCAGAGTATGCCATTAGGTCCCGTGAGTTATCCCGTCATGCATTTACTTTGGTCCCTACAGTCAGAGAGCGAGTCCGCAGATTCATCGAGGGGCTCAGTTATGATTATAGATTCAGCATGGCTCGGGAGTTGCACACTGATACTCCATTTCAGCAGGTAGTGGAGATTACCGGGATGTTAGAGCATATTCAGGGTGAGGAGAGGGAGGATAAGGAGACCAAGAGGTCTCGAGGTTTTGGATGGTTTAGTATATTCTACTCTTCAACTATGACCCATCATGGTGGAGGCTACGGCAGTCGGGCAGTCCAGTTTGCACTTCAGACTACTCATGGTAGTGCACCACTGGCACGGGTTTCCTACAACGGTTATTTTAGTTATCCGGCATAGACTTAGTATGAGCATCCACACCTGCAGAGGGGTTGTTGTGAGTATGGTGATACTAGGCACATCATGAGAGATTGTCCCAAACTCAGGAGGGGCAGATTTCATTAGAACACACAGGTTACAGGCTTCATTCCAGTTGCTACTCCACATGCATAGCCAGCTAGGGGTGGAAGACAGGCGGGTAGAGGGAGCCCTGGCCCATTGATATGCTTTCTATGGTAGGGCTGAGGGTGTTGTACCAGATAGTGTCGTTATAGGTATGGTTTCGATTTGTTATAGAGTAGCATCATTCTTATTTTGATTCGGTTCTTCATATCGGGGTGAGTCCTCCTATCTTGCTTCGCATATAGGTGAGTTTCATGATTTTGTACCTTGCCTATGTGTTTACCCCTGTTGAGAAATTCTATAGTGGTAGCCCACGTGCATCGTTGTTTTTTGTTAACTATTGAAAGCTATGAGACTAAAAGTGACTTTATCTTACTCATTACATTAGGTTTTGATGTGATTTCTGGATGGTTTGGTTACGATTTGTGATTTAGATGCTCTACTGGTATGGGAGTTCTTTACATGTTATGATTTTGTTTCCCAAAATTTAATTAGTGGAAGGATTTAGTTGGTATCATGTGTATTCTACTCGTGATTCAGAGTTGAGGATGGGATCCTCGTATTTTCATGTGGTTTGATATGTTTGAACTGGGCTACATGCTGCGGTGGGGTTTTATTAGGATGAGATCCTTGTGGTTAGTTCATATATTTTTATTCTCCTTTGTAGAATTGATCCATAGTATGGTACTGATAGGGAGTTGTGCCTGTCGGGCTTGTTTAATAGTTCACTCATGTGTTTCTCTTTGCATATTCAGTCACATTTGCGTTGTGCTTATTAGGTTTTAGCTTGCGAGGTGTGTGCCCAAGTAGCATTAGATGTGACTTGTTAATTTGAGTGAATGGATATGGGGTCTTTATGTTTCTTGCATAGTTGTCAATGTTGTAAGGGTTTGGAACAAGGTTCTAGATGGTATGAGGTTAATTGCCGGTGCTGGATTTGATTACGGGTAACTATGGTGGTCAGAGATGTTGTTATGGGCATATGGGTGATGTATTATGTCGAGTGGTCATACCTTATGGGCGTATGCATGAGCTGTGATAGCTAGTTGAGGTTGATACAATGCGTTTATGCAAAAATTAGGTCTTTGGGGACGATTCAGATGATGAAACATTTGGTTCTAAGGCTTATCGGTGTGGGTGGAAGGAATAATATTCAGTGGAGATTGTGTTGTCGAGCCTATGTGGATTGGGGTAACATGGGATCACCCGCGAGTATATGTATGGTGAGTACATTCAGTGATTTGATGACTTCGGAATGGTTCTTGGTACGTTCGAGGATGAACGTTTGTTTAAGAAGGGGAGAATGTAACGACCCGACCGATCGTTTTGAGAATTAGCGTCCCGTTCGATGGATTAAGGTCTCGAGTAGCTTCGTGTTATGTATTATCACTTGCATGTGTGGTCGAGTTTGATTTTTGGATGATTCGGGATTGATTCATAGAAGCTTAAGCGGTAAGAGTTAACTTTTGTGTAGACGACTCCAGAATGGTATTTTTATGATTCCAATAGCTTCGTATGGTGATATTTGGACTTAGGCATTTGGATTTGGAGGTTCGTAAGTTGAATGCATTTGGCGTAAATTGGGAAGTTGAAGGTTTGAAAGGTTGAGAGACGTTACTGGGAGTTGACTTTGTGAATATCGGGCTCGGATTACAATTCTGAGGGTTGGAATAGCTCTGTTATGTCATTTGGGACTTGCATGCAAACGTTGAGGTTATTTCGGGATGATTTTATATGATTCGACGCGAGTTGTAAAAGTTGAAAGTTCATAAGTTCATTAAGTTCGATTTGAGATGTGATTCTTAGTTTTGATGTTGTTTTATGTGATTTAAGGCCTCGAGCAGGTCCGCATTATGTTACAGAACTTGTTGGTATGTTCGGACAGGGTCATGAGGGGCTCGCGTGAGTTTCGGGGTGGTTTCGGACCATTTCTAGGCCATTTTTAATTGCTGGTTTTTGGCCACAAGGGTATGCATCGCGATCGCGAACAATGGATCGCATTCGCGAAGAGCAAATTTGTTGTTTAGGCACTTTGAATCGCGATCGCGGAAGATTTTTCGCTATCGCGTAGAGGAAATTCTGCATTCACTGACCTGACTTTGGAAGCTTATATCTTGCAATCTACAAGGAATTTGGAGTTGATCCAAAAATGAAAGTTGTAGCCTTTGAGTCTAGTATACATAATATCAAACCGTTTGTCATTTGGAGTTTTGTACAATATGTTATGGCTGTTACACTATAGACTATCTGCGAAGAGTTTAGGAAAGGTAATGGGAATTTGTTCATCGCGATCGCAAAGGGTAAAATTTGTGCTGGAATGTTTTTGAATTGAGATCGCGAGGTTGATGACTGCAATCACGAAGGGTACCTCTGGAGCAGTGTTTAAAGTACTCTATTTCGAATGTCTTGTTCATTTTATCATATTTTGAGCCACGGAGCTCGGATTTGGGCGATTTTGAAGGTGATTTTCACACTTTGGATTGGGGTAAGTATTCTTTATCCAAATTTGATTATATTTCGTGATTACATCTTTGTTTTTAACATTAAATTAGTGATTTGAATGGGAGAAAATGAGAATTTGAAGGCCGATTTGATGTCAAAATTGGATAATTTTGGTATGGTTGGACTCGTATCGGAATAGGTGTTCGGATTTTGTTAATTTTGTCAGGTTTCGAGGTGCAAGCCCGGGGTTGAATTTTTAGGTTGACTTTTTAGTTTCATTAAAGATCGAAGCTTTATTATCTGAAATTATTTCCTATGGTTTTTATTTATGATATTAAGTTATTTTGACTAGACTTTAGCCGTCTGGAGGCCGTTTCACACGAGAAGGTCATTTTAGAGTATCGGTTTAGATTCTTTGAGGTAAATATCTTGCCTAACTTTATATGGGGGAACTAACCCTTAGGATTTGAGTCGTTTGTGCTATTTGTATCATGTCAAAGCCGTGTACGCGAGGTGACGAGTACGTACTCGGGCTTATATGTTGAAAATTGACCTGCTTATAATTTTAGGCTTCTTTCATATACTTATTTTGAATTGTTAGCACATGTTATATCTTTTATTCATCATGTCTAATATCACATGCTTTATTTGAATTTTTTGTTACATGTCACATTCTTTACTTGTCGAGTTGGCTTTTATATGCTTTATTCGAAGTTGTTATCACTTTTTTCATTATGTGATTTCTTTTATTGTGGAGTTACTCTTAGTTGAAATTGTTGTTACATGATATTCTTTTGTTGACGGGTTATTCTCATGCATTTAGACGTAGTGCTAGTTCGTGCCATCTCTTTCATTGTTAGCATATTCATACACTAGAATCCGAAGTTTGCCATTTTATAGAAGTACTTTCACTATTGCATTTATTCTTATACAATTATTTGGGATTGAGGTATTCAAAAGTTATTAATCTATTTTAATTGAAGT